>NW_023595962.1:20236511-20259039 GCF_011947565.3 Pollicipes pollicipes
TGGTAGAAATGCTCGGAATCTGGTAAATATTCATGGGGTCGGGCACTGCGGAGAATTCGCACGTCTCAGCAAATTCACAGCGAATTGCGTCGGAAAGGCTTTGGGGTAACCAGCGACCGACGGATCCAAATGTCCATGCACTATATTTGCAGTGTGGTAGTTCTGTCGAACTTAGATATTATAACCATTTACACAGTTTAAGACGTAAGCAGTTAAGTCACCGGGTCCAACAACTCAACGTTTAATAGTAGGGATAAAATAATCTGCTATCAAACAGTTTTTGACTGCGATTGATTGAGCCCGAGGAAATAAATCCGTAAAGCTGTTCATCTTAGGAAGAGGAGGTGCGGTGCCAAGGAAAATATCGCGAAGAGAAATTTTTGCTGCCCAAGCCACATGCACATTTCTAGCTAGTCATCCTGATCTTATGTATCTATTCATGCTAACTTGAGACGAGTTAAGTAAAATTTCGTTCTAAAAGGTGACGCACTCCCTATAAGATGGGGTCATTGGGCTGACACACGCACCTGTACATCAAAAGTAGGCCGTTGTGTATGGTGTGCGCCGGAAGAAGCTCAATCTTCATATCCAGGTCATCCAGGTAGCCGGGAAACGGTACGTATACAATGTCCGAACTGCTGACGTTTGCGGACAGCGCCTCGGATAGCAACACCGTCCAATTCACCTGTGGAGCACCGAAGATTGTCCTCCATGCTTGGGGAGCACCGAACACAGATTGGCACATCTGAAGAGCGTGGAGCACGTGTTACAGTCGAGCGGCACCGTGCGCAGGTTTCATACATGAGCGGCACAAGACACGGGCGTAGCACTCCATGAGCCCCACACTCGGGGAGAACATTCGGGGAGCACTGAGCACAGCTTGTAGCACCTGGGAGGAGATCAGGGCGTCATTGTTGAGGCACCGAAACCGAACGCAGCTTGAGACATCCAGGTTCCGTTCTGTCCTGCCTTGGAAACCCAAATCGTACCGCGCACTGTTGAATGCAGCCTCAAACAGCAAGACATCCGATACATTAACCACCATGTACGGTAGCCGATGACTTATAAATATCCTATCGATACTCGGCGTTAGATGTTATCGAAAAATTGGAACCCGTTCACCTGATGGTAAGCTCAGTGGCTCTGTGACGGAGCTGCCTCACCTGATCTGCCTGAGCTGAGCTGAGCTGCCTCACCTGATGTGAGGGAGCTGTCTCACCTGATCTGCCTGAGCTGAGCTGAGCTGCCTCACCTGATGTGACAGAGCTCCCTCACCTGATGTGAGGAAGCTGCCTCATCTGATCTGCCTGAGCTGAGCTGAGCTGCTTCACCTGATCTGTCTGAGCTGAGCTGAGCTGCCTCACCTGGTGTGACGGAGCTGCCTCACCTGATTTGCCTGAGCTGAGCTGCCTCACCTGATGTGACGGAGCTGCCTCACCTGATGTGAGGGGGCTGCCTCACCTGATCTGCCTGAGCTGAGCTGAGATGCCTCACCTGATCGCGTCACGATTGCCGAATCTCACCCCTGTCTCCAATGACATGCGACACATGCGCGCTGGTGTTGGTTGTTTACATTGCAACGCCTAGCAACCGCAATCCTGTATCAAACGTCGTGCCTGCCGGCCAGCTGGGCCCCTCTCGACCACAGCGACCAGTGTGATCAACAATGTTATTTTTGACCACATAGCTTGTCAGCAGCTGAGCGATGAGAGCTTCCTCAGTGGTCCGTGTTTGGGTGCACAGAAGGAGGCCCTGAGGAGCATCTGGCACGGAGCGCAGCCGACCACCGGCCGGATTCCACTGGGTGCGGGCCACTCCCGACCTCTGCCGGCACTGCGGCTGGCTGACCGGGGTCAGCGGCGACTGGGCCGCGGCTCGGGTCTGGGTCTCGGCCGGCGGCCCGTAGATCGCGTTTGGGTCGGGTGTCATGGGTCAGTCGAGCGCTTACGACTGCTACACACTGACAGTTTTGTTGTGTTGTGTTGCGTTGCGTTGCGTTGCGTTGCGTGCGTTGCGTTGCGTTGCGCTGCGTTGCGTTGAACTAAAAACTGAAGGTAAGATATCAACAAGATCACGCACACATTAAAGTAAATTTTGCATTTGAAGATAATGCAGCACGAATGAGATATGATGAAATCAATTCAGTTAAACCTATTGGTGTATTTTTCCATAGAAAATTACTCTGGAAAACAAGATTTTCTTCTTAGTAAATATACTCGTCAATACGTCATTGCTTAATTGCGTCATGGGTCGCTTGTGTGACGGTAAAGTGCTGCCAAACTAGTGTGAGACTGCAACTTACCTGTAGTATCTCAACCTGGACGAGAGATGGCAGCACAGGCTGGAAGTGTTCGCTGGGCCAAATATCGTTACGTACTCGTGTTTTGGCCCTTTCTCATTTTCCTGTATACTCACCAGTGAGTTTAAAATGCTACCTTGCCTTCACATCACGGATGTGGCGCTATTCCCAGGTTATTCCATTCCAAGTTTTATTTCGTATAGCTAGCAAATGAACAAACCATATCCAACTTACATCAGGTAGCATAAAACGTGCGACTTGGTTGAAGCTTGCACAGCTTGCTCGACGATGATTGAGTGTCAAATGACATCCACTATATTTAGAAATCACGCCCACAGACGCTAGATCTGAACGACCGAATAATAATCTCATACAGCTCACGACCACGAACAAATTGTGGAATACTCTCTTTAAGGAAATTGCCCCGGGTCTATTTGGCATTTTGAGCTGAAAAAGCCTTTCTTGAAGATCATTCGGTTGCAGTCCACAGCCATGCGTTCCTTAAAGTGAATGCTCCACATGTGAAGATATTGAGGCAAGCATCATAGATGATGAAACGAGCTTGCTCATAGCTATTGGCATAATTATGCCGATAGCTCTGAGCAAGCACTAGACAGCACTGCTCTGCTCTGCTCTAGGCAGCACAATTTCTTTGCTTAGCAAGAAATGGTGACGTGATACATGCTCCGCGACTTTTTCTCCATCCTCCGTCACTCACTTTTGAATGCGTCACTTTTTGAATGCGTCATCGTACCTTGCACAGCATTAATTGAGTGCCGACTGACGGCCGGTCTATCTGGAACTCCCCTATCTGGTTCTATATGGATTTCCCCAAATTAATTTCCACATCTTCCCGGGCGTGTGGCTCAGAAACAAGAGGGGTTACATCTTAAGAAGGGCGTGGATTTGAACAGTGCCAAACGACCTTAAAGATGGCTATTTCAGTGCAAAACCATCATAGAAATGTGAGACACTCCGTTTAAGAACAAGAACCCTCTAGTTTCTGAGGTACACGCCCGCGAAAAATGTATAAACTTTTTCGGAGAGACTATTTCAAGGTCATCCAGGCATCAATGACGCCATAAAACGCCATTCAAGTACTGTCTTTCCATTACTTATGTGGCGACCGAGGCAAATAAAAAATAGGTGTCGAGTCATTCATATCCGGCGTTCCATAGCACCATTTCAAGATACAACGGCCGTCAATTGGCTCTCAATCAATTTATTGCGAGATACAATGCCGTAGTGAAGCAATGGCATACTGCAAGGCATATCTGCTTAACAGGGAATTTGAGTTGCTTAGAACAGTCTTTTCCACTTAAATTATACCAACAGTCATAAGCGACGCGTATCACATCGTGTCTGATGATTGCTTCAACATCTTCAAATGTGGAAAATTGTATCCAGTGTAATCAGCCACCAGCGACAAACCTTGTCTGGTCAAAATAGTAGACAATGGTGTGTTATTCAGCCATCGCTTGCAAAGTACCGAAACTTGACCGAAATTCAAGTTTGCATCTGTCAAGAGTTGCCCCCCCCCCCCGTCATCACGTACGTAGACTGCAATGGATTAGTGGGCGCGTTTTTTAAATTTCACTGACTTCGTTATGTTACTTTTCAGTTCCGTCTCGCACCGCACTGCACCCGTGCCGCGCCGCATCGCATCGCATCGCATCGCATCGCATCGCATCGCATCGCATCGCATCGCCAGTGTGGGGCGGCCTTTACATCGCCGTGCGTTAGCGGCAATAGGGTCCTGCAAGCGTAAGCGCACCGGTTTCTGCGCGTTTACTTTACGGATCTCACCTAACACAGAGTGGGATCAGCACCACTTTCTACCCGTGTGCATCATCATCACTTGTTTGGGCATGGGCAATTGATCATTTTACCATGGTAAAATCAGGACAGTAAGTATGCTTCTCTTCGTCGCCAGGGCTTGCATGAGGGCTAGCAAATGGCCTACTTCACGTAAGGCTTGGGCGCTTCAGTGCTTTATATCAGAGTAGGTGCGAAGGCACTTAGTGTCGTTGTCTTCCTTCGCAATGCCAAAGTGCACACCTGAGATCTGGTGGTTTGAGCAGATCACATGCTGGTTGTTTCAGCCCAACTTGGCTTGCCCTCACCATGACGTTGGCAGTGTCTACTGCGATGGATGCATGCACTTTGGGTTACCTTCATTCACATTCTTGACAACTCAAAAAGGTGTCTTTGGAAGACGATTGGCATTGACGCGTTTCTTCTTTCTTGTAGGGTGCCTCTGGGTCAGTCCTCCTCGAGGACTGACCCAGAGGCACAGTTCACCAAATTCCTGGGTTCTGCTTTTTCAACTCCGACGTTCACATCCAGCTCTTCTCTTTCACTTGCCCCCCCCCCCCCTCGTCTGGTAATGGAGGCAGGGAGTATGACACACAAAGGTCAGAATTTTAAAAAAACTGGCCCATATGCGATGTTTTCTTTCCAACCACATACGTCACATGAACCAGCTTCAGTGTTGACATGTAGCCCAGCACCTAGCTCAGCCCTAAAAGGCACAGCTGCAGCATAGCCTTACGCTTCTCCAAATGACCGTCACGCAAGAGCAGTGGCCGAACCAAATGATGCCTGTTTCCCCTTCAACCACAGCACAGGAGGGGCGATTACCGGCTTTGTAATTTTGCAACATGATATTCGTTAAGTGAGCTGTATTTTTGGCGAGGCACGATCAGTATCCTAACAAAGGCTACCTCTTTGGAAAGGTCCAGGTCCCTTCGTTTTTTGACGTAGCTTGACAGGGCGTGAATGTAAACCTTCAAGGAACTACACGCACGCATACCTTGATTTGATTACGTAATCGCGGTATGTGCAAAGCCACAGCACCAGTCGGGCCGTTTGATGCCTCAGCGAGGCTGGCGCGCTACTGGGATTTACCGTCGCCGCGTCTGCTTCCTACACGCGTCCTTGTGCGCGTTTCTCTTTTATTTCTCGAAGTAGCTGGCTCTGCCAGTGTCCGAATCGTGCGAAGCCGGCGTACCTATCCGGATCCAGAACAGGTGTTCTGAAGTGACACCGGGATATGCCCAAGCTTCGCGGAATGATGTAACATCGCCAGACACACTTTGAAATGATATAAAACTTCGCGGAACCCAACTCAACCTCCAACACCGACAAAGCATGTCGATACCCAATGAAAGAGCAATCGAAAAACTTCGCGGCACGAGTACATACACATAATGCGCTACAATTGTATTCCACACACCCAGTGGTGCCTCTTGCTGTGGGTGACAAATATAAAATCAGTGATTGGAAATAGGCCCGGGGCGCATTCCTGGGTAGACGAGCAAACTAAGCACGCGGAATGGCGCATTCCTGGGTAGACGAGTAATCTCAACACGGCAGAATGGCGCGATCCAAATCAGACTTAGGGGGCGCCACGAGCGGCATTTAAACATGAATGACGGAGCACCTGTTAGATGAAAGGAGATCAAAGGGTCACCCGCTTCGTGCACCGAGGCTATTTGGCGCGCCTTCGTCATCATGTTACCATATCGATTGGCTCCGTCCAAGCGCGCATCTGACTTCCATCATATCAGGCGGCCTTGAGAGAGCTGTTGTTGTCGCGCTGGAGCACACTGTCGATGGGACCTCGGATGCTCTGGCACTGGCGGCAGACCGCACTTAGAAACCGCCACCAGGGACCGGCAGATCACGTTTGGAGACGCCGCCAGGGACCGGCAGATCACGTTTGGAGGTGCCACCAAGGGCCCGCAGCCGCCGCCAATTACGCAAATTGTTCAGCAATATGTTGGTGGACGGCCAACCAGGATCTGCTCAGAGCCATTCATGCGTAATTTGTACGTGAAATGGTGGTTTCCTACGGACACAAACAGCTCTGAAATAAGACCCGAAATAAGTCAATTGGCTCATTGATTGACGGCACGGCCCTCCGCATGATAAATGCTATCCCCCTTGGACACAAAGACCGCAAACATGTCTGACAGACTATCATTTGATCCCTTTTGCCGCTAGTCCTTGATCTCACGTCATAAACCTTTGCATTGAAGTTGTCGTGGGAAGACTCACCTCCTTCTTGAAGCATTGACTTGATTGCTGATTTAATTTCTGTGCGATCATAGCCATGGTCCTCCCTGTCCCTGTCGTTGCATTTGCGTGCTCTTTCCAGCGACAGATAAGGTACTGATCGAGTCATAAGAGCGGGCCTCGCTGCCACCGTCACCGACGCGTTGGCGTAAAATTGAAAAGATCACGTGACAGACTGCGTGCCGAAGTGTAATGCTAATCTTCAATTCTCATCTCACCACGTTGCACGAGGCTCCGTCTCTGTGTAGAGTATGCAATCCAGTATGTACTGATTTATCGCTCGCTTGTACACACTGTAAGGGGCCTCACGGTCGACGTTGGTAGATAAACTGCTGTTCTGACGGCGACCCTGGTCATTATGTTTAAATATATATGAACTACAGATTAAAGTGTCCCTAAAAGACCTGTGACCAGACGCTCTATTTATCTTGAAGGACGTCAGTGGGGCAGTTTTGGCAGTGCTGACCTTCAACCCTCGGTCTACGGGGGTTTTTCGTCTTCGCCGCGCGAAGGAGGGGGGACTCTAAGGCGATCTAAAATATCGAAATGTAAGCAAGGCAAAGCCACAACAAAAAACAGCATTAAACACCTGTTGTCAAATTGATCACATAAATGTGATTGAACAATGGTGAATGTGGTCCTTGACAAGTGAGGATAGGTGAAAAGGGTCAATTAGCACTTAAGAAATCCATCATGGTATTTCAAGAACAAATTATGATGCGACAGCGCGGAAGACGAAGTCAAATAACTAAATATCTTTACAAGATAAGCAATCAGCGCGAGACACAAAGTCTAATGCACATCCGACGCTGCCCACAGTTTAAGCCCAAAGCGAGCGCAAACTTCCCTCCAAGGCCGGACAATAAACTCGCCAGGCTGTCACATAACCAGCCAGCGTTCTCGACTCAACGGGGCCAATGATGTCACGCTGCTAAAATTGGCAGCTGTGGTACCGCTCTGGCGCTATCAATACGATCAGCCTACGCGCAGGCAGCACGACTGCGGTCACCATCAGCCTCAACCCACGGGGGGGGGGAGGGGGACTAACGTGATGCCTGATCCTGTCTGAAACGTGGGAACAGCAGAATCGCAGCCGAGGCTCTGCCCGTCGCCAGTCAAAAACTGACCCCAAATTTCGGTCAAGGTAACTTCAGTGTTGTGTCCAGCCCGTGGCTCAATCGTTTCGATTGTCGGTCCTTCCCATCCGGCCCAGCCGCGTCGCGGTGGGTGGGGTTGCACTCACTTCGGCGGCCGCCGTTCGCTCCTGGCTGGGGCGGCCTGCGGCTGGTGGCAGCGGCCGCGCCAAGGTCAAGTGAGGTCAGAGGGCCGGGCGGGCCGGGCCGAGCACTGCGGCATATTGAGCTAACACTGCAAGATTCTGTCCCTAAAATGGAGCTTCAGGATGAGAGGGTGAGGTCCAGGGTTCACGCGTGGAGTACTGCTTAGCGTGAGCTCTGATCTCGGAAACATGTCCAACCAAAATGCTCCGGCTAAATAAAAAAAAACAAACGTGCCAAAAAACCAAACGTGCCAGTTGTAGAAACGAATACCAGTGTACAATAACCAGCAGCATGAAGGAATGTGCGTCCTGTGACGACAGCATAGCAAGGACGTTCAAACAACGCTCCAATAAAGGGTGACCTTGAAAAGAATGCCTCTCAGCACGGCCAGCTCGAAATGCACACACGCAGTGCATTTTGACACATAATACCGCAAAGGTTCTTGTCCGATGTTTTCAAGCTGCATCACATTTGGAGCTAAAAATCCACAAAAAAATCCCGTCCAGCGCTTCTTCTTGTCGTTGGCAGACTTTATAGAAAGAGTAGAAGAGATGGATAAAATGTTTGGACACACAGCTGGAAAGCCGTTGCAGATGATACTAAACCTTTGGACGTTTCTAAGGTGTGCCTTTAAAACACTTCTGGGGAGCTCCGCAAGATCTCCGACTGAGGTCGATCCTGGAGAGGGGCTTCAGAAGACAGCGGCAGTCAGTCCTCTCAGGAAATGTGAGTGTCCCAACGGCCTTCAAAAGCACCCCTGCAGGGGTCAGAAGCGTGACTCCTAAAGGCATTCGCAAATACGGAACACAATTCAAAACGTTCGGGAAATCCGCCGTGCGAGCGGTGCGAATATACCATGCACAGGAAGGGCTACCGGGGGCTGGGCTCTGTCCGGTCGAAAACTTACAAACGTGTATTCTGATTCGAGATCGTCGACGGTCATTGGGTTGACGTAGACTTGTTCGCCGTGTATTTCCATTTCCACTTTTTCTCTGTGACTTGGCGTTATCTGAAAGGAAGCAGGCAGAAGCTCATGAGGCTTGAGCCCATCGTCGGTCTCTCTCCCTAATTAAATGTGATGTTTTCAGCGCTGAACAAGCTTCAGCAGAGCTAAGCCGCTACAAGCTAGACAAGCTGCAGAATTTTATACACACCGCCTTGAAAACACACCTATAATGTCATCCCTTTTGAAAGGGGATTACTAACAACATCAATTCGGGGGTGATTACGTTAGCAAGATACCTTACCATAGCCATTGAAGACAGGAAATTTTTCATGTCGTCAACGTCGGTGGAGTTGAACTCCGATGAATGATTCCGGCGTGGATGTACTCTTTGAAAAACTCCATAGAGTTCTGTATGTGATCTTCGGAGGCAGCATTCTGCGGAAACGTTGTTAATGTCATCAGCGGTGCGCCAGGAAGAGGTTAGGGGAGACAGAACTAAGTATATCTCGCGAGTTTTTGAGACATGCAAGCAAAACCATCGTCGATGGAGCTTACCACTGAAGTGCTATGTCTCCCTGAATTTATCAGGGAAAATA
Source organism: Pollicipes pollicipes (assembly GCF_011947565.3). Lineage (NCBI taxonomy): Eukaryota > Metazoa > Arthropoda > Thecostraca > Pollicipedomorpha > Pollicipedidae > Pollicipes > Pollicipes pollicipes. The sequence continues at coordinate 20,245,710 of NW_023595962.1, forward strand.
ATCTTGCTTGCTTTAAAGGGAAGTTCACATTTGAAGATGTTGAAGCAAGCATCAGACATTACGAAAAAGCTTACTTACATCTTCTAGTATACTTCTACTGGAAAAGGCTGCTCTAAACAGCACAGTTTTCTGTTTAGTGCATATGTTCCCAACACGTCTTGCTCGATTACATCGTCGCAGCTTGCACAGCGCTGAAGCTTATATCACATTGCCAGCCGCTACGTCTGGAAATCATGCTCATGAACGCCAGATATGAATAACTCGACGACTATGTTTTTTATTGACCTTAATCGCTGCATGGCCCATGTCAAGGCAGGATTTGTATGACGTTGTTATGATGTCATGGATGTCGGAGTGACCTTCAAATTGTCTCTCCGAAATAGTCCGCTCGTCTCGACGGGCGTATAGCTCAGAAATCAGAAGGGTTTGCGTCTTAAGAAGGGCGGGACTGTGAACTACACCGAATGCTCTTCTGAATGGCTATTTTTAATTAAAATCACAAACAAATGGGGAACACTCCATCGAAACTGGACTGCGCTGTTGATCCACGAATGAGGCTTGCCAAGATATTAATACAAGCATGACGAATTCCAAAGCTCCGACAGCTCACGAAGCGCTCGGGTTTGAAGAGCCTGTACAACGGAACAGGTGAGCACTTACTTTCAAATGTTTTCTGGCCACTCCAGCTGTTGCATGTGCACAGACATGCAATGCACATCATTAAATGCTGCACATCATTATAGCTATCCGATAACTGATTCAAGCACTCGTAACTGGCCGCCACAACTCAATGAACTGTGACGTTGCCGCTAACCATGGTGGTTTTGATGGGCGACAGATGTTAGATGGCTGATAGATGCCTCAACTTACGAAATTTTAGCACATAAATGGTGCAGATAGCTGCAAATAACAGTACAACTTTCTCCCAAGTTAGAAGTTACTGGGCCCTAATTTTGCAGCGCAGCACTTTTTGCAGATACGCCTGCGTTCGTATGTACCTCGCTTCCTTATTTAAAGCGTCTTAAGTGATGAAAATAGAGTTGAATCTACATTTGCGAAGCGTTAGACAATATCTACAATTGTTGATAGCCTCAGCGTTCATATATCATGTAACAGAAATCACCAACGGGCTGACACTACACCATCTTAGGTTTCCCAACCCCCCACGTTTGTTAGTAAAAAAGCCATATTTGTAACGTTCGGCCAACAGCGGGCTCTCAGAAACCCACTAAGCGCTTTCCGGAGATACGAATAAGTTACCGGAATGTCGTACTCGTCTAATGTGTTATAAACACACAAAGTTTCGGCTAGCTAACTCTCCGGCCGTCATCAGGCATTATGACGTCCTGAAACAAACTGGCTTTCTCAGACCTTGTCAGTGCTCAGTATCACCTGACAGCGGCCAAAGAGTTAACTGGTCGAAACATTAGTGCATTCTAACACACCAGACGAGAACTACAAGCGGAATCATGATTTCATCCGTGATAATATTACAAAAACTGTATCCGACGCTGAAAACAGACGGATGACAAGCAAACCACGACATCGGGGAAGCGATTGCCCCCAGCAAACCAGAACACTTACCATGCGAGGCCTTCCACACCCAGGGGCTTCGTCCGGGGCCTACCAAGGCCTTGCGAGGCCTTGCGGCCTTTTCCTCGGCGGACGCGTACTGACCCTTGATGGTGGCTCAAGGCATGCCGACAGTGACGGCACAGTCCGGGTGGCACGCGCTATGGTCTCAATGCTCAATAAAGTACGTGTTCTTTCAATAGTTTACCGGAATGCGGCCGATGTCCGATTTACCCACTTTGGGTCACCATCAAAAGAGCCACTTCATCGTCAATGAACAACGAAGGAGATTAGTGTTCGTTGTAAGCGCTAGGTCGTTGAAGAGAGTTTAGGCAGCAAACGAAACGGCGAAGGGAATACGACATGATTTTGGTCTCTAACGCAAAGCGGCATTTAATCATGGAGCGGGTTCAACTCGTTTTGCAGTAAAGCACAAATGTTCATTGATGCACCTTGAGATAGACTAATCATGAATGGAAAAGTTGTACTGGCTATCGTTCACGTCTGTTGTGTCAGTACAAACCGACATTTCGGCCAGTTAACTCTCTGACCGTCGTCAGGTGTTCTGGAATCCTGAGAAGAACTGGATGATGTTTGACGTTAAGCCGCATGCGCGTCACAACTTGGAAATTGCTGGGATTCCAACAAATATAATCTGATTGCTAATACAGTACTCTACCAACTGAGCTAACCAGGAAGAACAATTTATGGCGTTAAAGCTTGGTATCATTTATCTCCTGAATTCTTGGCAATTTTCCCACAAAATTGTGACCCGTAATGGGCTGGTGTCTACGCTCGGCTTACTAATGGAGTTCTCAGCCAATGCCATGTGTGCCGCCATGGCGTTCATGGTGTCCACAGTTCATGTCCACAGAATGGGTTGGCCTTTGTCCGCCAGAGTGCGAAGTTTCGTCCTCATGGAGGAGGCGCGTCGGTAAGCTCCGACACGTCATTTCCTCCGACCTGGTATACAGTCCAGCGCCACTGTTGCAAAGTGAATCTCCCGCGGTCTCCCTAAGTCCTGCTCTGAATAAACCCGACCGGCCAGAAGCCGACTCTGATTAAGACGCTTGAAGCAAAACAGACGGAAGCTAAACAGGAGTCTTCATTGACGAAACAGGATCGCCGGCCCAATATTTGGTGCAGATATCCCAGTTTGAATTCACCAGCCCTGTTGAGCTGGGGCGGAGAGCCGCCGCCGCTCCATTAAAGGGTTCCTGTTCTGCGTATGGCAGATGAAAACCAGCGCCACAGGAATAAGCTCGACCTTGCATGAAACCGACGGCCGTGCCAGCGGCTGTGCTGGGCACTGACGTGACAGGCGGTACAGGGCGGAACTGGCGTGCAAAAAAGCATGGTGGTGTGGAGTGGGGCCCGCACATGCTTCGGCACGTCACCGCTCAGCCGTCAGCGATAGGTTTCAACATTGTAAGCCGAGCCATGCGCACGTTGCAGCTGAGGAAGGTATAGCTACGGGAAAAGAGATGCCCAGCCTGGTTGGTGCAGCACGTGGTTATAATGTCATGAAAGCACATGAGCGTGATGAATCGATCACAGGAAAAATGTGCAACGTTATTCTGAATATGCGTGCCCCCAAGTTCAGATTGAGGGAGCATGCGCGCTCCCAAGTTCATTTCAAGGGTCATTCTGTCCTAGCGTGGGGTACGAATCGACCGCCATTCTGGCGACACGTGGCGAGGTCTTCTGGTTGATCCGAAGCCCTTGGATGGGTGCATCATACACTGCTCCCCTGTCTGATGCGGGAGGCTCTCTGACCCGGCGGTTGACTCCAGATCGACGCAGGAGTCCCCATTGACGAAACAGGATCACCGGCCCAATATTTGGTGCAGATATCCTAGTTTGGATTAACCGGGCCTGTTGAGCTGGGGCGGGGAACCGCTCGTTCCGTTAAAGGGTTCTCACTGTCACCGCTTCCCCTGACACTTCAATTGTCTGTTATGGACCGCCATCATAAACTATTGTATTTCCTTTCACTGGCTGGCAGCTCCGACAAACCCAAGAGGTCCCCTGGCATTTGGAGTCTACTTCCTGTTCATGGTGTTAAGTAAGCACATTCGATTTTCTGTGCCTACCAGAAAACATATTAAACTCGTTCCAGTGCGAAAATGTTCAATCGCTTCTTGCCCCGTGCATGCTGCATACATATGATGGAATTGTTAAAAAAGCTTGTGTTTACATGCCCTCTTACACCTTGCAGTTAGATCGCCCCTCCCTTGTTTTCAATTGTTTCGTTCATGAGTTGGTCTGGCTGTGGCGGTCGGTGGCCCAATAGAGGGAATCACCACCAAAAGGCCCAACGAATACCAAGAGGGTCAAGAATGGACAAGATCGATGGTCAATAATGGACAAGTTTCTCATGCCCCAATTCCATGTCTTCATTTACAAATAAGCGCATCTTGCTATCCACTAGCACATTTATTATGCCTACAGATCTGCACCTGCCACACCTCCTCAGATGCGGCCAACCGCAGGTCTACAAACCCGGAAAGAGAGCAGACTTGTAGGCTAGCGTAGACACGTCTTTGAACCGGGAGCTGCCACAGTTTGTGCGAGTATTTGTCGGCGCGTTCAAATGTTTAGGCGAAATCAAGGCCCTAGAACAGAAGGTATGATCGTCTGGCCAAATTCCGCCGTTTCGACTGATGACGTCACAAGTGTAATCGGCACGTAATGGTCAACAGCGGATACATGCCCACCGCATTTTCCTTGGCTTTTTGAAACGGTTCTTATACTGGAAACCGTTAAACATCTTTGGCTGGGTCATAACAAGACTATTTCTTTTACACACAAGCCATGATATCAGCTGCAAGGTTTATTAATCATTAATTAGCTGGCGTCCCAACCGAGCGCCTCGGGCTGTAAAGCCGGCAGAAAAAACTCTCACAAAGCTTTTTCGGGAATATATATGCAAACGGAAAAAGCAAATGGGGGCATCTTAAAGAAGTAACAATTATAAATCATACTGACATGAAAGGTCAAGGTCAGGGCAAAGACCTGCAGACCCCTGTTACATGTTTGCAGGGGCTGGGTCAATTAAGGCCTTTTATGACTTCAAAAGTATATGCTCTTTGGCTAATTGAGGATGCTGTGTTAAGAACTTGTAGATGCCACAATGAGGTCAGGTCAAGGTCATTCCATAGGTTACCGTCATGATCTGGTGTATTCATGCGACCAATGATTCCAAATATTTTCACATTCATGTTGCTCGCGCTGTGCAGTTAAAACGTCAGGTACAATTTTGTTCCGGTCAGTGCATAGTCAGATGTAGGTAGGATGCCAAAATGGGTCACACGGCAACATGGCACGCAGTAAGCTAGTCATATCATACATGCCAACGGATTGCTCATTCCACAGGAATCCAATACAATCACTTTTAATCTTGCATCAGGTCATCTCAGTGCCTGAAGAGATCAAAACCTGTTGTTTGTCACAACCTACTCTGACCCTTGAAATACATTCAACAGACATGGGCAAGTTAGGGAAATTGATTTTGAACCTGCTGCGTAAATAGCTACCACTTGCCCATGTCCTGTTTGAAACGAGATTTCATCATTTTCAAAGTGGTAGAAGTTTTAATTTGCCGGGAATAGAGGACAGCACACTTTCGTGACAAGACAATGCCCAGTGCGCAGATCACCTTTATTTATGCATGCAAAACACTCTCTAGCATTATTTCCTCAATACCAAGAGCAGCCACACAATGTCCGTTTTCTAAGTATCAACAACAATGGGGCGTAAGTAAAATATCTGGTCACAGCATCCCTTTTCTATACAGCATGTAGTTGTTACTATTGGTGGCTTGTGGCACAGATGCTTGTCCCATGTCTATGCGTAGCAACACAGTCGTCTGACATTTCTCCTCACTGTAAGGAATGAAGATGCCCCTTTTTATACCTCCCTCTTAGACACCTGTCTGAAAATTTTATTGCAGGTCCCTAGCATATCTAAGCAAAAAAGTTTAGTGTTATAGTTATCATCAGCTTTCAAGGGCAGAAGTACCAATCATGGTGCCGTTGACATAATTGGACTCATACAGCAAGTTGTTAAGCCTGGACTTTGAAGCATGTGATAAGACAGCTGCAAAAAGTTCGTATCTGATCACCTTCATGGAAATGATTTCTCCTTCATCACAAAATGTTGCTTATGTGCACTACCATACCTAAGGAAGATGATGACATGATACAAAATTCATGTGACTTGAGATTTAGTCACCAACAACCATAATATGTAATCAGATGGGATTGCAACCCAACCCCACCCATAAGCTGGCTGTTATTAATATCATGCTAATATTTCATGCCGCAAAATGCTTTCAAACAAAACTCAAAAATAGAGGGTAGTTATCTGAGCAGTGCCAGGATTAATTGTAGAGATGCATAAGCTTTACAATATAATAGCAATATGGTATATTTTGTACCACCAGGTTCGTACATGTCTTTGCAAATGCAGCTGTAGAAACAACACACACGGACGCACAAGCAAAGTGCGAGACAGCAGCCAAAGCCCTCACAACTCGCTGTAACTAACGGCCACCTTACACTAGAATCATAAACAGAGAAAAACCTGGGCCTTGAACATTACCAACAGGCTCACATATGTCTACCGTACACACAAACAGCATCGTACACAACACACTTCTACAGGTTTCGTGCATAATACATACAATATCTAAACACATGATAATGAAATCTAACAAGCACCGCCCCATCACCCCGCCAAACACCAGTAAGTTGAGCTGGGCAAAATCAAACGACACGCAGCGACACGGGTCAAGGTTGGCGAAATTATTTTGTCTCTTCCGCGTCACACATTTGGCACTTAGGAAAAATTAGCCTATGGTGATACACGATAGTTTTACGCTGCACGCGCTGTACTTCCTACATGAACTAACAATGCTGCGGAGTTATGGCGTCAAGTGCTGGCATAGCTCTCGCCAAACAGGAGATACATCAGTTGCACCGTTCGTAACTTGGTGTGGACACCCCTCATCGCTACATCCAAAATTAATTATTTATGCGGCCAAACGAATTCGAGAAAAAAGTGTAAGAAACCGGGCACTCATCCGCCCAAGCTGAAAGATTATATACGACTTTGTGCACGAAATTTAATGCTTACAAAATGTATACGATTCAGCAGGAAATGGCATCACGGTCTCACGCGCAACCCTTTCAACCTCAACGGCAAGGCACCGCACGCTAGCAGACGTGGGTAAAACTATTTTGGGGACATTATGAACTGTGGTTATAATTAACTGTGGGCACGATTCGGACCCGTGCTGCCTCCTAGAGCTTTCCAACTTTCCAGTGCTCTCTGTCTATGATGGCAGAGAGCACTGGAAAGTTAGCTCTGTCTGATCTCATGCTGGTCGGTGATCACTGTCTGACCATGTATGCTCTGCCTCAGCAGACTTTAGAGTCTCACCACGGACGTTTGCCTTTCCATACTCTTCCAGTCCGACCGACAGAAAGCGGCTGGTCGCTTCTTGAAAGGACTTTCCACGGGTGCAGAGTATGTCGTATGTGCAGTTTTTACAACTATATCGACGAAGATGACACAAATAAAAAATAATAACAACATACCCTTGTTAAAAACAACTAAGACATTTGAAGCGGCGGCGATAGAACAACTCATAACAGCTAAGAACAACTTTTTTAAAAAGGAAATAAGCCACCTAGCCGAGACGTTGCGCAAGAACCGGTATATAAAAGACGTCATCGCACAGAAGCCCAAAGAGTGTGCTGGATGAGCAGGGCAGTCAAGGGGAGAACGCACAGCAACGATAGCATTACCACACAAGGGCTTCATGGAGAAGATTAGAATAAAATGTCGACTATAGAGCATCAGGACAGTCTTGATAAGCATCTCAACGTTCCAAAGAGCACTTACCAAAGTCGGGCCTCCAACACCTAAGGAACACACGAAGAACTCATATTCGATATGCCGTCAGACTGGAAGAGCACAGAAAGACAGCACACGGGGGTGAGACTCTCAAGTCTGGTACGGCAGAGGATGCGTCATCAGACAGCGATCACCCACCAGCGCGGGCGTGAGATAACTATCATCGACGGAGAGCAACACTGGAAAATTGGAAACATCAACTTGGTAGCTCAGACGGCACTAGCTAACAACCGCGATCAACAAGCCAAGTGTAAACATCACCCCAATACGGCTCAAAGTTCTGCTGAAAAATACCCGAATAAATTAATGACAACAACGTTCAACACCTAGTGGCCTTACTTCCCAGTAAGCTCAGTTGGTCGAGAGCTGGAATCCCAATCAAAGGATCCCCGGATCGAATCCCGGCAACTCCGAGTAGCAAATTCGGGTTATGGCGTCTATATGGCCGAAAGCCAAATGTCGTCCCGTCTGTCTTAGGACTTCATAACATCTGACAACGGCCGGCGATTTAAGTGACCGAAACTAACACACAATACGACAAAGATACTGGAACAACTATCCAATTCGTGATATCAATGTGTCATCTCAATCCATACCTTATAATATGGCTAGGCTTATCACTGCAATAGGGCTCGTATGGGTCGGGATATTATGGTGTTCGTTATGCAAGGGTCTGCTGTGAAATAATGCATATACTTTGAAGGGTTAAGCGGATTCAGCATAAAACATCAATGCGTTTCCTGAAATCATGTAAAATGAATTGGAGAAAGCTGTCATACGATGCAAGATATTATCATCTATTGCCCTATTATTTTGTTTAAGAAAGGACCGTAAGCTCGCTAGGTAAATTTGTAAGTTCGTAAATTCGCCATCGACTGAACCAGTCGTCCATAGACAAACCAGAGCCAAACACAGCGCGCTGGGTTTGCCAACAGTGATAACTGGCCTGGTCAAACACTCCCTGCAGTATCCAGTTGCGGCTGTCTGGCATGGTCTTCCTGAAGAAGAGGCGAGCACGACGTCAGGTGTGAAAGACAGTGTTTACCCAGCCATCCCACCGTTTCAGCTGTGAGCACCTCGTTCTCGTCGATGTACTTTGTTATTGCTGCTTGTTAATGCATTATTATTACGACTTCTTTCTTTTAACGTATGGGCTTTGCCATATGACCTTCCTGTTAGTTTTACATACGACGCTGACGACTAATAGATAACCCTCGCCCTGACTTAAAATGTGCATTCTTTTTGGGGCAGCATGCAACACGGGCAGCACAGCATGTTGTGTGAAATGGTCCGTTGGGAGCGTGCCCCCATTGCCAGATATTAGCAAATGTTGATCAACGAGCATTTAGCGTTCATCTTTGCTACAATTGCCTGGGACGTGACGTGAAGGGGTTTGGCGTGCCGGCTCGCCACCCAGGGGTGTTGTCTTTCGATGACGTGGAATAACACCACCCCAGAGTGCCAAAGATCACTTTTCTCTTTGAAGCACATGCTAGTTGTATGATGCTTGGAACTAGATTTTATTTGGACTAAGGCAGACATAGCTAACGGGTGTTGTATTTGCGTAGTCTAACGGGTCAGGAATGTAATCCAAGTGATATTTGGTGCTTCATAGCAGACCAGTTCTGGTCGCAGATGCGTTTCTGTGTTTATCAGCGCGTAAAATTTTCCTCCAAGAAAAATGTCCATCCTGCACAAGTGCTGCTAACACTGCTGAACTCACCGGTGCCTAGTGAGCAGCTGACGCCGCATTTGCAGAACCCAACTGAGGCACCTCAGTTCTCAGCCGGCGGCGCCCGGTTAGCACTATGTGCTGCTGCTGTCACCATCAAAGATATAAAGATGTCCTGTGCTGCTGGTCGATTACGCAGCATCACACCTAAGTAAAGAGCTGTCGCTCGAGCGGGCTCACTGTCAACAGTGGCATGGAGGCCTTTCGAAATGCGGAAGAGTCACGGACAGGTATCACAGTTTTTAGCCGGAGTGATTGTTTTCTAAGGTTGGTTGCTGAAGCGATATGATATCATACACCTATTAAATTATACACGGCTCCCGCGGTGGTCCTAATCCCAGAAAGCTGTGTCCGAGCCAGTGCGCTTCCTTCGAATGTCCAAGCAATTTCACGCGCACTTAGTCAGCAGGAAAACCACTTCACTATCTTGCCAAGTCTGCAGGAAAACCACCTCACCATCTCCCCAAATCAGCAGGAAATGCACCTCGCCATCTTCCCGAATCCAGAATTGGTTTCCCGTTGTGGCTATGAGCCATTGGCCTGGTGGCTCACCGGAACAAACATCGTTACCAGCACCATGAGCCCGACATTTGACGGAAATGTTGATGCGTATTTGGCTCACCAGTCACGAAGTCAGTTAATTTTTGTTGGAAACTGTGATAGCGTGTTTGTTCGCGTGTTCAGCTGACATCGAATCGGCTCTCAGCAACTTTAATATTTCACCTTTTCCACCATATTCCTCCCATCTGCACCAACTACAAATGTAATGCGACCAGACAATTTGCATTCCACATCAGCGCGAACGTTGTAAAATACCAGATAAGGACGTGCGTGTCCACTGTCAGTGGACTTCTAAATTGTATGCGAATATGTGCGATAATATGCGATAATATGCGAAACCTGCAAGGATCCGAGGGTCAAACAAACCGAGGATCGGTTGCCCACAAACTAAGTTCTCTAGTTGAGCTCACGCGCAGGACTGTCCGGCCATCTTAAAGAGTATTCGGTGCAGCTCACAGCTCTGCCCTCCTGAAGACGTAAACCCGTCAGTTTTCCGAGCTGCAGGCCCCCTTAAATGGCCAGGCTATTTCAAGGAGACAGTTTCAAGGTCACCCAGGTATACCTGACGTCATAATAATGTCTTCTAAATATCGTCATTCCATGGGCCATGCGCCGATCCCCGTCAAGAAAAATATAATTGTCGAGTCGTTCAAACCTGTTCATATCTGTTCATGTCATTCGTATATGTTCGTAAGCACAATTCCTACAATTTTTATTTCTACAATATAACGACCGTGAAAGGACTCTCGGTCAAAGCTGTTCAAGGTAAGATGACGTAATGAAACCATGGAACATTGAAGAGATTATTTACCAAACAGAGAAATTGTGTCGTCTCGAGCAGCCTTCTGTATTAAACGTTTACCAATAAGTAAGCTTGTTTCATCATATTTGATGTTTGGCTCAATACCTTCAAATGTGAAGCATTCCCTGTAAGCTTGCAGACATTATCTAAGTTTATACCTAAAGGGTATGCTCCATATCTCATGATAGAGAGGCAAGCATCATATATAATGAGGGCAGCTTACTTGTTATCAATGTCATGCTTTTAAGTGCAAAATATTTCTCTAGCTAATACCATGCCACCATTCCAGCAAATCGTTCCATTTCGTCACGGAACGCTTTTATGACGTGAGAGCCGCTGCCATACTGGACTCAGAATCACTACTGGGGCGGACAGGCTGGCTATTTTGTGTTACTTTAATTCGCCGCAAGGTGACTTGTTAATTCAAGTGTGCGGAAAAACCGACAATTTCTATGGGCGCTTTTTTGGTCCTTTCTCATGGTGTTCTTTTAAAGTTGTCCGCGATAATATGTTTTTACTTGCAGATGCGCTTTCAAAAATAAACTAACTGCCGTTTTTGCGCAGACCAGAATTATCCGATGGTTCCGCGTGTTGTAGCGCTGTGTTCCTCATGTGCTCTTTCCACTGAGCCCACCGGTTGTCTTTGAGTTGAATCAAAGCTAAAGCCATGTCGCGGGCTGGTTAAACGGTCCATGTAGAAGCAGAACGGCGGAAAACTTGACAAAACTGCATTGGCGCACACTGTGCTACGCTGTGCCACGACTGGACCGGGGACCGGACCTGACCGGACCGGACCGGATCGGACCAGACTGGATAGGATCGGATCGGATGGGATCGGATGGGATGAGATGGGATCGGATGGGATGAGATAGGATGGGATGGGATGGGATGGGATGGGATGGGATGGGATGGGATGGGATGGGATGGGATGGGATGGGATTGGATGGATTGGAATGGGATGGGATGGGATGGATGGGATGGAACCGGACCGGACCGGACCGGACCGAACCAGACCGGACCGGACCGGACCGGACCGGACCGGACCGGACCGGACCGGAAACGCATTGGATCGGATCGGATCGGCTCGAATCGGAATCTGACCGGACCGGACGAACTTGAGCTCACTTGAAGTGAGCTGGTGAGATCAAAGTTTAGTGCTCACCTGCTGCAGCAGGAAGAGGTGTGAGCCGTCGATCTGCTGCGGAAGGTCGTCGTCGTCGAGGATGACGCCGACGCCGACGCTGATGGCCGACGTTGACGAGCAGCTGACAGCCGATTCAGCGTCCGCCACGTCCGCTGGAAAACGGCGCCAGCTGAGTTCGGGCGCACACGGATCGCCGAACCCGGGGTTCGAATCCAGCTCGCTGCACTGTTAGCTCTACAGGCCACGTCTGAGTGATTGGTCTGACAAAGGATGCATAAGGTCATGTAATGCTATGAAAGTAGCATTATGGTGGTAGCTGGTGCAGGAAGCTACAGAAGCCCATGCCCGTTGTCTGCGCTGATGCGCCATCTGACTAGCCGAACCTCATTACAGGTTGTCGAAGACGTTGCTAATGTTTTACTTAGTTAAGTCTAAAAAGTAGGTCGTAAATATCACTATGGTCAAGGCAGTTAGCAGAAATATTTAATTTTTGAAAAGTGCAAAAGTTTTCAAGTTGAACAAACCGTAAATTTTTGACAAATTTACCGAAAGGCGCCATGAGGTGTGAATTTACAATTTTGCAGTGAAAAGGAGAATATACGTTCTCCGCTACACTGACATAGCAAATGCTAACTTAGCTAATTGCGAAACTACTGCAAGGCATAGGTCGGAGCTGGGTTTTGATGGATTGTGGCTTGGTCTTGATAGGTCGGAGCTCGGTCTTGATGGGTCGGAGCTGAGTCTCGATGGATCGGAACTGAGCCTGGATGGGTTGGAACAGGGCCTCGATGGGTCGGAGCTGGGTCTCGATGGGTCGGAGCTGGGTCGTGATGGATTGGAACTGGCCCAAATCTGTACTTTGCGCTGCCAACACAAAACCGAGCCATTCAAACGACGGACATGAAGGAAGACTAGACCAGCAAGTTTGGCTCGTACGTTCTCGTAACCACGCGCTCTGGAGTGCGAGCCATGTATCCGCATGCTTTTAAAGCCTTTTCAACAATTGACTTTTGGTCCCGGTCAACAGAGCAAACAAGAAGTGAAATCAACAGCGCAGTGTATGTCATGTGTTGCGTACAAGCGTTCCAGCCAAGGTTGCGTTCTCCGCCCATCAGCGCCGGTAACCGGTAACCGCCAGCAACCGGCCGCTGAGTGGACAACGTCGTTTGTGGAACCAGTGGCGAGTCTGTCCGCCGGGACGTAGGCCCGCAGGGGTTTGACCTTGACCACTAAATAGGCAGAGTTCATTAGTTATAACCGAAACCTGTAGAAAACTTGTAGAAAAATAGCTTTATCACTTTTTTCAACCAAAACATCCTTCAACAATGGAAGCGGCTTCTTGTCATCCCTTGCCCACGGCCACCAACGAAAGTAAGCATTCTCCTTTCGTCGACTTCACTGGTGAAAACGGCAGGCTGGTCACACTCGCCAAGTTATTCCAAGCGATGCGTTTTTTTTAGTTAGGGAGGACTGAAGGCAAAAGGACATTAAAATATCAGATTAGTAAGTCTCGCTGTCTGTGAAACCTTTATGAAGACAAATTCATTCTTGAATTTGAATGTTCATATGAATGACAAAATTCTGTTGAATCGGCAGCACC
>NW_023595962.1:20260039-20301356 GCF_011947565.3 Pollicipes pollicipes
ATGCAACTGGCTTTAACCGAAACGCAATCTGTGACAGTAACTGGTCTTTCGGGTTTCGTGGTGCGTAGCCCATTCTCATGCTGCGTGTCTGCTTAGCAGTCGTGCACTGGGCTGGCGGGCCCCACAACAACACGAAATGGACGCATACCTAATCTGGCTCTGCGCCGACATCATTGTGAGTCACCCCTTGAAATAACATGACTACAAATAGCACTGGCCTGTAACAGAATGCACGCGGGTAGCGTCCAGGAATGAGCAAAGTTGCCCAAAATGCCTATAAATATACCTAACTGCTTGTACATGTTCTGTTGATACGAGATCGCCCATGCCTCGGTGGCATCCACGGCAAGAATCACACGATGCGTTGCATAAACAACGTTAAACATTGACGTGATGGCGTAACATGCTTGCCAAGGGCACACGGCCGCCAAGAGCAGAAATAGGGCGATGAAAATACAGGAATAAAACGCTGGCGCACACGTAACGCGGCGGCTATAGTGGCTACTGACACTGGTCGAAGCTCCAGTTCATTTTGACCCAGTGAGTGTCACTGCTATTCGTTGGCTCTGTCAATGCTCTCTGTTGAGCCGGAGCATTCAGAACGTGCATGAGAGAGAACCTAAGAACAGAGTCGCCAGCATTGCAGCGTTCTGGTGGTCATTAGCATGTTCCTAGAGGCAGGGGTAGGACGAAAATCGGGAAGACAACCACGGGAGGGGAGGGGAAGGGAGAGGAGGGAGCTCCTACTGGGTAGACGCAAATGCGCACCATATCCTGGTTTAAATAACAACCCCCGACCTTTCTGCGCAGAGAGCACACCTGGCCGTTGTCCTTTGAAACAAAACTATAAACCTACACCCCTTAAAACAGCGCTGTCTCAGGCCACGGGTCAGAAATTGCGTAGTTTTCACTGCGACTTTTGATTCGAATGCCATCTACGACAAGCTCCGACGCAACAGATCCGTTCGTGGCGCATGCATTTTGCGTCACAGTTTACCAGTGCGTGGATTTTAACTTGTGTTTCGTGCAAGTAAGCCATGAACTCGCCAACGTGTCTGCGACGGCGCAGACAAGCTCAACCGTTCAGCACGTCCGCGGAAGATTAGACAGCCAGACAGCGAAGGCGCTGCCAGCGCGCCGCCTCGCCCGGCCGGCCCGCGGGAGCGATCCTCGGCGGCCTGCAGAATGCACGCCGTGCAGCTGCTCGTACTGCGCGCCGCTTGATCGAATGAGGCCGCTCCCGGCTTGACGTGGTCCGTCATTAGGGAATGTGCCTCCGGTGATAAACATCTGTACAGGGAGTAGATAGCTAAATGTTAGCGGATCGGCGTCCGGCCTGGCCCTGCAGCTCGTCATGCCGCCGGAGGTATTCGGGCGTGCGGCGGAGCTGTCAAACGGTGCAGCTCTTTTGCATTTGCGGCGGCTTTGGTTCGCGCGGCTGGCTTAAGCCCATTCCTAGCGCACGGACGAAAAACTCCTCAGAGAGTTAGATTAGATGCCAGGGCTTTACGAATGACGAGCCGCCGGGCAGCCAAAATGGAGCAGAAGCAGAAAGAGACCGTTCAAGCCTAGTCAATCAAGTAGAAATAAGTAGGTCGTTCAACTCAAAAGAGGTCCTGCCATCCTGCAAGGCGAGAGGAAGCTTCACAAATTGGAGCCCAACTGGTGGCACTTGGTTCTGGCGTAACGGTGACTGGCATCGCGCCAGATGGCAAAATATTTACCCCCAGGCGATAGACGGATGACGTCACAACCGCGGGGCGTGGTATTCTTGCCGGATACTGTTACTAGGGCGACAGCTCTGGCTGGTGAGATGAACAGGAGTTCTTGCGTTCTTCAGGAATGCAGCAGAAGTGGGAGGTACGCATTCCCTACCGTTGTAATCTTGTTGATGCAATTTGAAAAACTGACGACGATCAAACTGATGCAATTATTCCTTACCAATGCAATCTTCAAAAATCTTGCTGTCGGGACGAAATGGAACAGAGACAGAGGCGTCGTGGGATCTGGATCGAAGGATCAGAGCGAGTGCGTGTATTGTCGGCGCAGTGCGGAAAGCTGTTTTGCCCCGAGGAGAGTGGAGACGCTTTTGGGGTAAAGTGCTGTGGTGTGTGGTCTGCTTCACCCAAGGCCAAAAGCACCAGAGCACTGGGTGCAGTCCTCTGCATGCCGCGGTAGCATCCCTTAAATTGGGCGGCCACTCAGGGTGCCCTCGGCCGTGGTATCCCTGATCCCCTGCACCATTGTCGGACAGCCACTCAGGGTGTCCTTGGGCACGCCATCTCTGATCTCCTGCGCCCTTGTCGGACAGCCACTTAGGCTGCCCTTGGGCACGGCATCTCTGATCTCCTGCGCCCTTGTCGGACAGCCACTTAGGCTGCCCTTGGGCACGGCATCTCTGATCCCCTGTACCACTGTCGCCAGCCACTTAGGCTGTCCTCGGACACGGCATCTCTGATCCCCTGCACCATTGTCGGACAGTCACTCAGGGTGTCCTCGGACGCGGCATCTCTGATCTCCTGTACCATTGTCGGACAGCCACTTAGGCTGCCCTCGGACACGGCATCTCTGATCCCCCGCACCATTGTCGGACAGCCACTCAGGGTGCCCTTGGGCACGGCATCTCTGATCTCCTGCACCATTGTCGGACAGCCACTCAGGTTGCCCTTGGGCACGGCATCTCTGATCTCCTGCACCATTGTCGGACAGCCACTCAGGGTGCCCTTGGGCACGGCATCTCTGATCTCCTGCATCATTGTCGGACAGCCACTCAGGGTGCCCTTGGGCACGGCATCTCTGATCCCCTGCACCATTGTCGGACAGCCACTTAGGCTGTCCTCGGACGCGGCATCTCTGATCCCCTGCACCATTGTCGGACAGCCACTCAGGGTGTCCTCGGACGCGGCATCTCTGATCCCCTGCACCATTGTCGGACAGCCACTCAGGGTGTCCTCGGACGCGGCATCTCTGATCCCCTGCACCATTGTCGGACAGCCACTCAGGGTGCCCTCGGACACGGCATCTCTGATCCCCTGTACCATTGTCGGACAGCCACTCAGGGTGTCCTCGGACGCGGCATCTCTGATCCCTGTACCATTGTCGGACAGCCACTCAGGGTGTCCTCGGACGCGGTATCCCCGGTTCTCGGCACTATTGTCGTCTTGTTATAATCCTGTTCTGTATTGTCCCGGCGCACCGGACTCTCTAGCCCGGCGCCTGTTAACATGCATTCCTTTGACTCGAAGTAGGTCTTTGCTTTTGCTGTGCCTTTGATCCCGGTCAAGGCATCCTTCACGAGGCCGTGGTCTTGCGCTCGGGTGGGGGTGAACCGGCCCTCCGAAGGTTTTCAGGATGATTTCCGAAAGGCACGGCGTAGCCGTGCGCAAATTATGCGCAGATGTAGGAAATTGAATAGCAGATATACTGCCGTACAAAATTAAGATTAATCTTGTAAGGTCGCTGATCTATGTCAGGTCAAAAGCAGGCCACGGCTTTCAGCGAAGGGCATTTCTAGGAAATCGCGGAATGTGATGCAGCAACTGAGCGCTTGACGGAGCCACACATCTGAGATAGTTTCTTAGGCAATAAACCATTTGAATTTAGAGTTACAACCAATTCCATTGACGTGGGATCAGGCATAAAGATCAGGACAAGGTCAAAACCAAGCTGCTTTCCACTTGAAAGCTTGGTTTTGTTAAGTAGTTTCTGGTGCTCATTTCGAGATTTTTGATGATGGGAACCGCAGAAGACCTGTTCCATCTGCTTTTTTTTTGTTTAAATTCAGAGTAGGTCACTGATCTAGAATGACACAAGTCACCATTTTGTTTTATGAACATAATGCCCACCGTAATCCCTGACGTTTATTCGAAAGACTAAATACGACCAATATAGTAGATATTTTGTCACCTCAACCTTAAAAGTGTAAAAAAGATCACTTCCCTCATTGACCGTTTGCTTAGAACTGGTATCTAGGTACCTGACGGCTGCATGACGAGGTCTAGTGACCTTTAAGACACCAATCTAAAGTCTGACCTTTTTGGACCTGGTTGGACATCAAGTTCATAACCTAGAAAATTCAAATTCTGACCCAGGTGGGTTCATGTGCAGTTCAATATACGCTGTGGATCTGGTTACCTTAGTTTTTTGGCTCTTATGGCAGCCAAATTGACCCCACCCCAACGAAAGTTATGAAGCCGGCCACCCGGGCGCGTGTTAAGTATCTGTGGCTCTCTCTTCACCCATAACGATGAACGCCTGGCTTCCAGATATCCCCAGCCCCCCTGCACCCCTGCATCTCTGCACCCCCGGTCCCGTCCCCCGTCCCCCGTGCATTCTGTCGCCAACGCAGCCAGCTGACTGTGCCACGATCCCTGACGCCCGCTCCATCATATGTTTCCTGCACCCCTATGCGCGCCCACACTCTCGTCCCCGCTGCTTCCTCCCATGGTCGGCAGTTCGCCGGGTCACCCTGAAAACTCCTGGTCTGCCGTAGTTCGTGCGGCGCGACGGTGCCCTCGCGTCAGGGGGCCGGACCGTCCGCAAAAGCGCTGGCAATCGCGCGGCACGCGGGGTGCTCTCGACCGAAAAGCCTCCCGTCTGATTGGATTGGATAACGAAATGGGACGCGGCAGGCGATGGGGTGTTGAGTTCAGCCTGAGTTGCAGCCAGGGTAGACGGCCCAGCGGCAGAGCCTGCCCTGGACCGCCTGCCCGGGCTCACTGGCTCAGTTGGGAGCCTGTCCTGGACTGCCTAACCGTGCTCACTGGCTCAGTCGGGAGCCTGCCCTGAACCGCCTATCCGTGCTCACTGGCTCAGTTGGGAGCCTGCCCTGGGCCGCCTAACCGTGCTCACTGGCTCAGTTGGGAGCCTGCCGCACCGAAGCAGGCCCCCGTCTGAGACCTTGTCTTGCGATGCTGGAGCGCAGAGCGGGAGTTAAAGGTTATCTGAATCCTCGGACATTCCGGGAGTCGGGAAAGCGACCCGTTTGGGTTGCCGTGGTTTGTCGCTCCGCAAGTTTCTCAAGAACTCTTGGCAACTAGGTGCCCCGGGACTCGAAGTAACTGGGTGCCTGTGGACCATTTTTGCCTCATGGCTACCGGCATTGATAAGGTATGCTTTAAGGGTCCTCAAAATCCATGATAAGCAAGATACTTGGATATTCAAAATCATTGGAAGATGTGTATCTCCAAGACATCTGCGAAAGCTCACGATCATAAAACAACTAAGGACCCTCAGAGCAGCTTACCTATGGAAGCCTGAAATATAATGAGCATTATTTTCTTCGCGATTTTGTAGCCATGTTTCTCCTTACGGTGGAGTCACAGAGGCAACGAAGCAAACCGCGACACTGCGCCACGCAACGCGGCACACTTCTCCACTCAGGCTGTGCACTATCTGCCGCAAACATCCACCTCGCTACCCACGTGCACCAACAGCTCTAAGCATATGAGAATGGCAACAAGCACCGCATCATACCGTTGCAACACCAGCTTCTCCGTCTTCTCCGTCATCTACTGCTGCCTCGTCGTGACGAGACCGGCCGCGGCCGCGCTGGCCAATTGGCGGCAGCCTGCTGGCGTGACGGCATGGGAGCGTGACAGCTGGGTCCGTCGGGTCGTTGCAGGGTCCGTGCGTGACGCCGGGCTGCGTGACGGTGGCGCACAGGCTGCTGCGGTACCGGCAGCCGGCCGCCTCGCCGTGCCAAGACTTCCACGAGCACGCGTGTGGCGGCTGGCTGCGGCAGGTGCGGCAGCTGGGGCTCGCCGACGGCGACAAGGACTACGCGGCCAACGTTGACCCGCGTCAGGGCGCCGTCAACTGGAAACTGCAGCGTGAGTGTGCCGTGGGTTTGCCTTGAGTTAGCGGTGAGTGTGCCGTGGGTTTGCCTTGAGTTGGCGGTGAGTGTGCCGTGGGTTTGCCTTGAGTTAGCGGTGAGTGTGCCGTGGTTTTGCCTTGAGTTAGCGGTGAGTGTGCCGTGGGTTTGCCTTGAGTTAGTGGTGAGTGTGCCGTGGGTTTGCCTTGAGTTAGCGGTGAGTGTGCCGTGGGTTTGCCTTGAGTTAGTGGTGAGTGTGCCGTGGGTTTGCCTTGAGTTAGCGGTGAGTGTGCCGTGGGTTTGCCTTGAGTTAGCGGTGAGTGTGCCGTGGGTTTGCCTTGAGTTAGCGGTGAGTGTGCCGTGGATTTGCCTTGGGTTTGCGGTGCGTGTGCCGTGGGTTTGCCTTGAGTTAGCGGTGAGTGTGCCGTGGGTTTGCCTTGAGTTAGCGGTGCGTGTGCCGTGGGTTTGCCTTGAGTTTGCCGTGCGTGTGGCGTAAGTGTGCCGTGGGTTTGCCTTGAGTTTGCGGTGCGTGTGGCGTGAGTGTGCCGTGGGTTTGCCTTGAGTTTGCCGTGCGTGCAGCGTGAGTGCGCCGTGGGTTTGCCTTGAGTTAGCGGTGCGTGTGGCGTGAGTGTGCCGTGGGTTTGCCTTGAGTTAGCGGTGCGTGTGGCGTGAGTGTGCCGTGGGTTTGCCTTGAGTTTGCGGTGCGTGTGGCGTGAGTGTGCCGTGGGTTTGCCTTGAGTTTGCGGTGCGTGTGGCGTGAGTGCGCCATGGGTTTGCCTTGAGTTTGCGGTGCGTGTGGTGTGGATGTACCGTGGGTTAGGCCTGAGTGTGCCGTGGGCTTAGCTCAAGTGTGCGGTGCGTCTGCTGTGAGTGTGCCGTGTGTTCGATGTGGGTGTGCTCTGCGTGTGGTGTGTGTGTGTGCAGCGGGTGTGACGTGAGTCTGAGTGTCGGTGCGGTGGAATGTGCTGTAAGTTTGATGCGAATGGCCTTGAGTTTCGTTTGAGTGTGCCGTGGGTATGGTGTGAGTGTGCCGTGGGTTTGGTTTGAGTATGCTGTGCGTATGGCGTGAGAAGGTCGTGGTTTAGTATAAGCGGGCCGTGAACTTGGTGTGCTGTATCATTAGTCTGGTGTAAGCGAGCCGTGAACTTGGTGTGCTGTGTCATTAGTCTGGTGTAAGCGAGCCGTGTACTTCGTCGAAACGTACTGCGGAATGCTCCGAGAGTATTGTCGTTCATTGCTTGTGTGCCATGGTGTTGCGGTGAGTGCGCCATGGGCGAAGGATGGAGATGGGTGATCAATATTCTGAACCCTTTCACTCACGGTGGGGTGGGGGGGGGGGTGAGGATTTGCACCCCCATTGACATTCTTGAGAAATGGTGGTGATCGGCTATGGCTCCCGAGTTAGAGTTAATGATAGTTTCTTCTGTGATCTTCAGTATCATTTTCCGCATAAGTTCGGCATGCACTCTAGAGTGTTGACGTCCAGATTATTTTAGGTTTGTGGCGTTAGTCAGATTTAGTCTAAGCACGCAGTGACCAAAATGCCGATGAACTGTAAGCATTCCGGCAGTGCGGTGTAATGTGGTCCTCCTGTGGCTAGTTCTATAAACGTGTTATCAGAGAGCTCCATTCCTTCACCCTCTAGTGTCATTTTGAGCCCTAAGGTCACCATGGGTCACGCACCTAATTTGGCCTAAATGTCCGCATTTTTGAAACATCAGTGCACCATTGTTGGTATTTGTCGGCCTCGGTTGGCATTTCATTGAGTAATATCTAATTGCTTATTATCATTACACACCTCAAGTGGTAACAATAAACCCCCAAAATCGTATTGAGACAGAAACCGCACTAACATTACGCGACTGTGATACCTGGTCTACGGTTGCTTGCAGTGGTGGCAAGTGCACATAATAGCTTACGAAATGGGATTCCGTCGGTTCTGACACCACTCACACCTGCTTCCGGTCAAAAAGAAACATCTCAGACAAACGCACTTCTCGTTGAAAGCAAACACGGATAACCTCGATGACTGATTGACCTGTTTCCAGCATTCTTCGTTAGTTCGAATTATATATATATATATATATATATATATATATATATATATATATTGCCGTACTTATAGCATATTAGACAATCAAGTCTACTGCATGGAGCCTCATGAGGCAGCACGTGTAGAAAATCCAGCGAGATAGGAACAAATGTCATTTGATAGGAATATCACCTTGACCTCGAACAACAAAATGGCCTGGCTAAATCATACTGGGCTTTGCATGAGCTATCGAACGGCGCTGCGTTCGTCTCTCCAGCTTTTCCCAACGTTTAGATAGCCGGTGTTGGAAGCATCGCTTCCGTCTTGACAAAGCTGGCACACGCCATTGCACGTGTGCGGGTTAAGACGTCTCTTTTTATGCGACGGCCTATACGTTACTATACATTATACAGTTCTCATTCTTTGGAGTGAACCCCAGTGTGATGTGACTGCTTGATGTGAGTGTGCAGCAGGCGATCACTGAGCCGTGGGATTATGCATGCATGTGTGTGTGTGTGTGTGTGTATGTGTGTGTGTGTGTGTGTGTGTGTGTGTGTGTGTGTGTGTGTGTGTGTGTGTGTGTGTGTGTGTGTGTGTGTGTGTGTGTGTGTGTGTGTGTGTGTGTGTGTGTGTGTGTGTGTGTGTGCTGTGTGTGTGTGTGGTGTGTGTGTGTGTGTATGTGTGTGTGTGCGTATGTGTGCGAGTTTGTGTGCGAGTTTGTGTACGAGCGTGTACGAGTGTGTACGAGTGTGTACGAGTGTGTACGAGTGTGTTTGACTCACTAGATCCCGTATCGTTGCACCCCATGCCAGCCGGCTTAACAGCCATGTTTCGTATTAGTTCTCCGCGTTTTTGTGCCCGTAATGCAATATTTTTTTTCAGATTTGCTGACGTCAGCTAAATACGAATCGCTGCCGGAGTTTCTGACAGCACAGCAGCTGTACAAGTCCTGCCTACGAGGCACACCGGGAAATGATGCTGAAGTACACCTTTCAGGTGCATGTGGCATAAAATAACAATAAATGGTATATAATGCATATATATATATATATATATATATATATTATGTATATTGTGCATAATATATATATATATATATATATATATATATATATACATATATCATTTCAACTGTTTAGACATGCGGACCTGTCAACTCGGGCATTCCCACCGTGTTGTACGACGTGTCAAACCTGTTTCCCCAAAGTGCAGATTCGCAGCATATAGTTAAGACAGTACTAATAGTCCCATCCCTCGTAGAATAATAATGATAATGGGAGATAGATAGATTGATGTGTCGGCTACATGCCCTTACTAAAATAGATATCAGTATCACAAGTGATAATTACTACTGGCTGACTGATTCCACGGGGAATAAGGCCATTGGTACTGTCTTGTCTCTATG
Organism: Pollicipes pollicipes; assembly: GCF_011947565.3. Taxonomy (NCBI): domain Eukaryota; kingdom Metazoa; phylum Arthropoda; class Thecostraca; order Pollicipedomorpha; family Pollicipedidae; genus Pollicipes; species Pollicipes pollicipes. The sequence continues at coordinate 20,269,289 of NW_023595962.1, forward strand.
AATATTGCTCCTCGCTAATGCACTTGACAAGTTACAGACTCATAGTAAACCTAAATCTCGATTTTATCATGAGCAATCTGACCCATAGATTTGAGCATAACGATAGGCGCACCGTGAAACACCAACTATTGAAGGAACGAGGCTCACGCCCCCAACAGCGTTGCAACATGTTCTCCATCCTGATTCGCCGAACATTATTCCTCCTGTTGTCATCCCCATATTGCATTTATACTCTCGGCTTCACCCTCATCACAGCGTATGTTGTATTCTACACAGGCTATATAGTAGGAATTGGCGCTATGGTATTTTTCTTTTAAAAAAGCAACGTGACGCACGCTGGCACCCTTTTCATTGGAGCGCCAGCGATCACAGCATCGAGGTAAACATGAACAACATCATCCACTGGTGTGCGCAAAAGGTCAGCCTTGAATAATCTCAAGTAAGAGAGTGAATGGACAGTCATATGACTTTCAGCAAACTCACCTGGGAGTCTAAGTCACTACCCGCTCCGCTAGTACGCCCCAACAAGTGCCCCCCCCCCCCCCCCAGCCCCCATCCCCCACAAAGGCCCCCTCACCCCCACGGTCGCGTTCCTAAACCCAACGACCCCCACGTCCCCTTCCCAAAGAAACACACTGAACGTCGCAGCCACACAACCTCCGTGACCTCCGTGACCCCGTGCCCCGGGCTGACCTGCAGTGGAGCACGTGTTCTCGCAGCTGCTGGGCGGCTTCCGGAGCGCCGCCAACTGGTCCCAGCAGCCGGTCGAGCTGACCCAGGTGCTGGTCCAGCTGCACCAGCTGCTGGGCGCGCCGCTGTTTGAGCTGCGCCAGGAGCGGGACCCGTACGACAGGAGGCGCTGGGCTTTCGTCCTGACCCCGCCTGACATCGGCCCCTTGCGCGGTACCGGCTGGCAGCGGCGTGCCTTGCGAGCAGCAACACCGGTGAGAGACCAGGCATGCTTGCATTCACATGCGCCCGGGTGGCCGGTTGAATACCTTTTGCTCGGGCAGGGTTGGGGATGGGGTCAATTCGCCCCCTCCTCTCCGATGAGATCTCAGAAACTAAAACAACTTGAAAGAAAAATTCACGTTGGATTGGCCTATACGTGAAATCACTTGCTTCAATATTTAGGGCCTTTGGCCATGACTGTGTGGTCAGATAAGGTCAAAATCCAGATTGGTGTCTCAAGTGCCACTAGACCTCCTCAGACAGCCGCCGTGAGGCCAAATACCTGTTCTAAGCAAACGGTCGCTAACGTTAGTGACCTTATCTTACACTTACATTGTCAAGATGACCAAATACCAGCTAGATTGTTCCTATTTTGTCATTCAAATAAGAGTCAGGGATTGCGCTAGGCGGCATGTTCCTTAAGGCGAAATGTTCTTAAGGCAAAAAGGCCGGGTCACTCAAGGTTACTGACTTACAATGGGCTTTAAAAGCCCATGGAACATTTCTCTAGACACGTTTTTTCCAGAAACGTTTCCCTAGAAATACCATTCGCTGACAGCCATTGCCTGACTTTGACCTGCCATAGGTCAGCGACCTTGCAAGGCACGTCTATTTTTGACATCAAAAGACCGCTATTTAGTTATTGATAGCTGTGCAAATTTTAGGCGGTAATGACGCGCCGTTCAGGAATTACTCTGAAAACCTTCGAGGGAGGGGGTAGACAATTGGACCGCCACCCGAGCGTGTGTAAATGTTACGCAATCGTGTGTTGTTAATGTAAGGTAAACCTAAACGAGAACATTCATGTGAGGTAATGGTAAGTTCGGCATTCATGGATGCGATTAAGACCATTACATCATACAATTACCTGACTCGCGTTCTGATAACTCATAACAGTTGAACACAGCACATGCATGCATTTTGAAACTGAACACACTATGCCATATGCCAAGGCAAATGCAAAGGCATACAGTCGAAACACTTCCATTAAGCTAAAAAGTACGGCTTTTGACCGGGAGGCCAAGCTCTCATCAGCCCTCAGAGGGAGCCTTGTACGGGCTGACAGGAAACACCGACAAAGCGATAAGGAGTCGATAAGGAGGAGGAGGAGAGCGATAAGATCTAGATACGGAGAGAAGTAAGAATAAGGGGTAGGAGTCCCCGACCAGAAATCCTACCAGACGCGCCATTGTGATATTTGCCATTGAGCTAAACACATCAGCCTCTGACTGCCTGAGGCGCACTCGCAACTGTTGTACACTGTTGTGTACCATAAACCAACAGTGAATTAGTGCTCAATACACAATACACAATACGCATGTAGGTAGGCTGCCCTTCGCAGTGCGCATGCAATCAGGACAAAGCCTGTGATGCGTAATCACATACGAGTTCGTCGCGAATGCTTCTCAGTATCCTGGAATGTCCCGGCATCCTGGAATACAAGGGCTTTTAAAGCGATGCGAGCATACTGTTTTAGTCACCAGCGATTCAGTGATTTTGCAGAAATAAATCGAAACTTATGTGAACAATCTTCATATTCGATATGGACTAGGCCACTCCAATAACGCATGCAGCACGTCTTCATGAAATGACATTCTTTTAAACAATCGTTTGGACTATTTGTTTTTTTAAAGACATTGCAAGTTCAAAGTTATTATGTGCAATAATGATATTAAATTTACCGGAATATGCTCGCTATACCTCGCTGTAACCTTAAGTTAACATTGTATGAACGATATTCAACATATCGAGTCGATCTAACCCTCTTGAGGAATCCTCTTTAGAATGAGCACAACACGAATTATTGAGTGCCGCTAATATAAACGCTATTTTGCGCTACAACGTCGCTTCGCCACCATCTCCTTGTGAGCGGAGGGCTTCGAACTCGACATAAAAACTTTGAGATCCTCGTGTCGAAAAACAAGGAGCTGAAGGCCGTTGTTAAGTTAATACACCGGTTTATGCTAGGTTTACCTGAACGCATGAACAAATTCACGACGGCTAAACTAAAGCGGCCAGATGTCAGCGCTTCCATATGAATGGGTGCCTGCCGATTTAACAGAATTTTGTCAATCATAAAGGTTTCACAGACAGCGAGACTTACTAATCTGATATTTTAATGTCCTTTTGCTTTTCAGTCCTCCCTAACTTAAAAAAATGCATCGCTTGGAAATTACTTGGCGATGTGTCTGACCAGCCTTGCCGTTTTCACCGTCAAGTCGACGAAAGGAGAATGCTTACTTTCGTTGGTGGCCGTGGGCAAGGGATGACAAGAAGCCGCTTCCATTGTTGAAGGATATTTTGGTTGAAAAAAGTGATAAAGCTATTTTTCTACAAGTTTTCTACAGGATTCGGTTATAACTAATGAACTCTCTGCCTATTTAGTGGCCAAGGTCAAACCCCTGCGGGCCTACGTCCCGGCGGATAGACTCGCCACTGGTTCCACAAACGACGTTGTCCACTGAGCGGCCGATTGCTGGCGGTTACCGGTTACCGGCGCTGATGGGCGGAGAACGCAACCTTGGCTGGAACGCTTGTACGCAACACATGACATACACTGCGCTGTTGATTTCACTTCTTGTTTGGTCTGTTGACCGGGACCAGAAGTCAATTGTTGAAAAGGCTTTAAAAGCATGCGGACACATGGCTCGCACTCCAGAGCGCGTGGTTACGAGAACGTACGAGCCAAACTTGCTGGTCTAGACTTCCTTCATGTCCGTCGTTTGAATGGCTCGGTTTTGTGTTGGCAGCGCAAAGTACAGATTTGGGCCAGTTCCAATCCATCACGACCCAGCTCCGACCCATCGAGACCCAGCTCCGACCCATCGAGGCCCTGTTCCAACCCATCCAGGCTCAGTTCCGATCCATCGAGACTCAGCTCCGACCCATCAAGACCGAGCTCCGACCTATCAAGACCAAGCCACAATCCATCAAAACCCAGCTCCGACCTATGCCTTGCAGTAGTTTCGCAATTAGCTAAGTTAGCATTTGCTATGTCAGTGTAGCGGAGAACGTATATTCTCCCTTTTCACTGCAAAATTGTAAAATTCACACCTCATGGCGCCTTTCGGTAAATTTGTCAAAAATTTACGGTTTGTTCAACTTGAAAACTTTTGCACTTTTCAAACATTAACATATTTCTGCTAACTGCCTTGACCATAGTGATATTTACGACCTAGTTTTTAGACTTAACTAAGTAAAACATTAGCAACGTCTTCGACAACCTGTAATGAGGTTCGGCTAGTCAGATGGCGCATCAGCGCAGACAACGGGCATGGGCTTCTGTAGCTTCCTGCACCAGCTACCACCATAATGCTACTATTTCATAGCATTACATGACCTTATGCATCCTTTGTCAGACCAATCACTCAGACGTGGCCTGTAGAGCTAACAGTGCAGCGAGCTGGATTCGAACCCCGGGTTCGGCGATCCGTGTGCGCCCGAACTCAGCTGGCGCCGTTTTCCAGCGGACGTGGCGGACGCTGAATCGGCTGTCAGCTGCTCGTCAACGTCGGCCATCAGCGTCGGCGTCGGCGTCATCCTCAACGGACGACGACCTTCCGCAGCAGATCGACGGCTCACACCTCTTCCTGCTGCAGCAGGTGAGCACTAAACTTTGATCTCACCAGCTCACTTCAAGTGAGCTCAAGTTTCGTCCGGTCCGGTCAGATCCGATTCGATCCGATCCGATCCGATCCAATGCGTTCCGGTCCGGTCCGGTCCGGTCCGGTCCGGTCCGGTCCGGTCCGGTCTGGTTCGGTCCGGTCCGGTCCGGTCCGGTTCCATCCCATCCCATCCCATCCCATCCCATCCCATCCCATCCCATCCCATCCCATCCCATCCCATCCTATCTCATCCCATCCGATCCCATCTCATCCCATCCGATCCCATCCGATCCGATCTTATCCAGTCTGGTCCGATCCGGTCCGGTCAGGTCAGGTCAGGTCCGGTCCGGTCCGGTCCAGTCGTGGCACAGCGTAGCACAGTGTACGCCAATGCAGTTTTGTCAAGTTTTCCGCCGTTCTGCTTCTACATGGACCGTTTACCATCCCGCGACATGGCTTAGCTTTGATTCAACTCAAAGACACCGGTGGGCTCAGTGGAAAGAGCACATGAGGAACACAGCGCTACAACACGCGGTGCCGTCGGATAATTCTGGTCTGCGCAAAAACGGCAGTTAGTTTATTTTTGAAAGCGCATCTGCAAGTAAAAACATGTTATCGCGGACAACTTTAAAAGAACACCATGAGAAAGGACCAAAAAAGCGCCCATAGAAATTGTCGGTTTTTCCGCACACTTGAATTAACAAGTCACCTTGCGGCGAATTAAAGTAACACAAAATAGCCAGCCTGTCCGCCCCAGCAGTGATTCTGATGAGTCCAGTATGGCAGCGGCTCTCACGTCATAAAAGCGTTCCGTGACGAAATGGAACGATTTGCTGGAATGGTGGCATGGTATTAGCTAGAGAAATATTTTGCACTTAAAAGCATGACATTGATAACAAGTAAGCTGCCCTCATTATATATGATGCTTGCCTCTCTATCATGAGATATGGAACATACCCTTTAGGTATAAACTTAGATAATGTCTGCAAGCTTACAGTGAATGCTTCACATTTGAAGGTATTGAGCCAAACATCAAATATGATGAAACAAGCTTACTTATTGGTAAACGTTTAATACAGAAGGCTGCTCGAGACGACACAATTTCTCTGTTTGGTAAATAATCTCTTCAATGTTCCATGGTTTCATTACGTCATCTTACCTTGAACAACTTTGACCGAGAGTCCTTTCACGGTCGTTATATTGTAGAAATAAAAATTGTAGGAATTGTGCTTACGAACATATACGAATGACATGAACAGATATGAACAGGTTTGAACGACTCGACAATTATATTTTTCTCGACGGCGATCGGCGCATGGCCCATGGAATGACGATATTTAGAAGACATTATTATGACGTCAGGTATACCTGGGTGACCTTGAAACTGTCTCCTTGAAATAGCCTGGCCATTTAAGGGGGCCTGCAGCTCGGAAAACTGACGGGTTTACGTCTTCAGGAGGGCAGAGCTGTGAGCTGCACCGAATACTCTTTAAGATGGCCGGACAGTCCTGCGCGTGAGCTCAGCTAGAGAACTTAGTTTGTGGGCAACCGATCCTCGGTTTGTTTGACCCTCGGATCCTTGCAGGTTTGGCATATTATCGCATATTATCGCACATATTCGCATACAATTTAGAAGTCCACTGACAGTGGACACGCACGTCCTTATCTGGTATTTTACAACGTTCGCGCTGATGTGGAATGCAAATTGTCTGGTCGCATTACATTTGTAGTTGGTGCAGATGTGAGGAATATGGTGGAAAAGGTGAAATATTAAAGTTGCTGAGAGCCGATTCGATGTCAGCTGAACACGCGAACAAACACGCTATCACAGTTTCCAACAAAAATTAACTGACTTCGTGACTGGTGAGCCAAATACGCATCAACATTTCCGTTAAATGTCGGGCTCATGGTGCTGGTAACGATGTTTGTTCCGGTGAGCCACCAGGCCAATGGCTCATAGCTACAACGGGAAACCAATTCTGGATTCGGGAAGATGGCGAGGTGCATTTCCTGCTGATTTGGGGAGATGGTGAGGTGGTTTTCCTGCAGACTTGGCAAGATAGTGAAGTGGTTTTCCTGCTGACTACGTGCGCGTGAAATTGCTTGGACATTCGAAGGAAGCGCACTGGCTCGGACACAGCTTTCTGGGATTAGGACCACCGCGGGAGCCGTGTATAATTTAATAGGTGTATGATATCATATCGCTTCAGCAACCAACCTTAGAACACAATCACTCCGGCTAAAAACTGTGATACCTGTCCGTGACTCTTCCGCATTTCGAAAGGCCTCCATGCCACTGTTGACAGTGAGCTCGCTCGAGCGACAGCTCTTTACTTAGGTGTGATGCTGCGTAATCGACCAGCAGCACAGGACATCTTTATATCTTTGATGGTGACAGCAGCAGCACATAGTGCTAACCGGGCGCCGCCGGCTGAGAACTGAGGTGCCTCAGTTGGGTTCTGCAAATGCGGCGTCAGCTGCTCACTAGGCACCGGTGAGTTCAGCAGTGTTAGCAGCACTTGTGCAGGATGGACATTTTTCTTGGAGGAAAATTTTACGCGCTGATAAACACAGAAACGCATCTGCGACCAGAACTGGTCTGCTATGAAACACCAAATATCACTTGGATTACATTCCTGACCCGTTAGACTACGCAAATACAACACCCGTTAGCTATGTCTGCCTTAGTCCAAATAAAATCTAGTTCCAAGCATCATAAAACTAGCATGTGCTTCAAAGAGAAAAGTGATCTTTGGCACTCTGGGGTGGTGTTATTCCACGTCATCGAAAGACAACACCCCTGGGAGGCGAGCCGGCACGCCAAATCCCTTCACGTCACGTCCCAGACAATTGTAGCAAAGATGAACGCTAAATGCTCGTTGATCAACATTTACTAATATCTGGCAATGGAGGCACGCTCCCAACGGACCATTTCACACAACATGCTGTGCTGCCCGTGTTGCATGCTGCCCCAAAAAGAATGCACATTTTAAGTCAGGGCGAGGGTTATCTATTAGTCGTCAGCGTCGTATGTAAAACTAACAGGAAGGTCATATGGCAAAGCCCATACGTTAAAAGAAAGAAGTTGTAATAATAATGCATTAACAAGCAGCAATAAAAAAGTATATCGACGAGAACGAGGTGCTCACGGTTGAAACGGTGTGATAGCTGGATAAACACTGTCTTTCACACCTGACGTCGTGCTCGCCTCTTCTTCAGGAAGACCATTCCAGACAGCCGCAACTGGATACTGCAGGGAGTGTTTGACCAGGCCAGTTATCACTGTTGGCAAACCCAGCGCGCTGTGTTTGGCTCTGGTTTGTCTATGGACGACTGGTTCAGTTGATGGCGAATTTACGAACTTACAAATTTACCTAGCGAGCTTACGGCCCTTTCTTGAACAAAATAATAGGGCAATAGATGATAATATCTTGCATCGTATGACAGCTTTCTCCAATTCATTTTACATGATTTCAGGAAACGTATTGATGTTTTATGCTGAATCCGCTTAACCCTTCAAAGTATATGCATTATTTCACAGCAGACCCTTGCATAACGACCACCATAATATCCCGACCCATACGAGCCCTATTGCAGTGATAAGCCTAGCCATATTATAAGGTATGGATTGAGATGACACATTGATATCACGAATTGGATAGTTGTTCCAGTATCTTTGTCGTATTGTGTGTTAGTTTCGGTCACTTAAATCGCCAGCCGTTGTCAGATGTTATGAAGTCCTCAGAAAGACGGGACGACATTTGGCTTTCGGCCATATAGACGCTATAACCCGAATTTGCTACTCGGAGTTGCCGGGATTCGATCCGGGGATCCTTTGATTGGGATTCCAGCGCTCGACCAACTGAGCTTACTGGGAAGTAAGGCCACTAGGCGTTGAACGTTGTTGTCATTAATTTATTCGGGTATTTTTCAGCAGAACTTTGAGCCGTATTGGGGTGATGTTTACACTTGGCTTGTTGATCGCGGTTGTTAGCTAGTGCCGTCTGAGCTACCAAGTTGATGTTTCCAATTTTCCAGTGTTGCTCTCCGTCGATAATAGTTATCTCACCCCCGCGCTGGTGGGTGATCGCTGTCTGATGACGCATCCTCTGCCACACCAGACTTGAGAGTCTCACCCCCGTGTGCTGTCTTTCTGTGCTCTTCCAGTCTGACGGCATATCGAATATGAGTTCTTCGTGTGTTCCTTAGGTGTTGGAGGCCCGACTTTGTTAAGTGCTCTTTGGAACGTTGAGATGCTTATCAAGACTTTCCTGATGCTCTATAGTCGACATTTTATTCTAATCTTCTCCATGGAGCCCTTGTGTGATAATGCTATCGTTGCTGTGCGTTCTCCCCTTGACTGCCCTGCTCATCCAGCACACTCTTTGGGCTTCTGTGCGATGACGTCTTTTATATACCGGTTCCTGCGCAACGTCTCGGCTAGGTGGCTTATTTCCTTTTTGAAAAAGTTGTTCTTAGCTGTTATGAGTTGTTCTATCGCCGCCGTTTCAAATGTCTTAGTTGTTTTTAACAAGGGTATGTTGTTATTATTTTTTATTTGTGTCATCTTCGTCGATATAGTTGTAAAAACTGCACATACGACATACTCTGCACCCGTGGAAAGTCCTTTCAAGAAGCGACCAGCCGCTTTCTGTCGGTCGGACTGGAAGAGTATGGAAAGGCAAACGTCCGTGGTGAGACTCTAAAGTCTGCTGAGGCAGAGCATACATGGTCAGACAGTGATCACCGACCAGCATGAGATCAGACAGAGCTAACTTTCCAGTGCTCTCTGCCATCATAGACAGAGAGCACTGGAAAGTTGGAAAGCTCTAGGAGGCAGCACGGGTCCGAATCGTGCCCACAGTTAATTATAACCACAGTTCATAATGTCCCCACAATAGTTTTACCCACGTCTGCTAGCGTGCGGTGCCTTGCCGTTGAGGTTGAAAGGGTTGCGCGTGAGACCGTGATGCCATTTCCTGCTGAATCGTATACATTTTGTAAGCATTAAATTTCGTGCACAAAGTCGTATATAATCTTATACATCAAAATCGTATGCAGTCGAACGCCATCACCTCCTCACTCACTCGGTTTCCACAATCACACACACTCGGTTTTCACACTCAGCTGTGCCGTCCGATCAGCTGATCGTTCGCGCCGCTTTCCCTCGCGTTCGCGCCGCTTTCCCTGCTTGATGTGCTGGTCGCGGGAGCAGTCTGGCGTTGCAAGAGACTTACTTTCTGCTCGGGCGACGGGAAGGTTCTCGAGTGTCAGTGGCGTGCGGTAGCGGACAGGACGCTGTTCGTCCCGCGGGGTTGGCTGGAGGAGGAGAGGGGCGAAACCAGCGCAGGGTCAACAAGGAGCATCAAGGGACAAGGAGCATGCTATTGTCTGCCACGGTGGTAGTTTTTGTCAGCTCCGGACCGTTCGTGGCGCTGAATCTGTTACATAGCGAGATGGTATGCCCACTGCGTCGCAAAATGCAATTGGGTATTCCAGAAAGCTTATTTTATGGCACGTTCCAGTCATTTAGCTTGGGCGGATGAGTGCCCGGTTTCTTACACTTTTTTCTCGAATTCGTTCGGCCGCATAAATAATTAATTTTGGATGTAGCGATGAGGGGTGTCCACACCAAGTTACGAACGGTGCAACTGATGTATCTCCTGTTTGGCGAGAGCTATGCCAGCACTTGACGCCATAACTCCGCAGCATTGTTAGTTCATGTAGGAAGTACAGCGCGTGCAGCGTAAAACTATCGTGTATCACCATAGGCTAATTTTTCCTAAGTGCCAAATGTGTGACGCGGAAGAGACAAAATAATTTCGCCAACCTTGACCCGTGTCGCTGCGTGTCGTTTGATTTTGCCCAGCTCAACTTACTGGTGTTTGGCGGGGTGATGGGGCGGTGCTTGTTAGATTTCATTATCATGTGTTTAAATATTGTATGTATTATGCACGAAACCTGTGGAAGTGTGTTGTGTACGATGCTGTTTGTGTGTACGGTAGACATATGTGAGCCTGTTGGTAATGTTCAAGGCCCAGGTTTTTCTCTGTTTATGATTCTAGTGTAAGGTGGCCGTTAGTTACAGCGAGTTGTGAGGGCTTTGGCTGCTGTCTCGCACTTTGCTTGTGCGTCCGTGTGTGTTGTTTCTACAGCTGCATTTGCAAAGACATGTACGAACCTGGTGGTACAAAATATACCATATTGCTATTATATTGTAAAGCTTATGCATCTCTACAATTAATCCTGGCACTGCTCAGATAACTACCCTCTATTTTTGAGTTTTGTTTGAAAGCATTTTGCGGCATGAAATATTAGCATGATATTAATAACAGCCAGCTTATGGGTGGGGTTGGGTTGCAATCCCATCTGATTACATATTATGGTTGTTGGTGACTAAATCTCAAGTCACATGAATTTTGTATCATGTCATCATCTTCCTTAGGTATGGTAGTGCACATAAGCAACATTTTGTGATGAAGGAGAAATCATTTCCATGAAGGTGATCAGATACGAACTTTTTGCAGCTGTCTTATCACATGCTTCAAAGTCCAGGCTTAACAACTTGCTGTATGAGTCCAATTATGTCAACGGCACCATGATTGGTACTTCTGCCCTTGAAAGCTGATGATAACTATAACACTAAACTTTTTTGCTTAGATATGCTAGGGACCTGCAATAAAATTTTCAGACAGGTGTCTAAGAGGGAGGTATAAAAAGGGGCATCTTCATTCCTTACAGTGAGGAGAAATGTCAGACGACTGTGTTGCTACGCATAGACATGGGACAAGCATCTGTGCCACAAGCCACCAATAGTAACAACTACATGCTGTATAGAAAAGGGATGCTGTGACCAGATATTTTACTTACGCCCCATTGTTGTTGATACTTAGAAAACGGACATTGTGTGGCTGCTCTTGGTATTGAGGAAATAATGCTAGAGAGTGTTTTGCATGCATAAATAAAGGTGATCTGCGCACTGGGCATTGTCTTGTCGTCACGAAAGTGTGCTGTCCTCTATTCCCGGCAAATTAAAACTTCTACCACTTTGAAAATGATGAAATCTGCGTTTCAAACAGGACATGGGCAAGTGGTAGCTATTTACGCAGCAGGTTCAAAATCAATTTCCCTAACTTGCCCATGTCTGTTGAATGTATTTCAAGGGTCAGAGTAGGTTGTGACAAACAACAGGTTTTGATCTCTTCAGGCACTGAGATGACCTGATGCAAGATTAAAAGTGATTGTATTGGATTCCTGTGGAATGAGCAATCCGTTGGCATGTATGATATGACTAGCTTACTGCGTGCCATGTTGCCGTGTGACCCATTTTGGCATCCTACCTACATCTGACTATGCACTGACCGGAACAAAATTGTACCTGACGTTTTAACTGCACAGCGCGAGCAACATGAATGTGAAAATATTTGGAATCATTGGTCGCATGAATACACCAGATCATGACGGTAACCTATGGAATGACCTTGACCTGACCTCATTGTGGCATCTACAAGTTCTTAACACAGCATCCTCAATTAGCCAAAGAGCATATACTTTTTGAAGTCATAAAAGGCCTTAATTGACCCAGCCCCTGCAAACATGTAACAGGGGTCTGCAGGTCTTTGCCCTGACCTTGACCTTTCATGTCAGTATGATTTATAATTGTTACTTCTTTAAGATGCCCCCATTTGCTTTTTCCGTTTGCATATATATTCCCGAAAAAGCTTTGTGAGAGTTTTTTCTGCCGGCTTTACAGCCCGAGGCGCTCGGTTGGGACGCCAGCTAATTAATGATTAATAAACCTTGCAGCTGATATCATGGCTTGTGTGTAAAAGAAATAGTCTTGTTATGACCCAGCCAAAGATGTTTAACGGTTTCCAGTATAAGAACCGTTTCAAAAAGCCAAGGAAAATGCGGTGGGCATGTATCCGCTGTTGACCATTACGTGCCGATTACACTTGTGACGTCATCAGTCGAAACGGCGGAATTTGGCCAGACGATCATACCTTCTGTTCTAGGGCCTTGATTTCGCCTAAACATTTGAACGCGCCGACAAATACTCGCACAAACTGTGGCAGCTCCCGGTTCAAAGACGTGTCTACGCTAGCCTACAAGTCTGCTCTCTTTCCGGGTTTGTAGACCTGCGGTTGGCCGCATCTGAGGAGGTGTGGCAGGTGCAGATCTGTAGGCATAATAAATGTGCTAGTGGATAGCAAGATGCGCTTATTTGTAAATGAAGACATGGAATTGGGGCATGAGAAACTTGTCCATTATTGACCATCGATCTTGTCCATTCTTGACCCTCTTGGTATTCGTTGGGCCTTTTGGTGGTGATTCCCTCTATTGGGCCACCGACCGCCACAGCCAGACCAACTCATGAACGAAACAATTGAAAACAAGGGAGGGGCGATCTAACTGCAAGGTGTAAGAGGGCATGTAAACACAAGCTTTTTTAACAATTCCATCATATGTATGCAGCATGCACGGGGCAAGAAGCGATTGAAAATTTTCGCACTGGAACGAGTTTAATATGTTTTCTGGTAGGCACAGAAAATCGAATGTGCTTACTTAACACCATGAACAGGAAGTAGACTCCAAATGCCAGGGGACCTCTTGGGTTTGTCGGAGCTGCCAGTCAGTGAAAGGAAATACAATAGTTTATGATGGCGGTCCATAACAGACAATTGAAGTGTCAGGGGAAGCGGTGACAGTGAGAACCCTTTAACGGAACGGGCGGCTCCCCGCCCCAGCTCAACAGGCCCGGTTAATCCAAACTAGGATATCTGCACCAAATATTGGGCCGGTGATCCTGCTTCGTCAATGGGGACTCCTGCGTCGATCTGGAGTCAACCGCCGGGTCAGAGAGCCTCCCGCATCAGACAGGGGAGCAGTGTATGATGCACCCATCCAAGGGCTTCGGATCAACCAGAAGACCTCGCCACGTGTCGCCAGAATGGCGGTCGATTCGTACCCCACGCTAGGACAGAATGACCCTTGAAATGAACTTGGGAGCGCGCATGCTCCCTCAATCTGAACTTGGGGGCACGCATATTCAGAATAACGTTGCACATTTTTCCTGTGATCGATTCATCACGCTCATGTGCTTTCATGACATTATAACCACGTGCTGCACCAACCAGGCTGGGCATCTCTTTTCCCGTAGCTATACCTTCCTCAGCTGCAACGTGCGCATGGCTCGGCTTACAATGTTGAAACCTATCGCTGACGGCTGAGCGGTGACGTGCCGAAGCATGTGCGGCCCCACTCCACACCACCATGCTTTTTTGCACGCCAGTTCCGCCCTGTACCGCCTGTCACGTCAGTGCCCAGCACAGCCGCTGGCACGGCCGTCGGTTTCATGCAAGGTCGAGCTTATTCCTGTGGCGCTGGTTTTCATCTGCCATACGCAGAACAGGAACCCTTTAATGGAGCGGCGGCGGCTCTCCGCCCCAGCTCAACAGGGCTGGTGAATTCAAACTGGGATATCTGCACCAAATATTGGGCCGGCGATCCTGTTTCGTCAATGAAGACTCCTGTTTAGCTTCCGTCTGTTTTGCTTCAAGCGTCTTAATCAGAGTCGGCTTCTGGCCGGTCGGGTTTATTCAGAGCAGGACTTAGGGAGACCGCGGGAGATTCACTTTGCAACAGTGGCGCTGGACTGTATACCAGGTCGGAGGAAATGACGTGTCGGAGCTTACCGACGCGCCTCCTCCATGAGGACGAAACTTCGCACTCTGGCGGACAAAGGCCAACCCATTCTGTGGACATGAACTGTGGACACCATGAACGCCATGGCGGCACACATGGCATTGGCTGAGAACTCCATTAGTAAGCCGAGCGTAGACACCAGCCCATTACGGGTCACAATTTTGTGGGAAAATTGCCAAGAATTCAGGAGATAAATGATACCAAGCTTTAACGCCATAAATTGTTCTTCCTGGTTAGCTCAGTTGGTAGAGTACTGTATTAGCAATCAGATTATATTTGTTGGAATCCCAGCAATTTCCAAGTTGTGACGCGCATGCGGCTTAACGTCAAACATCATCCAGTTCTTCTCAGGATTCCAGAACACCTGACGACGGTCAGAGAGTTAACTGGCCGAAATGTCGGTTTGTACTGACACAACAGACGTGAACGATAGCCAGTACAACTTTTCCATTCATGATTAGTCTATCTCAAGGTGCATCAATGAACATTTGTGCTTTACTGCAAAACGAGTTGAACCCGCTCCATGATTAAATGCCGCTTTGCGTTAGAGACCAAAATCATGTCGTATTCCCTTCGCCGTTTCGTTGCTGCCTAAACTTCTCTTCAACGACCTAGCGCTTACAACGAACACTAATCTCCTTCGTTGTTCATTGACGATGAAGTGGCTCTTTTGATGGTGACCCAAAGTGGGTAAATCGGACATCGGCCGCATTCCGGTAAACTATTGAAAGAACACGTACTTTATTGAGCATTGAGACCATAGCGCGTGCCACCCGGACTGTGCCGTCACTGTCGGCATGCCTTGAGCCACCATCAAGGGTCAGTACGCGTCCGCCGAGGAAAAGGCCGCAAGGCCTCGCAAGGCCTTGGTAGGCCCCGGACGAAGCCCCTGGGTGTGGAAGGCCTCGCATGGTAAGTGTTCTGGTTTGCTGGGGCATCGCTTCCCCGATGTCGTGGTTTGCTTGTCATCCGTCTGTTTTCAGCGTCGGATACAGTTTTTGTAATATTATCACGGATGAAATCATGATTCCGCTTGTAGTTCTCGTCTGGTGTGTTAGAATGCACTTAATGTTTCGACCAGTTAACTCTTTGGCCGCTGTCAGGTGATACTGAGCACTGACAAGGTCTGAGAAAGCCAGTTTGTTTCAGGACGTCATAATGCCTGATGACGGCCGGAGAGTTAGCTAGCCGAAACTTTGTGTGTTTATAACACATTAGACGAGTACGACATTCCGGTAACTTATTCGTATCTCCGGAAAGCGCTTAGTGGGTTTCTGAGAGCCCGCTGTTGGCCGAACGTTACAAATATGGCTTTTTTACTAACAAACGTGGGGGGTTGGGAAACCTAAGATGGTGTAGTGTCAGCCCGTTGGTGATTTCTGTTACATGATATATGAACGCTGAGGCTATCAACAATTGTAGATATTGTCTAACGCTTCGCAAATGTAGATTCAACTCTATTTTCATCACTTAAGACGCTTTAAATAAGGGAAGCGAGGTACATACGAACGCAGGCGTATCTGCAAAAGTGCTGCGCTGCAAAATTAGGCCCAGTAACTTCTAACTTGGGAGAAAGTTGTACTGTTATTTGCAGCTATCTGCACCATTTATGTGCTAAAAATTTCGTAAGTTGAGGCATCTATCAGCCATCTAACATCTGTCGCCCATCAAAACCACCATGGTTAGCGGCAACGTCACAGTTCATTGAGTTTTGGCGGCCAGTTACGAGTGCTTGAATCAGTTATCGGATAGCTATAATGATGTGCAGCATTTAATGATGTGCATTGCATGTCTGTGCACATGCAACAGCTGGAGTGGCCAGAAAACATTTGAAAGTAAGTGCTCACCTGTTCCGTTGTACAGGCTTTTCAAACCCGAGCGCTTGTGAGCTGTCGGAGCTTTGGAATTCGTCATGCTTGTATTAATATCTTGGCAAGCCTCATTCGTGGATCAACAGCGCAGTCCAGTTTCGATGGAGTGTTCCCCATTTGTTTGTGATTTTAATTAAAAATAGCCATTCAGAAGAGCATTCGGTGTAGTTCACAGTCCCGCCCTTCTTAAGACGCAAACCCTTCTGATTTCTGAGCTATACGCCCGTCGAGACGAGCGGACTATTTCGGAGAGACAATTTGAAGGTCACTCCGACATCCATGACATCATAATAACGTCATACAAATCCTGCCTTGACATGGGCCATGCAGCGATTAAGGTCAATAAAAACATAGTCGTCGAGTTATTCATATCTGGCGTTCATGAGCATGATTTCCAGACGTAGCGGCTGGCAATGTGATATAAGCTTCAGCGCTGTGCAAGCTGCGACGATGTAATCGAGCAAGACGTGTTGGGAACATATGCACTAAACAGAAAACTGTGCTGTTTAGAGCAGCCTTTTCCAGTAGAAGTATACTAGAAGATGTAAGTAAGCTTTTTTCGTAATGTCTGATGCTTGCTTCAACATCTTCAAATGTGAACTTCCCTTTAAAGCAAGCAAGATTATTTTCCCTGATAAATTCAGGGAGACATAGCACTTCAGTGGTAAGCTCCATCGACGATGGTTTTGCTTGCATGTCTCAAAACTCGCGAGATATACTTAGTTCTGTCTCCCCTAACCTCTTCCTGGCGCACCGCTGATGACATTAACAACGTTTCCGCAGAATGCTGCCTCCGAAGATCACATACAGAACTCTATGGAGTTTTTCAAAGAGTACATCCACGCCGGAAATCATTCATCGGAGTTCAACTCCACCGACGTTGACGACATGAAAAATTTCCTGTCTTCAATGGCTATGGTAAGGTATCTTGCTAACGTAATCACCCCCGAATTGATGTTGTTAGTAATCCCCTTTTCAAAAAGGGATGACATTATAAGGTGTGTTTTCAAGGCGGTGTGTATAAAATTCTGCAGCTTGTCTAGCTTGTAGCGGCTTAGCTCTGCTGAAGCTTGTTCAGCGCTGAAACATCACATTTAATTAGGGAGAGAGACCGACGATGGGCTCAAGCCTCATGAGCTTCTGCCTGCTTCCTTTCAGATAACGCCAAGTCACAGAGAAAAAGTGGAAATGGAAATACACGGCGAACAAGTCTACGTCAACCCAATGACCGTCGACGATCTCGAATCAGAATACACGTTTGTAAGTTTTCGACCGGACAGAGCCCAGCCCCCGGTAGCCCTTCCTGTGCATGGTATATTCGCACCGATCGCACGGCGGATTTCCCGAACGTTTTGAATTGTGTTCCGTATTTGCGAATGCCTTTAGGAGTCACGCTTCTGACCCCTGCAGGGGTGCTTTTTGAAGGCCGTTGGGACACTCACATTTCCTGAGAGGACTGACTGCCGCTGTCTTCTGAAGCCCCTCTCCAGGATCGACCTCAGTCGGAGATCTTGCGGAGCTCCCCAGAAGTGTTTTAAAGCACACCTTAGAAACGTCCAAAGGTTTAGTATCATCTGCAACGGCTTTCCAGCTGTGTGTCCAAACATTTTATCCATCTCTTCTACTCTTTCTATAAAGTCTGCCAACGACAAGAAGAAGCGCTGGACGGGATTTTTTTGTGGATTTTTAGCTCCAAATGTGGATGCAGCTTGAAAACATCGGACAAGAACCTTTGCGGTATCATGTGTCAGAAATGCACTGCGTGTGTGCATTTCGAGCTGGCCGTGCTGAGAGGCATTCTTTTCAAGGTCACCCTTTATTGGAGCGTTGTTTGAACGTCCTTGCTCATGCTGTCGTCACAGGACGCACATTCCTTCATGCTGCTGGTTATTGTACACTGGTATTCGTTTCTACAACTGGCACGTTTGGTTTTTTGGCACGTTTGTTTTTTTTTATTTAGCCGGAGCATTTTGGTTGGACATGTTTCCGAGATCAGAGCTCACGCTAAGCAGTACTCCACGCGTGAACCCTGGACCTCACCCTCTCATCCTGAAGCTCCATTTTAGGGACAGAATCTTGCAGTGTTAGCTCAATATGCCGCAGTGCTCGGCCCGGCCCGCCCGGCCCTCTGACCTCACTTGACCTTGGTGCGGCTGCTGCCACCAGCCGCAGGCCGCCCCAGCCAGGAGCGAACGGCGGCCGCCGAAGTGAGTGCACCCCACCCACCGCGACGCGGCTGGGCCGGATGGAAGGCCGACAATCGAAACGATTGAGCCACGGGCTGGACACAAACTGAAGTTACCTTGACCGAAATTTGGGGTCAGTTTTGACTGGCGACGGGCAGAGCCTCGGCTGCGATTCTGCTGTTCCCACGTTTCAGACAGGATCAGGCATCACGTTAGTCCCCCCTCCCCCCCCCCCGTGGGTTGAGGCTGATGGTGACCGCAGTCGTGCTGCCTGCGCGTAGGCTGATCGGTATTGATAGCGCCAGAGCGGTACCACAGCTGCCAATTTTAGCATCGTGACATCATTGGCCCCGTTGAGTCGAGAACGCTGGCTGGTTATGTGACAGCCTGGCGAGTTATTGTCCGGCCTTGGAGGGAAGTTTGCGCTCGCTTTGGGCTTAAACTGTGGCAGCGTCGGATGTGCATTAGACTTTGTGTCTCGCGCTGATTGCTTATCTTGTAAAGATATTTAGTTATTTGACTTCGTCTTCCGCGCTGTCGCATCATAATTTGTTCTTGAAATACCATGATGGATTTCTTAAGTGCTAATTGACCCTTTTCACCTATCCTCACTTGTCAAGGACCACATTCACCATTGTTCAATCACATTTATGTGATCAATTTGACAACAGGTGTTTAATGCTGTTTTTTGTTTGGCTTTGCCTTGCTTACATTTCGATATTTTAGATCGCCTTAGAGTCCCCCCTCCTTCGCGCGGCGAAGACGAAAAACCCCCGTAGACCGAGGGTTGAAGGTCAGCACTGCCAAAACTGCCCCACTGACGTCCTTCAAGATAAATAGAGCGTCTGGTCACAGGTCTTTTAGGACACTTTAATCTGTAGTTCATATATATTTAAACATAATGACCAGGGTCGCCGTCAGAACAGCAGTTTATCTACCAACGTCGACCGTGAGGCCCTTACAGTGTGTACAAGCGAGCGATAAATCAGTACATACTGGATTGCATACTCTACACAGAGACGGAGCCTCGTGCAACGTGGTGAGATGAGAATTGAAGATTAGCATTACACTTCGGCACGCAGTCTGTCACGTGATCTTTTCAATTTTACGCCAACGCTTCGGTGACGGTGGCAGCGAGGCCCGCTCTTATGACTCGATCAGTACCTTATCTGTCGCTGGAAAGAGCACGCAAATGCAACGACAAGGACAGGGAGGACCATGGCTATGATCGCACAGAAATTAAATCAGCAATCAAGTCAATGCTTCAAGAAGGAGGTGAGTCTTCCCACGACAACTTCAATGCAAAGGTTTATGACGTGAAATCAAGACTAGCGGCAAAAAGGGATCAAATGATAGTCTGTCAGACATGTTTGCGGTCTTTGTGTCCAAGGGGGAGAGCATTTATCATGCGGAGGGCCGTGCGTCAATCAATGAGCCAATTGACTTTATTTCGGGTCTTATTTCATAGCTGTTTGTGTCCGTAGGAAACCACCATTCACGTACAAATTACGCATGAATGGCTCCGAGCAGATCCTGCTTGGCCGTCCACCAACATATTGCTCAACAATTTGCGTAATTGGCGGCGGCTGCGGGCCCTTGGTGGCACCTCCAAACGTGATCTGCCGGTCCCTGGCGGCGTCTCCAAACGTGATCTGCCGGTCCCTGGTGGCGTCTCCAAACGTGATCTGCCGGTCCCTGGTGGCGTTTCTAAGTGCGGTCTGCCGCCAGTGCCAGAGCATCCGAGTCCCTCGACAGTGTGCTCCAGCGCGACAAACAACAGCTCTCTCAAGGCCGCCTGATATGATGGAAGTCAGATGCGCGCTTGGACGGAGCCAATCGATATGGTAACATGATGACGAAGGCGCGCCAAATAGCCTCGGTGCACGAGGCGGGTGACCCTTTGATCTCCTTTCATCTATCAGGTGCTCCGTCATTCATGTTTAAATGCCGCTCGTGGCGCCCCCTAAGTCTGATTTGGATCGCGCCATTCCGCGTGTTGAGAGTGCTCGTCTACCCAGGAATGCGCCATTCCGCGTGCTTAGTTTGCTCGTCTACCCAGGAATGCGCCCCGGGCCTATTTCCAATTCACTGATTTTATATTTGTCACCCATAGCAAGAGGCACCACTGGGTGTGTGGAATGCAATTGTAGCGCATTATGTGTATGTACTCGTGCCGCGAAGTTTTTCGATTGCTCTTTCATTGGGCATCGACATGCTTTGTCGGTGTTGGAGGTTGAGTTGGGTTCCGCGAAGTTTTATATCATTTTCAAAGTGTGTCTGGCGATGTTACATCATTCCGCGAAGCTTGGGCATATCCCGGTGTCACTTCAGAACACCTGTTCTGGATCCGGATAGGTACGCCGGCTTCGCACGATTCGGACACTGGCAGAGCCAGCCACTTCGAGAAATAAAAGAGAAACGCGCACAAAGGACGCGTGTAGGAAGCAGACGCGGCGACGGTAAATCCCAGTAGCGCGCCAACCTCGCTGAGGCATCAAACGGCCCGACCGGTGCTGTGGCTTTGCACATACCGCGATTACGTAATCAAATCAAGGTATGCGTGCGTGTAGTTCCTTGAAGGTTTACATTCACGCCCTCTCAAGCTACGTCAAAAAACGAGGGACCTGGACCTTTCCAAAGAGGTAGCCTTTGTTAGGATACTGGTCGTGCCTCGCCAAAAATACAGCTCACTTAACGAATATCATGTTGCAAAATTACAAAGCCGGTAATCGCCCCTCCTGTGCTGTGGTTGAAGGGGAAACAGGCATCATTTGGTTCGGCCACTGCTCTTGCGTGACGGTCATTTGGAGAAGCGTAAGGCTATGCTGCAGCTGTGCCTTTTAGGGCTGAGCTAGGTGCTGGGCTACATGTCAACACTGAAGCTGGTTCATGTGACGTATGTGGTTGGAAAGAAACATCGCATATGGGCCAGTTTTTTAAAATTCTGACCTTTTGTGTGTCATACTCCCTGCCTCCATTACCAGACGAGGGGGGGGGGGCAAGTGAAAGAGAAAAGCTGGATGTGAACGTCGGAGTTGAAAAAGCAGAACCCAGGAATTTGGTGAACTGTGCCTCTGGGTCAGTCCTCGAGGAGGACTGGCCCAGAGGCACCCTACAAGAAAGAAGAAAAGCGTCAAT
Source organism: Pollicipes pollicipes (assembly GCF_011947565.3). Lineage (NCBI taxonomy): Eukaryota > Metazoa > Arthropoda > Thecostraca > Pollicipedomorpha > Pollicipedidae > Pollicipes > Pollicipes pollicipes. Next base: position 20,290,745 of record NW_023595962.1, read on the forward strand.
GCCAATCGTCTTCCAAAGACACCTTTTTGGTTGTCAAGAATGTGAATGAAGGTAACCCAAAGTGCATGCATCCATCGCAGTAGACACTGCCAACGTCATGGTGAGGGCAAGCCAAGTTGGGCTGAAACAACCAGCATGTGATCTGCTCAAACCACCAGATCTCAGGTGTGCACTTTGGCATTGCGAAGGAAGACAACGACACTAAGTGCCTTCGCACTTACTCTGATATAAAGCACTGAAGCGCCCAAACCTTACGTGAAGTAGATCATTTGCTAGCCCTCATGCAAGCCCTGGCGACGAAGAGAAGCATACTTACTGTCCTGATTTTACCATGGTAAAATGATCAATTGCCCATGCCCAAACAAGTGATGATGATGCACACGGGTAGAAAGTGGTGCTGATCCCACTCTGTGTTAGGTGAGATCCGTGAAGTAAACGCGCAGAAACCGGTGCGCTTACGCTTGCAGGACCCTATTGCCGCTAACGCACGGCGATGTAAAGGCCGCCCACACTGGCGATGCGATGCGATGCGATGCGATGCGATGCGATGCGATGCGATGCGATGCGATGCGATTCGATTCGATTCGATGCGATTCGATTCGATTCGATGCGATGCGATGCGGCGCGGCACGGTGCAGTGCGGTGCGAGACGGAACTGAAAAGTAACATAACGAAGTCAGTGAAATTTAAAAACGCGCCCACTAATCCATTGCAGTCTACGTACGTGATGACGGGGGGGGGGGGGGGGGCAACTCTTGACAGATGCAAACTTGAATTTCGGTCAAGTTTTCGGTCCTTGCAAGCGATGGCTGAATAACACACCATTGTCTACTATTTTGACCAGATAAGGTTTGTCGCTGGTGGCTGATTACACTGGATACAATTTTCCACATTTGAGGATGTTTGAAGCAATCATCAGACACGATGTGATACGGTCGCTTATGACTGTTGGTATAATTTTAAGTGGAAAAGACTGTTCTAAGCAACTCAATTTCCCTGTCAAGCAGATATGCTCTTCAGTACGCCATTGCTTCACTACGGCATCGTATCTCGCAATAAATTGATTGAGAGCCAATTGACGGCCGTTATATCTTGAAATGGTGCTATGGAACGCCGGATATGAATGACTCGACACCTATTTTTTATTTGCCTCGGTCGCCACATAAGTAATGGAAAGACAGTACTTGAATGGCGTTTTATGGCGTCATTGATGCCGGGATGACCTTGAAATAGTCTCTCCGAAAAAGTTTATACATTTTCGCGGGCGTGTAGCTCAGAAACTAGAGGGTTCTTGTTCTTAAACGGAGTGTCTCACATTTCTGTGATGGTTTTGCACTGAAATAGCCATCTTTAAGGTCGTTTGGTACTGTTCAAATCCACGCCCTTCTTAAGATGTATCCCCTCTTGTTTCTGAGCCGCACGTCCGGGAAGATGGGGAAATTAAGTTGGGGAAATCCGTATAGAACCAGATAGGGGAGTTCCAGATAGAACGGCCGTCAGTCGGCACTCAATCAATGCTGTGCAAGGTACGATGACGCATTCAAAAAGTGACGCATTCAAAAAGTGAGTGACGGAGTGAGGAAAAAGTCGCGGAGCATGTATCACGTCACCATTTCTTGCTAAGAAAATAAATTGTGCTGCTTAGAGCAGAGCAGAGCAGTGCTGTCTAGTGCTTGCTCATAGCTATCGGCATAATTATGCCGATAGCTATGAGCAAGCTCGTTTCATCATCTATGATGCTTGCTTCAATATATTCATATGTGGAGCATTCACTTTAAGGAACGCATGGCTGTGGACTGCACTGAATGATCTTCACGAAAGGCTTTTTCAGCTCAAAATGCCAAATGGACCCGGAGCAATTTCTTTAAAGAGAGTATTCCACATTTGTTCGTGGTCGTGAGCTGTATGAGATTATTATTCAGTCGTTCAGATCTAGCGTCTGTGGGCGTGATTTCTAAATATAGTGGATGTCATTTGACACTCAATCATTGTCGAGCAAGCTGCGCAAGCTTCAACCAAGTCGCACGTTTTATGCTACCTGATGTAAGTTGGATATGGTTTGTTCATTTGCTAGCTATTACGGAAATAAAACTTGGAATGGAATAACCTGGGAATAGCGCCACATCCGGTGATGTGAAGGCAAGGTAGCATTTTAAACTCACTGGTGAGTATACAGGAAAATGAGAAAGGGCCAAAACACGAGTACATAACGATATTCGGCTCAGCGAACACTTCCAGCCTGTGCTGCCATCTCTCGTCCAGGTTGAGATACTACAGGTAAGTTGCAGTCTCACACTAGTTTGGCAGCACTTTACCGTCACACAAGCGACCCATGACGCAATTAAGCAATGACGTATTGACGAGTATATTTACTAAGAAGAAAAATGTTGTTTTCCAGAGTAATTTTCTATAGAAAAATACACCGATAGGTTTAATTGAATTGATTTCATCATGTCTCATTCGCGCTGCATTATCTTCAAATGCAAAACATTTACTTTAATGTGTGCGTGATCTTCTTGATATCTTACCTTTCAGTTTTTAGTTCAACGCAACGCAACGCAACGCAACACAACACAACAAAAAGTTGTCAGTGTGCAGCAGTCGTAAGCGCTCAACCCCATGACAACCCCTGACCCCATGACACCCGACCCAAACGCGATCTACGGGCCGCCGGCCGCCAGACCCAGACCCGAGCCGCGGCCCAGTCGCCGCTGACCCCGGTCAGCCAGCCGCAGTGCCGGCAGAGGTCGGGAGTGGCCCGCACCCAGTGGAATCCGGCCGGTGGTCGGCTGCGCTCCGTGCCAGATGCTCCTCAGGGCCTCCTTCTGTGCACCCAAACACGGACCACTGAGGAAGCTCTCATCGCTCAGCTGCTGACAAGCTATGTGGTCAAAAATAACATTGTTGATCACACTGGTCGCTGTGGTCGAGAGGGGCCCAGCTGGCCGGCAGGCACGACGTTTGATACAGGATTGCGGTTGCTAGGCGTTGCAATGTAAACAACCACACACAGCGCGCATGTGTCGCATGACAGTGGAGACAGGGGTGAGATTCGGCAATCGTGACGCGATCAGGTGAGGCATCTCAGCTCAGCTCAGGCAGATCAGGTGAGGCAGCCCCCTCACATCAGGCGAGGCAGCTCCGTCACATCAGGTGAGGCAGCTCAGCTCAGGCAAGTCAGGTGAGGCAGCTCCGTCACACCAGGTGAGGCAGCTCAGCTCAGCTCAGACAGATCAGGTGAAGCAGCTCAGCTCAGCTCAGGCAGATCAGATGAGGCAGCTTCCTCACATCAGGTGAGGGAGCTCTGTCACATCAGGTGAGGCAGCTCAGCTCAGCTCAGGCAGATCAGGTGAGACAGCTCCCTCACATCAGGTGAGGCAGCTCAGCTCAGCTCAGGCAGATCAGGTGAGGCAGCTCCGTCACAGAGCCACTGAGCTTACCCGATCAAGTGAACGGGTTCCAATTTTTCGATAGCATCTAACGCCGAGTATCGATAGGATATTTATAAGTCATCGGCTACTGTACATGGTGGTTAATTTATCGGATGTCTTGCTGTTTGAGACTGCATCCAACAGTGCGCGGTACGATTTGGGTTTCCAAGGAGCAGGACAGAACGGAACCTGGATGTCTCAAGCTGCGTTCGGTTTCGGTGCCTCAACAATGACGCCCTGATCTCCTCCCAGGTGCTACAAGCTGTGCTCAGTGCTCCCCGAATGTTCTCCCCGGAGTGTGGTGCTCATGGAGTGCTACGCCCGTGTCTTGTGCCGCTCATGTATGAAACCCTGCGCACGGTGCCGCTCGACTGTAACAGGTGCTCCACGCTAACGCTCTTCAGATGTGCCAATCTGTGTTCGGTGCTCCCCAAGCATGGAGGACAATCTTCGGTGCTCCACAGGTGAATTGGACGGTGTTGCTATCCGAGGCGCTGTCCGCAAACGTCAGCAGTTCGGACATTGTATACGTACCGTTTCCCGGCTACCTGGATGACCTGGATATGAAGATTGAGCTTCTTCCGGCGCACACCATACACAACGGCCTACTTTTGATGTACAGGTGCGTGTGTCAGCCCAATGACCCCATCTTATAGGGAGTGCGTCACCTTTTAGAACGAAATTTTACTTAACTCGTCTCAAGTTAGCATGAATAGATACATAAGATCAGGATGACTAGCTAGAAATGTGTATGTGGCTTGGGCAGCAAAATATTTCTTCGCGATATTTTCCTTGGCACCGCACCTCCTCTTCCTAAGATGAACAGCTTTACGGATTTATTTCCTCGGGCTCAATCAATCGCAGTCAAAAACTGTTTGATAGCAGATTATTTTATCCCTACTATTGAACGTTGAGTTGTTGGACACCGGTGACTTAACTGCTTGCGTCTTAAACTGTGTAAATGGTTATAATATCTAAGTTCGACAGAACTACCACACTGCAAATATAGTGCATGGACATTTGGATCCGTCGGTCGCTGGTTACCCCAAAGCCTTTCCGACGCAATTCGCTGTGAATTTGCTGAGACGTGCGATATTCTCCGCCGTGCCCTGACCCCATGAATATTTACCAGATTCCGAGCATTTCTACACAGCTATCCGTACATATCTACCACACGCACACGCACACGCACGTCCACACGCACACGCACAGAGGAGAGAGAGAGAGAGAGAGAGAGAGAGAGATAGAGAGAGAGAGAAGAGAAGATAGAAGAGAAGCGAGGAGAGAAGAGAGAGAGAGAAGAGAGATCGAGAGAGGAGAGAGAGATAGAGAGAGGCGAGAGAGAGAGAGAGAGAGAGAGAGAGAGAGGAAGAGAGCGAGTAGAGAGAGAGCAGAGAGAGAGAGACGAGAGCTATGAGAGAGAGAAATAGATCCAACGCTAGAGCTCGAGCTAGTGGATCGAGGCTTTCCTCTATATATCTTTATATCTACTCTTCATATATATATATTATCTAATATATATGTAGATCAGAGGATCCGTACATGTCTAATACAATAGCACCACTTGTGTTTGAATAAAGCTCCATTGCATGGGTTGTGGCCACTGTGTCAAAGCAACGAGTGCTGTTTACGGTCTCTGCCGTGACTTTCCATGTTTCACTTTAACCGAGCGCCGCCTGGCACATCACGTAATCTGCAACGCCGAGGATGCTAAAAGTGGCTCCTCCTGGTACCGCAGGATCAACTCGCGCGATCGAAAAAATCGAACAGCGATCGACGGCCCCAGAAATGGGCGAGCTGATATATGATCCATGACTGATGACGTCACAGGTCACGTCAAATACATTCAAAATCGCCCAGATCTTCGACTACATTTAAAAAGGAGTTCTTCCGCCCCAAAGCCATACCATGATGTTAACATAAAGGCCAAAAGTAAAGGTCACGACAGGTCAACACCACATCACCTCGTCGGACCTGATTACGCTGCTCTTGTAATCCACATGGACGCTTGCATGCACAGTCAGGCTGGAAACATAACAGTTGTACCGATTCATTTGCCACAAGTGGGGTGATAAGTACTTATGACTCGATACGCATAAGGTAATTTGACATTACCCCTGATGGTGACCCAGTGTGGCTTTGCATGACGTGACAGACACTGACTGGCAGATTGTCATGCCAGGCGCCGGGTTACATCGGAGCAGACCTATACAAGGCAGTAAATCGCGCGTCACAGGACCTCTCAGAATCGGAGGAAACCGAACAAGCCTTCACTGACAGCGTCACAATCAGCGGCTGCACCAAACGACAAAGGATGTTTCGTCAGGAATGTTTCAAATTTATCCCTTGCAAGGTGCTGAAAATTTGGAAGACGCGCCTTGCGCATTCTGGACGTTGTGGCCGATGCTTGGAATGTGGTCGCTTTCTGTGACCTGTTTTGGTCGCAGATGCGATGCTCCGAAGGTGGTCGCTTTTTGCGACCTTTTTGCGATGCTCCGAAGGTGGTCGCTTTCTGCGACTTGTTGCGATGCTCGGAAGGTGGTCGCTTTCTGCGACCTTCTTGCGATGCTCGGAAGGTGGTCATTCCCAGCTGATTGCGGGTTAAACTGACATCGGACGAGCGTTTCGCTCGCCCTGACAGGCGAGGACGGGCCGCACAGCTTATGTCTGTCTCGGAAACAAAAACGATGCAGTCAGTCGGAGGTCGTATAGATCGCGCGAGCCTGTAATAAGCTATTGAATTTCGTGTAAAGCTATTGAATCCAGAATGGCGTACAGTTCTGGGAGCTCTCCTCAGGGCAGGGAAGATACGTTGTATAGCCCTTTGTGCTCTGGGTTATACAACGAAAGTAAGTCATCAGCAGGTGTGACCCATACCATGCCAAGTGTGGCGTACGTGTTAGGGAGTATGTTTCGCGGTTGCATACATGGAAGAAAGCATCAGATATGATAAAACAACCGACTTATAGCTATTGATATATTTTTGAAAGAAAAACACTCCTCTAGACAGCAAATGCTCTGTTTAGCTGCTACACTACTCAATGCGCCATGGTTTGATAAAGTCATCGTACCTTACGCAACGTTAATTGAGTCGGCTAACGGCCGTTATATCGGGAGATCTCGCTCAGGAACGCCAGACATGGACGCCCCAACATTTATCTTTTTCTTGGCCTTGATCACTGCATTGCTTATGGAATGGCATGATTTCAGTGGCGTTACCGTGATGCCATGAATGCCAAGGTGACCTTGAAATATTCTCCCGAAAAACACTTCCCAATTTTTGTCGGCATATAGCTCAGAAACTAGATAGGCTTAGGTTTGCTGAAGGTCAGGATTGTGAGCAGCACCGGAAGGTTTTTAAAAAGATAATTTCAGTTCAAAGCCACATATAAATGTAGAACGCTCCCTTTAAGCGTAGTGGGGGTATGTCCCACGCCGGTCGCAAGAACGGACTTTCAATGAGCTGTACGAGCACAGAGTAAACGGTGCAGCCCAGATCTAAAATCACAAACAAGCGCTCGGGTCAAAGTAAATATGCTCCTCCCTGGAGGTTTTTCAAAATAGATTCCTAACGGCGTAGTTTAGCCGTGCCACTTTTTTGTACAGCTGTAGGTAACTCCATAGCGGATTTTTTAGTATACAAAGTAGAGGTGCTTTGTAAGGTCGCTGATCTATGGCAGTTTAAAGTCAGACCGTGGATGTCAGCGAAAGTAATTCCTAGGGGATGCGACATCGGTGTGTTAGATGTAGTCGAGCATTTCTCCAGACAGTTTCCTATGACTATTGTAGTGTTGAATTTAGGACAAAATACATCATATTGACCTCGGTTAAGGCATGATGATCGTACCGGGACCAAAACCCGAACTGCCTTTTGCTGGAGAGCTTGCTTCACAAAATAGTTTTGTTATGCACATTTCGAATTTATTGATGAGAGGCACGTACAATGGCGTCCTTTTGGTGTCTGTCTGTTTGGTCTTATTGATATTGGTCAGAAGGGGCCACTGACCTGAAACAACGCTGATCAGCCTGTTGTTTTAGGAACATGCTGCCTAGCATAGTCCTTAACGCCTATTAAACTTTAAGAAGTCAAAGCAATCCTGGCCACCGTGACCTTCTGAAGGTCAAATCATGCCACTGGCCTGAAATAAATATCAGTGACCTTTTGCGGAGAACACGTACCTAGGTAAAAGACGGTTGCATGAGAAGCTCTAAGGACACCTCGCAACGGACCTGGAGTTTGAATGTGTTTGCCATCATCTTACCCTGAGGTGGTCATGCCCTAGGGACCCCAAAATTTGTCATATGTGCGTTCACATACAGGCCTACATATCCTGTGAATTTGAGTGTCTCTAGGCTTCTTACTTTTGGTAGATCTTAGGGTTTAAATTACTCCCCCCCCCCGGAGCGCGTTGCGCTCAAATGGCCACTCGGGTGCGTGTTAAGAGCTGCTCAATATGACCAGAGATAGGTGAACTGGCTTGTGGACCTACAAAACACTTCAGTCTAAAAATGAATACCTTTCGGAAGGCTGGAAAACTTCACCTCGACCGTTTTTTTAAAATGGTGTGACTAACCTGATCTAGTTTTGGCTGACACAAGCTAAGCGCATGACATGCACTTGGACAAGACTGAATATAGATGAAATATCATAAAAAGTATGTGCATGCATGGAGACAAACCAAAGCAGACTAAGAAGTACACTAGTCGTTATAGATGTCGTCAAACGCAAACTGCAAAATGCCCTACCGTAATATCTGCAAATGTTTGCCGACAGTATACTTCTATTACCTTTTCGGCAATGTCCACATTCAGGTGGTCACTTTGCGGGACGTGATTCGCGCTATTTCGTATAGATTACCGTAGTAGTACGCGGGGCAAAATATCAATACACCCAAAAAGGTTTAGCGGTCATACCATTGGTAACATCAAAAGAATCAAACGTATAATGCAAACAGTATGTTCTTAACCTTACCTTTCTAGGTGTAAGCATATCCAGTTTATATGATTTCTTAAGAGTATTTGTGTGGAGTATATGAACTCTGCTGCGGCAGATAGTCCTTTACATATACTTGGAATGGCTTACATGTTTCCCAAAAGCTCGGCGTTAACTTGAACTCCCTGACAGCCGCGAGCTCATTGTTATTTTGTATGCACACCACCGAACCATAAAAAAGCAACGTACATGCCCTGCAGCCAGGATGCACCAAACCTCGAAGAGTCTGTGCCCCTCCACCGACTCCGGAAGGTGTCCGACGTCCCCCAGGATGGACTACCTCAGCGCCATGGCGGACATGCTGGCGCCGGCGCCGGCGGCGCAGTTGAAGGACATGTGCCTGGATCTGACGAAGGACATGTACCCCGTGCCTGTGGCTGGCATGTTCGTTCGCGACGCCGGCAGAGGGAGGCTACAGCAGCTCAAGGACGAGGTGAGGCCGCGCGACCTCGTCTGAAGTCTCGAAGGACACGTGGCGTTTCGACAGGTGAAGTTGGACATGCGATGAACGGAAATTATACTTGGCGCCCTGTCATGCTGCAGAAGGCTCTCATTCTGACTGGCTACAATCAGCATTGAGTTTTCGTGACGGATGAGACCCGATCTTGTCACTTTAGATGCTGCTTGGTGTCAGTGGCGTTTGCTCACGTGGTTCTACCGATTCTACACCCGGGCGAGAAGGAGCAGGACAAAATGACAAAGGCCGATCACAGTTCACCTAATAAATTTCCTGGTTTCATGCCTCTCTCCTTTATCCGTTATTGGATCCAAATAATGTATTTTGGGCATACGCGATACACTCCCCTAATTACAAGCGTCTCCTTGTCAGTGGCTTTCCTGCGCTAACATCAAGGACGTGGGAGCTGGTGGGCAAGAGGGCGGTTATTCCCTATGAATTACTGGGAATATAGCATTGGCGATACGGACTTTGACTGGACACGGAGACAATAACCAAAAAATGATAAATAAATAAAATAAAGCATATCCCCCCACGTTACAGTTTAGGAGGGCTTTCATTGATGCTGCACGAACAGCAGACACTGCCAAGTCCACTGAAACACTGAGGGCACTCAGTGCGACGCTCAGACGGACACTGCCGACGGCCAGTCCCGCTTCCCACCCGCTTGAGTGATCTCAAATGGGTCGCTGAACAGAGTCGTTCCTGTTACCTAAGGGGGGGGCATTGACCCGTTGCTCCGGCTGCTTACTGCCGCTTCACCGTAGCTGATCACAGATGGTCCTCGCCTTGCCGTGGCTGATCACAGGTGGTCCCCGCCGCAGGCGTTCACCCCTGCAGGGACTACCAAAATGATTCCGATTCAGGTGGTGCCTGTCCTTACTTGGACGCAAGTATTATACTGGGTCGATGTCGTTATATATATATATATACATATATATATATATATATATATATATATATAATATATATTATACATAGTGTATTATATATGTATATATAAATGCATACATATATACATATATATAAATACATGCACGGGCACGGCAATACATTGCGGTGCGTTTACTCGATTGATATATATATATATATATATATAATCTATATATATATATATCATCGGTAAAGGCACCGCAATGCATTGCCGTGCCCGATGTATGATGCAAACACGCCTGGAATATCATTTTCCACCGCTGCCACAGATAACTGTAGAGGCATTTCGCCCGACCACTGCTTCCCGCGGCGTCAGCTGTCCCCTGCTGCAGGTGTCGGTTCTGCTGAACGATATCAAGACCGTGCTGACAACGTCAATAGAACGCAAGGCCGCGGCGGAGCCCTCGCCGGTCTACTCCATGGCGCTGAGGAAGCTACGGTCTCTGCGCTCGCTTCTGGTCGCTTCGCCGAGCTTCTGGAGCGACGAGTTCATCGCGCAGAACACGCCCCCCTGCCCAGTTTGGCGCGGCCGAGGTGGGTGTGTGCCCGGCAGTGGTGGATCCAGTGGGCGGGGGACGAGAGGGGGGGGGGGGGGTGCGGGCAGGGGCCATGCGTTTTCTGGCAGGGACCATGCTCTCTCTCCAAGAGGGTGAAATGACACGACTTCTCTCCAGATCGACTTCTCCTTTCTGTTCTTTTCTCCAGATCGGATTTTTTGTTAGCCGGTTCCGTGCTGGAAACTTGGCCCTCCTCAAGCTTTCATGTCGGCTCCGCTCTTGCAGTGATATACGTCAAACA
>NW_023595962.1:20301366-20357343 GCF_011947565.3 Pollicipes pollicipes
CGCCAATGCAGTTTTGTCAAGTTTTCCGCCGTTCTGCTTCTACATGGACCGTTTACCATCCCGCGACATGGCTTAGCTTTGATTCAACTCAAAGACACCGGTGGGCTCAGTGGAAAGAGCACATGAGGAACACAGCGCTACAACACGCGGTGCCGTCGGATAATTCTGGTCTGCGCAAAAACGGCAGTTAGTTTATTTTTGAAAGCGCATCTGCAAGTAAAAACATGTTATCGCGGACAACTTTAAAAGAACACCATGAGAAAGGACCAAAAAAGCGCCCATAGAAATTGTCGGTTTTTCCGCACACTTGAATTAACAAGTCACCTTGCGGCGAATTAAAGTAACACAAAATAGCCAGCCTGTCCGCCCCAGCAGTGATTCTGATGAGTCCAGTATGGCAGCGGCTCTCACGTCATAAAAGCGTTCCGTGACGAAATGGAACGATTTGCTGGAATGGTGGCATGGTATTAGCTAGAGAAATATTTTGCACTTAAAAGCATGACATTGATAACAAGTAAGCTGCCCTCATTATATATGATGCTTGCCTCTCTATCATGAGATATGGAACATACCCTTTAGGTATAAACTTAGATAATGTCTGCAAGCTTACAGTGAATGCTTCACATTTGAAGGTATTGAGCCAAACATCAAATATGATGAAACAAGCTTACTTATTGGTAAACGTTTAATACAGAAGGCTGCTCGAGACGACACAATTTCTCTGTTTGGTAAATAATCTCTTCAATGTTCCATGGTTTCATTACGTCATCTTACCTTGAACAACTTTGACCGAGAGTCCTTTCACGGTCGTTATATTGTAGAAATAAAAATTGTAGGAATTGTGCTTACGAACATATACGAATGACATGAACAGATATGAACAGGTTTGAACGACTCGACAATTATATTTTTCTCGACGGCGATCGGCGCATGGCCCATGGAATGACGATATTTAGAAGACATTATTATGACGTCAGGTATACCTGGGTGACCTTGAAACTGTCTCCTTGAAATAGCCTGGCCATTTAAGGGGGCCTGCAGCTCGGAAAACTGACGGGTTTACGTCTTCAGGAGGGCAGAGCTGTGAGCTGCACCGAATACTCTTTAAGATGGCCGGACAGTCCTGCGCGTGAGCTCAGCTAGAGAACTTAGTTTGTGGGCAACCGATCCTCGGTTTGTTTGACCCTCGGATCCTTGCAGGTTTGGCATATTATCGCATATTATCGCACATATTCGCATACAATTTAGAAGTCCACTGACAGTGGACACGCACGTCCTTATCTGGTATTTTACAACGTTCGCGCTGATGTGGAATGCAAATTGTCTGGTCGCATTACATTTGTAGTTGGTGCAGATGTGAGGAATATGGTGGAAAAGGTGAAATATTAAAGTTGCTGAGAGCCGATTCGATGTCAGCTGAACACGCGAACAAACACGCTATCACAGTTTCCAACAAAAATTAACTGACTTCGTGACTGGTGAGCCAAATACGCATCAACATTTCCGTTAAATGTCGGGCTCATGGTGCTGGTAACGATGTTTGTTCCGGTGAGCCACCAGGCCAATGGCTCATAGCTACAACGGGAAACCAATTCTGGATTCGGGAAGATGGCGAGGTGCATTTCCTGCTGATTTGGGGAGATGGTGAGGTGGTTTTCCTGCAGACTTGGCAAGATAGTGAAGTGGTTTTCCTGCTGACTACGTGCGCGTGAAATTGCTTGGACATTCGAAGGAAGCGCACTGGCTCGGACACAGCTTTCTGGGATTAGGACCACCGCGGGAGCCGTGTATAATTTAATAGGTGTATGATATCATATCGCTTCAGCAACCAACCTTAGAACACAATCACTCCGGCTAAAAACTGTGATACCTGTCCGTGACTCTTCCGCATTTCGAAAGGCCTCCATGCCACTGTTGACAGTGAGCTCGCTCGAGCGACAGCTCTTTACTTAGGTGTGATGCTGCGTAATCGACCAGCAGCACAGGACATCTTTATATCTTTGATGGTGACAGCAGCAGCACATAGTGCTAACCGGGCGCCGCCGGCTGAGAACTGAGGTGCCTCAGTTGGGTTCTGCAAATGCGGCGTCAGCTGCTCACTAGGCACCGGTGAGTTCAGCAGTGTTAGCAGCACTTGTGCAGGATGGACATTTTTCTTGGAGGAAAATTTTACGCGCTGATAAACACAGAAACGCATCTGCGACCAGAACTGGTCTGCTATGAAACACCAAATATCACTTGGATTACATTCCTGACCCGTTAGACTACGCAAATACAACACCCGTTAGCTATGTCTGCCTTAGTCCAAATAAAATCTAGTTCCAAGCATCATAAAACTAGCATGTGCTTCAAAGAGAAAAGTGATCTTTGGCACTCTGGGGTGGTGTTATTCCACGTCATCGAAAGACAACACCCCTGGGAGGCGAGCCGGCACGCCAAATCCCTTCACGTCACGTCCCAGACAATTGTAGCAAAGATGAACGCTAAATGCTCGTTGATCAACATTTACTAATATCTGGCAATGGAGGCACGCTCCCAACGGACCATTTCACACAACATGCTGTGCTGCCCGTGTTGCATGCTGCCCCAAAAAGAATGCACATTTTAAGTCAGGGCGAGGGTTATCTATTAGTCGTCAGCGTCGTATGTAAAACTAACAGGAAGGTCATATGGCAAAGCCCATACGTTAAAAGAAAGAAGTTGTAATAATAATGCATTAACAAGCAGCAATAAAAAAGTATATCGACGAGAACGAGGTGCTCACGGTTGAAACGGTGTGATAGCTGGATAAACACTGTCTTTCACACCTGACGTCGTGCTCGCCTCTTCTTCAGGAAGACCATTCCAGACAGCCGCAACTGGATACTGCAGGGAGTGTTTGACCAGGCCAGTTATCACTGTTGGCAAACCCAGCGCGCTGTGTTTGGCTCTGGTTTGTCTATGGACGACTGGTTCAGTTGATGGCGAATTTACGAACTTACAAATTTACCTAGCGAGCTTACGGCCCTTTCTTGAACAAAATAATAGGGCAATAGATGATAATATCTTGCATCGTATGACAGCTTTCTCCAATTCATTTTACATGATTTCAGGAAACGTATTGATGTTTTATGCTGAATCCGCTTAACCCTTCAAAGTATATGCATTATTTCACAGCAGACCCTTGCATAACGACCACCATAATATCCCGACCCATACGAGCCCTATTGCAGTGATAAGCCTAGCCATATTATAAGGTATGGATTGAGATGACACATTGATATCACGAATTGGATAGTTGTTCCAGTATCTTTGTCGTATTGTGTGTTAGTTTCGGTCACTTAAATCGCCAGCCGTTGTCAGATGTTATGAAGTCCTCAGAAAGACGGGACGACATTTGGCTTTCGGCCATATAGACGCTATAACCCGAATTTGCTACTCGGAGTTGCCGGGATTCGATCCGGGGATCCTTTGATTGGGATTCCAGCGCTCGACCAACTGAGCTTACTGGGAAGTAAGGCCACTAGGCGTTGAACGTTGTTGTCATTAATTTATTCGGGTATTTTTCAGCAGAACTTTGAGCCGTATTGGGGTGATGTTTACACTTGGCTTGTTGATCGCGGTTGTTAGCTAGTGCCGTCTGAGCTACCAAGTTGATGTTTCCAATTTTCCAGTGTTGCTCTCCGTCGATAATAGTTATCTCACCCCGCGCTGGTGGGTGATCGCTGTCTGATGACGCATCCTCTGCCACACCAGACTTGAGAGTCTCACCCCCGTGTGCTGTCTTTCTGTGCTCTTCCAGTCTGACGGCATATCGAATATGAGTTCTTCGTGTGTTCCTTAGGTGTTGGAGGCCCGACTTTGTTAAGTGCTCTTTGGAACGTTGAGATGCTTATCAAGACTTTCCTGATGCTCTATAGTCGACATTTTATTCTAATCTTCTCCATGGAGCCCTTGTGTGATAATGCTATCGTTGCTGTGCGTTCTCCCCTTGACTGCCCTGCTCATCCAGCACACTCTTTGGGCTTCTGTGCGATGACGTCTTTTATATACCGGTTCCTGCGCAACGTCTCGGCTAGGTGGCTATTTCCTTTTTGAAAAAGTTGTTCTTAGCTGTTATGAGTTGTTCTATCGCCGCCGTTTCAAATGTCTTAGTTGTTTTTAACAAGGGTATGTTGTTATTATTTTTTATTTGTGTCATCTTCGTCGATATAGTTGTAAAAACTGCACATACGACATACTCTGCACCCGTGGAAAGTCCTTTCAAGAAGCGACCAGCCGCTTTCTGTCGGTCGGACTGGAAGAGTATGGAAAGGCAAACGTCCGTGGTGAGACTCTAAAGTCTGCTGAGGCAGAGCATACATGGTCAGACAGTGATCACCGACCAGCATGAGATCAGACAGAGCTAACTTTCCAGTGCTCTCTGCCATCATAGACAGAGAGCACTGGAAAGTTGGAAAGCTCTAGGAGGCAGCACGGGTCCGAATCGTGCCCACAGTTAATTATAACCACAGTTCATAATGTCCCCACAATAGTTTTACCCACGTCTGCTAGCGTGCGGTGCCTTGCCGTTGAGGTTGAAAGGGTTGCGCGTGAGACCGTGATGCCATTTCCTGCTGAATCGTATACATTTTGTAAGCATTAAATTTCGTGCACAAAGTCGTATATAATCTTATACATCAAAATCGTATGCAGTCGAACGCCATCACCTCCTCACTCACTCGGTTTCCACAATCACACACACTCGGTTTTCACACTCAGCTGTGCCGTCCGATCAGCTGATCGTTCGCGCCGCTTTCCCTCGCGTTCGCGCCGCTTTCCCTGCTTGATGTGCTGGTCGCGGGAGCAGTCTGGCGTTGCAAGAGACTTACTTTCTGCTCGGGCGACGGGAAGGTTCTCGAGTGTCAGTGGCGTGCGGTAGCGGACAGGACGCTGTTCGTCCCGCGGGGTTGGCTGGAGGAGGAGAGGGGCGAAACCAGCGCAGGGTCAACAAGGAGCATCAAGGGACAAGGAGCATGCTATTGTCTGCCACGGTGGTAGTTTTTGTCAGCTCCGGACCGTTCGTGGCGCTGAATCTGTTACATAGCGAGATGGTATGCCCACTGCGTCGCAAAATGCAATTGGGTATTCCAGAAAGCTTATTTTATGGCACGTTCCAGTCATTTAGCTTGGGCGGATGAGTGCCCGGTTTCTTACACTTTTTTCTCGAATTCGTTCGGCCGCATAAATAATTAATTTTGGATGTAGCGATGAGGGGTGTCCACACCAAGTTACGAACGGTGCAACTGATGTATCTCCTGTTTGGCGAGAGCTATGCCAGCACTTGACGCCATAACTCCGCAGCATTGTTAGTTCATGTAGGAAGTACAGCGCGTGCAGCGTAAAACTATCGTGTATCACCATAGGCTAATTTTTCCTAAGTGCCAAATGTGTGACGCGGAAGAGACAAAATAATTTCGCCAACCTTGACCCGTGTCGCTGCGTGTCGTTTGATTTTGCCCAGCTCAACTTACTGGTGTTTGGCGGGGTGATGGGGCGGTGCTTGTTAGATTTCATTATCATGTGTTTAAATATTGTATGTATTATGCACGAAACCTGTGGAAGTGTGTTGTGTACGATGCTGTTTGTGTGTACGGTAGACATATGTGAGCCTGTTGGTAATGTTCAAGGCCCAGGTTTTTCTCTGTTTATGATTCTAGTGTAAGGTGGCCGTTAGTTACAGCGAGTTGTGAGGGCTTTGGCTGCTGTCTCGCACTTTGCTTGTGCGTCCGTGTGTGTTGTTTCTACAGCTGCATTTGCAAAGACATGTACGAACCTGGTGGTACAAAATATACCATATTGCTATTATATTGTAAAGCTTATGCATCTCTACAATTAATCCTGGCACTGCTCAGATAACTACCCTCTATTTTTGAGTTTTGTTTGAAAGCATTTTGCGGCATGAAATATTAGCATGATATTAATAACAGCCAGCTTATGGGTGGGGTTGGGTTGCAATCCCATCTGATTACATATTATGGTTGTTGGTGACTAAATCTCAAGTCACATGAATTTTGTATCATGTCATCATCTTCCTTAGGTATGGTAGTGCACATAAGCAACATTTTGTGATGAAGGAGAAATCATTTCCATGAAGGTGATCAGATACGAATTTTTTGCAGCTGTCTTATCACATGCTTCAAAGTCCAGGCTTAACAACTTGCTGTATGAGTCCAATTATGTCAACGGCACCATGATTGGTACTTCTGCCCTTGAAAGCTGATGATAACTATAACACTAAACTTTTTTGCTTAGATATGCCAGGGACCTGCAATAAAATTTTCAGACAGGTGTCTAAGAGGGAGGTATAAAAAGGGGCATCTTCATTCCTTACAGTGAGGAAAAATGTCAGACGACTGTGTTGCTACGCATAGACATGGGACAAGCATCTGTGCCACAAGCCACCAATAGTAACAACTACATGCTGTATAGAAAAGGGATGCTGTGACCAGATATTTTACTTACGCCCCATTGTTGTTGATACTTAGAAAACGGACATTGTGTGGCTGCTCTTGGTATTGAGGAAATAATGCTAGAGAGTGTTTTGCATGCATAAATAAAGGTGATCTGCGCACTGGGCATTGTCTTGTCGTCACGAAAGTGTGCTGTCCTCTATTCCCGGCAAATTAAAACTTCTACCACTTTGAAAATGATGAAATCTGCGTTTCAAACAGGACATGGGCAAGTGGTAGCTATTTACGCAGCAGGTTCAAAATCAATTTCCCTAACTTGCCCATGTCTGTTGAATGTATTTCAAGGGTCAGAGTAGGTTGTGACAAACAACAGGTTTTGATCTCTTCAGGCACTGAGATGACCTGATGCAAGATTAAAAGTGATTGTATTGGATTCCTGTGGAATGAGCAATCCGTTGGCATGTATGATATGACTAGCTTACTGCGTGCCATGTTGCCGTGTGACCCATTTTGGCATCCTACCTACATCTGACTATGCACTGACCGGAACAAAATTGTACCTGACGTTTTAACTGCACAGCGCGAGCAACATGAATGTGAAAATATTTGGAATCATTGGTCGCATGAATACACCAGATCATGACGGTAACCTATGGAATGACCTTGACCTGACCTCATTGTGGCATCTACAAGTTCTTAACACAGCATCCTCAATTAGCCAAAGAGCATATACTTTTTGAAGTCATAAAAGGCCTTAATTGACCCAGCCCCTGCAAACATGTAACAGGGGTCTGCAGGTCTTTGCCCTGACCTTGACCTTTCATGTCAGTATGATTTATAATTGTTACTTCTTTAAGATGCCCCCATTTGCTTTTTCCGTTTGCATATATATTCCCGAAAAAGCTTTGTGAGAGTTTTTTCTGCCGGCTTTACAGCCCGAGGCGCTCGGTTGGGACGCCAGCTAATTAATGATTAATAAACCTTGCAGCTGATATCATGGCTTGTGTGTAAAAGAAATAGTCTTGTTATGACCCAGCCAAAGATGTTTAACGGTTTCCAGTATAAGAACCGTTTCAAAAAGCCAAGGAAAATGCGGTGGGCATGTATCCGCTGTTGACCATTACGTGCCGATTACACTTGTGACGTCATCAGTCGAAACGGCGGAATTTGGCCAGACGATCATACCTTCTGTTCTAGGGCCTTGATTTCGCCTAAACATTTGAACGCGCCGACAAATACTCGCACAAACTGTGGCAGCTCCCGGTTCAAAGACGTGTCTACGCTAGCCTACAAGTCTGCTCTCTTTCCGGGTTTGTAGACCTGCGGTTGGCCGCATCTGAGGAGGTGTGGCAGGTGCAGATCTGTAGGCATAATAAATGTGCTAGTGGATAGCAAGATGCGCTTATTGTAAATGAAGACATGGAATTGGGGCATGAGAAACTTGTCCATTATTGACCATCGATCTTGTCCATTCTTGACCCTCTTGGTATTCGTTGGGCCTTTTGGTGGTGATTCCCTCTATTGGGCCACCGACCGCCACAGCCAGACCAACTCATGAACGAAACAATTGAAAACAAGGGAGGGGCGATCTAACTGCAAGGTGTAAGAGGGCATGTAAACACAAGCTTTTTTAACAATTCCATCATATGTATGCAGCATGCACGGGGCAAGAAGCGATTGAAAATTTTCGCACTGGAACGAGTTTAATATGTTTTCTGGTAGGCACAGAAAATCGAATGTGCTTACTTAACACCATGAACAGGAAGTAGACTCCAAATGCCAGGGGACCTCTTGGGTTTGTCGGAGCTGCCAGTCAGTGAAAGGAAATACAATAGTTTATGATGGCGGTCCATAACAGACAATTGAAGTGTCAGGGGAAGCGGTGACAGTGAGAACCCTTTAACGGAACGGGCGGCTCCCCGCCCCAGCTCAACAGGCCCGGGTTAATCCAAACTAGGATATCTGCACCAAATATTGGGCCGGTGATCCTGCTTCGTCAATGGGGACTCCTGCGTCGATCTGGAGTCAACCGCCGGGTCAGAGAGCCTCCCGCATCAGACAGGGGAGCAGTGTATGATGCACCCATCCAAGGGCTTCGGATCAACCAGAAGACCTCGCCACGTGTCGCCAGAATGGCGGTCGATTCGTACCCCACGCTAGGACAGAATGACCCTTGAAATGAACTTGGGAGCGCGCATGCTCCCTCAATCTGAACTTGGGGGCACGCATATTCAGAATAACGTTGCACATTTTTCCTGTGATCGATTCATCACGCTCATGTGCTTTCATGACATTATAACCACGTGCTGCACCAACCAGGCTGGGCATCTCTTTTCCCGTAGCTATACCTTCCTCAGCTGCAACGTGCGCATGGCTCGGCTTACAATGTTGAAACCTATCGCTGACGGCTGAGCGGTGACGTGCCGAAGCATGTGCGGCCCCACTCCACACCACCATGCTTTTTTGCACGCCAGTTCCGCCCTGTACCGCCTGTCACGTCAGTGCCCAGCACAGCCGCTGGCACGGCCGTCGGTTTCATGCAAGGTCGAGCTTATTCCTGTGGCGCTGGTTTTCATCTGCCATACGCAAAACAGGAACCCTTTAATGGAGCGGCGGCGGCTCTCCGCCCCAGCTCAACAGGGCTGGTGAATTCAAACTGGGATATCTGCACCAAATATTGGGCCGGCGATCCTGTTTCGTCAATGAAGACTCCTGTTTAGCTTCCGTCTGTTTTGCTTCAAGCGTCTTAATCAGAGTCGGCTTCTGGCCGGTCGGGTTTATTCAGAGCAGGACTTAGGGAGACCGCGGGAGATTCACTTTGCAACAGTGGCGCTGGACTGTATACCAGGTCGGAGGAAATGACGTGTCGGAGCTTACCGACGCGCCTCCTCCATGAGGACGAAACTTCGCACTCTGGCGGACAAAGGCCAACCCATTCTGTGGACATGAACTGTGGACACCATGAACGCCATGGCGGCACACATGGCATTGGCTGAGAACTCCATTAGTAAGCCGAGCGTAGACACCAGCCCATTACGGGTCACAATTTTGTGGGAAAATTGCCAAGAATTCAGGAGATAAATGATACCAAGCTTTAACGCCATAAATTGTTCTTCCTGGTTAGCTCAGTTGGTAGAGTACTGTATTAGCAATCAGATTATATTTGTTGGAATCCCAGCAATTTCCAAGTTGTGACGCGCATGCGGCTTAACGTCAAACATCATCCAGTTCTTCTCAGGATTCCAGAACACCTGACGACGGTCAGAGAGTTAACTGGCCGAAATGTCGGTTTGTACTGACACAACAGACGTGAACGATAGCCAGTACAACTTTTCCATTCATGATTAGTCTATCTCAAGGTGCATCAATGAACATTTGTGCTTTACTGCAAAACGAGTTGAACCCGCTCCATGATTAAATGCCGCTTGTTCATTGCCGATAAATATCGGCAATGTTCATTGCCGATATCGGCAATGATATTGCCGATAAATATATCGGCAATGTTCATTGCCGATAAAGTGGCTCTTTTGATGGTGACCCAAAGTGGGTAAATCGGACATCGGCCGCATTCCGGGAAACCATTGAAAGAACACGTACTTTGTCGAGCATTGAGACCATAGCGCGTGCCACCCGGACTGTGCCGTCACTGTCGGCACGCGTTGAGCCACCATCAAGGGTCAGCACGCGTCCGCCGAGGAAAAGGCCGCAAGGCCTCGCAAGGCCTTGGTAGGCCCCGGGCGAAGCCCCTGGGTGTGGAAGGCCTCGCATGGTAAGTGTTCTGGTTTGCTGGGGCATCGCTTTCCCAATGCCGTGGTTTGCTCGTCAGCCGTCGGTTTTGCAGCGTCGGATACAGTTGTTGTAATATTATCACGGATGAAATCATGATTCCGCTTGTAGTTCTCGTCTGGTGTGTTAGAATGCACATAATGTTTCGACCAGTTAACTCTTTGGCCGCTGTCAGGTGATACTGAGCACTGGCAAGGTCTGAGAAAGCCAGTTTGTTTCAGGACGTCATAATGCCTGATGACGGCCGGAGAGTTAGCTAGCCGAAACTTTGTGTGTTTATAACACATTAGACGAGTACGACATTCCGGTAACTTATTCGTAGCTCCGGAAAACGCTTAGTGGGTTTCTGAGAGCCCGCTGTTGGCCGAACGTTACAATTATGGCTTTTTTACTAACAAACGTGGGGGGTTGGGAAACCTAAGATGGTGTAGTGTCAGCCCGTTGGTGATTTCTGTTACATGATATATGAACGCTGAGGCTATCAACAATTGTAGACATTGTCTAACGCTTCGCAAACGTCGATTCAGCTCTATTTTCATCACTTAAGACACTTTAAATAAGCGAAGCGAGGTACATACGAACGCAGGCGTATCTGCAAAAGTGCTGCGCTGCAAAATTAGGCCCAGTAACTTCTAACTTGGGAGAAAGTTGTACTGTTATTTGCAGCTATCTGCACCATTTATGTGCTAAAAATTTCGTAAGTTGAGGCATCTATCAGCCATCTAACATCTGTCGCCCATCAAAACCACCATGGTTAGCGGCGACGTCACAGTTCATTGAGTTTTGGCGGCCAGTTACGAGTGCTTGAATCAGTTATCGGATAGCTATAATGATGTGCAGCATTTAATGATGTGCATTGCATGTCTGTGCACATGCAACAGCTGGAGTGGCCAGAAAACATTTGAAAGTAAGTGCTCACCTGTTCCGTTGTACAGGCTCTTCAAACCCGAGCGCTTGTGAGCTGTCGGAGCTTTGGAATTCGTCATGCTTGTATTAATATCTTGGCAAGCCTCATTCGTGGATCAACAGCGCAGTCCAGTTTCGATGGAGTGTTCCCCATTTGTTTGTGATTTTAATTAAAAATAGCCATTCAGAAGAGCATTCGGTGTAGTTCACAGTCCCGCCCTTCTTAAGACGCAAACCCTTCTGATTTCTGAGCTATACGCCCGTCGAGACGAGCGGACTATTTCGGAGAGACAATTTGAAGGTCACTCCGACATCCATGACATCATAATAACGTCATACAAATCCTGCCTTGACATGGGCCATGCAGCGATTAAGGTCAATAAAAACATAGTCGTCGAGTTATTCATATCTGGCGTTCATGAGCATGATTTCCAGACGTAGCGGCTGGCAATGTGATATAAGCTTCAGCGCTGTGCAAGCTGCGACGATGTAATCGAGCAAGACGTGTTGGGAACATATGCACTAAACAGAAAACTGTGCTGTTTAGAGCAGCCTTTTCCAGTAGAAGTATACTAGAAGATGTAAGTAAGCTTTTTTCGTAATGTCTGATGCTTGCTTCAACATCTTCAAATGTGAACTTCCCTTTAAAGCAAGCAAGATTATTTTCCCTGATAAATTCAGGGAGACATAGCACTTCAGTGGTAAGCTCCATCGACGATGGTTTTGCTTGCATGTCTCAAAACTCGCGAGATATACTTAGTTCTGTCTCCCCTAACCTCTTCCTGGCGCACCGCTGATGACATTAACAACGTTTCCGCAGAATGCTGCCTCCGAAGATCACATACAGAACTCTATGGAGTTTTTCAAAGAGTACATCCACGCCGGAAATCATTCATCGGAGTTCAACTCCACCGACGTTGACGACATGAAAAATTTCCTGTCTTCAATGGCTATGGTAAGGTATCTTGCTAACGTAATCACCCCCGAATTGATGTTGTTAGTAATCCCCTTTTCAAAAAGGGATGACATTATAAGGTGTGTTTTCAAGGCGGTGTGTATAAAATTCTGCAGCTTGTCTAGCTTGTAGCGGCTTAGCTCTGCTGAAGCTTGTTCAGCGCTGAAACATCACATTTAATTAGGGAGAGAGACCGACGATGGGCTCAAGCCTCATGAGCTTCTGCCTGCTTCCTTTCAGATAACGCCAAGTCACAGAGAAAAAGTGGAAATGGAAATACACGGCGAACAAGTCTACGTCAACCCAATGACCGTCGACGATCTCGAATCAGAATACACGTTTGTAAGTTTTCGACCGGACAGAGCCCAGCCCCCGGTAGCCCTTCCTGTGCATGGTATATTCGCACCGATCGCACGGCGGATTTCCCGAACGTTTTGAATTGTGTTCCGTATTTGCGAATGCCTTTAGGAGTCACGCTTCTGACCCCTGCAGGGGTGCTTTTTGAAGGCCGTTGGGACACTCACATTTCCTGAGAGGACTGACTGCCGCTGTCTTCTGAAGCCCCTCTCCAGGATCGACCTCAGTCGGAGATCTTGCGGAGCTCCCCAGAAGTGTTTTAAAGCACACCTTAGAAACGTCCAAAGGTTTAGTATCATCTGCAACGGCTTTCCAGCTGTGTGTCCAAACATTTTATCCATCTCTTCTACTCTTTCTATAAAGTCTGCCAACGACAAGAAGAAGCGCTGGACGGGATTTTTTGTGGATTTTTAGCTCCAAATGTGGATGCAGCTTGAAAACATCGGACAAGAACCTTTGCGGTATCATGTGTCAGAAATGCACTGCGTGTGTGCATTTCGAGCTGGCCGTGCTGAGAGGCATTCTTTTCAAGGTCACCCTTTATTGGAGCGTTGTTTGAACGTCCTTGCTTATGCTGTCGTCACAGGACGCACATTCCTTCATGCTGCTGGTTATTGTACACTGGTATTCGTTTCTACAACTGGCACGTTCGGTTTTTTGGCACGTTTGTTTTTTTTTTTATTTAGCCGGAGCATTTTGGTTGGACATGTTTCCGAGATCAGAGCTCACGCTAAGCAGTACTCCACGCGTGAACCCTGGACCTCACCCTCTCATCCTGAAGCTCCATTTTAGGGACAGAATCTTGCAGTGTTAGCTCAATATGCCGCAGTGCTCGGCCCGGCCCGCCCGGCCCTCTGACCTCACTTGACCTTGGCCCGGCTGCTGCCACCAGCCGCAGGCCGCCCCAGCCAGGAGCGAACGGCGGCCGCCGAAGTGAGTGCACCCCACCCACCGCGACGCGGCTGGGCCGGATGGAAGGCCGACAATCGAAACGATTGAGCCACGGGCTGGACACAAACTGAAGTTACCTTGACCGAAATTTGGGGTCAGTTTTGACTGGCGACGGGCAGAGCCTCGGCTGCGATTCTGCTGTTCCCACGTTTCAGACAGGATCAGGCATCACGTTGGTCCCCCCTCCCCCCCCCCGTGGGTTGAGGCTGATGGTGACCGCAGTCGTGCTGCCTGCGCGGAGGCTGATCGGTATTGATAGCGCCAGAGCGGTACCACAGCTGCCAATTTTAGCGTCGTGACGTCATTGGCCCCGTTGAATCGAGAACGCTGGCTGGTTATGTGACAGCCTGGCGAGTTATTGTCCGGCCTTGGAGGGAAGTTTGCGCTCGCTTTGGGCTTAAACTGTGGCAGCGTCGGATGTGCATTAGACTTTGTGTCTCGCGCTAATAGCTTACCTTGTAAAGATATTTAGTTATTTGACTTCGTCTTCCGCGCTGTCGCATCATAATTTGTTCTTGAAATACCATGATGGATTTCTTAAGTGCTAATTGACCCTTTTCACCTATCCTCACTTGTCAAGGACCACATTCACCATTGTTCAATCACATTTATGTGATCAATTTGACAACAGGTGTTTAATGCTGTTTTTTGTGTGGCTTTGCCTTGCTTACATTTCGATATTTTAGATCGCCTTAGAGTCCCCCCTCCTTCGCGCGGCGAAGACGAAAAACCCCCGTAGACCGAGGGTTGAAGGTCAGCACTGCCAAAACTGCCCCACTGACGTCCTTTAAGATAAATAGAGCGTCTGGTCACAGGTCTTTTAGGACACTTTGATCTGTAGTTCATATATATTTAAACATAATGACCAGGGTCGCCGTCAGAACAGCAGTTTATCTACCAACGTCGACCGTGAGGCCCTTACAGTGTGTACATGCGAGCGATAAATCAGTACATACTGGATTGCATACTCTACACAGAGACGGAGCCTCGTGCAACGTGGTGAGATGAGAATTGAAGATTAGCATTACACTTCGGCACGCAGTCTGTCACGTGATCTTTTCAATTTTACGCCAACGCGTTGGTGGCGGTGGCAGCGAGGCCCGCTCTTATGACTCGATCAGTACCTTATCTGGAAAGAGCACGCAAATGCAACGACAAGGACAGGGAGGACCATGGCTATGATTGCACAGAAAT
This sequence comes from Pollicipes pollicipes, assembly GCF_011947565.3. NCBI lineage: Eukaryota > Metazoa > Arthropoda > Thecostraca > Pollicipedomorpha > Pollicipedidae > Pollicipes > Pollicipes pollicipes. The sequence goes on from NW_023595962.1 coordinate 20,315,947, forward strand.
TAAATCAGCAATCAAGTCCATGCTTCAAGAAGGAGGTGAGTCTTCCGACGACAACTTCAATGCAAAGGTTTATGACGTGAGATCAAGACTAGCGGCAAAAAGTGATCAAATGCTAGTCTGTCAGACATGTCTGCGATCTTTTTGTCCAAGGGGGAGAGCATTTATCATGCGGAGGGCCGTGCGTCAATCAATGAGCCAGTTGACTTTATTTCGGGTCTTATTTCAGAGCTGTTTGTGTCCGTAGGAAACCACCATTCACGTACAAATTACGCATGAATGGCTCTGAGCAGATCCTGCTTGGCCGTCCACCAACATATTGCTGAACAATTTGCGTAATTGGCGGCGGCTGCGGGCCCTTGGTGGCACCTCCAAACGTGACCTGCCGGTCCCTGGCGGCGTCTCCAAACGTGATCTGCCGGTCCCTTGTGGCGTTTCTAAGTGCGGTCTGCCGCCAGTGCCAGAGCATCCGAGTCCCTCGACAGTGTGCTCCAGCGCGACAAACAACAGCTCTCTCAAGGCCGCCTGATATGATGGAAGTCAGATGCGCGCTTGGACGGAGCCAATCGATATGGTAACATGATGACGAAGGCGCGCCAAATAGCCTCGGTGCACGAGGCGGGTGACCCTTTGATCTCCTTTCATCTATCAGGTGCTCCGTCATTCATGTTTAAATGCCGCTCGTGGCGCCCCCTAAGTCTGATTTGGATCGCGCCATTCCGCGTGTTGAGAGTGCTCGTCTACCCAGGAATGCGCCATTCCGCGTGCTTAGTTTGCTCGTCTACCCAGGAATGCGCCCCGGGCCTATTTCCAATTCACTGATTTTATATTTTTCACCCACAGCAAGAGGCACCACTGGGTGTGTGGAATACAATTGTAGCGCATTATGTGTATGTACTCGTGCCGCGAAGTTTTTCGATTGCTCTTTCATTGGGTATCGACATGCTTTGTCGGTGTTGGAGGTTGAGTTGGGTTCCGCGAAGTTTTATATCATTTTCAAAGTGTGTCTGGCGATGTTACATCATTCCGCGAAGCTTGGGCATATCCCGGTGTCACTTCAGAACACCTGTTCTGGATCCGGATAGGTACGCCGGCTTCGCACGATTCGGACACTGGCGGAGCCAGCCACTTCGAGAAATAAAAGAGAAACGCGCACAAAGGACGCGTGTAGGAAGCAGACGCGGCGACGGTAAATCCCAGTAGCGCGCCAACCTCGCTGAGGCATCAAACGGCCCGACTGGTGCTGTGGCTTTGCACATACCGCGATTACGTAATCAAATCAAGGTATGCGTGCGTGTAGTTCCTTGAAGGTTTACATTCACGCCCTGTCAAGCTACGTCAAAAAACGAGGGACCTGGACCTTTCCAAAGAGGTAGCCTTTGTTAGGATACTGGTCGTGCCTCGCCAAAAATACAGCTCACTTAACGAATATCATGTTACAAAATTACAAAGCCGGTAATCGCCCCTCCTGTGCTGTGGTTGAAGGGGAAACAGGCATCATTTGGTTCGGCCACTGCTCTTGCGTGACGGTCATTTGGAGAAGCGTAAGGCTATGCTGCAGCTGTGCCTTTTAGGGCTGAGCTAGGTGCTGGGCTACATGTCAACACTGAAGCTGGTTCATGTGACGTATGTGGTTGGAAAGAAAACATCGCATATGGGCCAGTTTTTTTAAAATTCTGACCTTTTGTGTGTCATACTCCCTGCCTCCATTACCAGACGAGGGGGGGGGGGCAAGTGAAAGAGAAGAGCTGGATGTGAACGTCGGAGTTGAAAAAGCAGAACCCAGGAATTTGGTGAACTGTGCCTCTGGGTCAGTCCTCGAGGAGGACTGACCCAGAGGCACCCTACAAGAAAGAAGAAAAGCGTCAATGCTAATCGTCTTCCAAAGACACCTTTTTGAGTTGTCAAGAATGTGAATGAAGGTAACCCAAAGTGCATGCATCCATCGCAGTAGACACTGCCAACGTCATGGTGAGGGCAAGCCAAGTTGGGCTGAAACAACCAGCATGTGATCTGCTCAAACCACCAGATCTCAGGTGTGCACTTTGGCATTGCGAAGGAAGACAACGACACTAAGTGCCTTCGCACCTACTCTGATATAAAGCACTGAAGCGCCCAAGCCTTACGTGAAGTAGATCATTTGCTAGCCCTCATGCAAACCCTGGCGACGAAGAGAAGCATACTTACTGTCCTGATTTTACCATGGTAAAATGATCAATTGCCCATGCCCAAACAAGTGATGATGATGCACACGGGTAGAAAGTGGTGCTGATCCCACTCTGTGTTAGGTGAGATCCGTAAAGTAAACGCGCAGAAACCGGTGCGCTTACGCTTGCAGGACCCTATTGCCGCTAACGCACGGCGATGTAAAGGCCGCCCACACTGGCGATGCGATGCGATGCGATGCGATGCGATGCGATGCGATGCGATGCGATGCGATGCGATGCGATGCGATGCGATGCGATGCGATGCGATGCGATGCGATGCGATGCGATGCGGCGCGGCACGGTGCAGTGCGGTGCGAGACGGAACTGAAAAGTAACATAACGAAGTCAGTGAAATTTAAAAACGCGCCCACTAATCCATTGCAGTCTACGTACGTGATGACGGGGGGGGGGGGGGGGGGCAACTCTTGACAGATGCAAACTTGAATTTCGGTCAAGTTTTCGGTACTTGCAAGCGATGGCTGAATAACACACCATTGTCTACTATTTTGACCAGACAAGGTTTGTCGCTGGTGGCTGATTACACTGGATACAATTTTCCACATTTGAAGATGTTTGAAGCAATCATCAGACACGATGTGATACGGTCGCTTATGACTGTTGGTATAATTTTAAGTGGAAAAGACTGTTCTAAGCAACTCAAATTCCCTGTTAAGCAGATATGCTCTTCAGTATGCCATTGCTTCACTACGGCATCGTATCTCGCAATAAATTGATTGAGAGCCAATTGACGGCCGTTGTATCTTGAAATGGTGCTATGGAACGCCGGATATGAATGACTCGACACCTATTTTTTATTTGCCTCGGTCGCCACATAAGTAATGGAAAGACAGTACTTGAATGGCGTTTTATGGCGTCATTGATGCCTGGATGACCTTGAAATAGTCTCTCCGAAAAAGTTTATACATTTTCGCGGGCGTGTACCTCAGAAACTAGAGGGTTCTTGTTCTTAAACGGAGTGTCTCACATTTCTATGATGGTTTTGCACTGAAATAGCCATCTTTAAGGTCGTTTGGCACTGTTCAAATCCACGCCCTTCTTAAGATGTAACCCCTCTTGTTTCTGAGCCACACGCCCGGGAAGATGTGGAAATTAATTTGGGGAAATCCATGTAGAACCAGATAGGGGAGTTCCAGATAGACCGGCCGTCAGTCGGCACTCAATTAATGCTGTGCAAGGTACGATGACGCATTCAAAAAGTGACGCATTCAAAAAGTGAGTGACGGAGTGAGGAAAAAGTCGCGGAGCATGTATCACGTCACCATTTCTTGCTAAGCAAAGAAATTGTGCTGCCTAGAGCAGAGCAGAGCAGTGCTGTCTAGTGCTCGCTCAGAGCTATCGGCATAATTATGCCAATAGCTATGAGCAAGCTCGTTTCATCATCTATGATGCTTGCTTCAATATCTTCACATGTGGAGCATTCACTTTAAGGAACGCATGGCTGTGGACTGCACCGAATGATCTTCAAGAAAGGCTTTTTCAGCTCAAAATGCCAAATAGACCCGGGGCAATTTCCTTAAAGAGAGTATTCCACATTTGTTCGTGGTCGTGAGCTGTATGAGATTATTATTCGGTCGTTCAGATCTAGCGTCTGTGGGCGTGATTTCTAAATATAGTGGATGTCATTTGACACTCAATCATCGTCGAGCAAGCTGTGCAAGCTTCAACCAAGTCGCACGTTTTATGCTACCTGATGTAAGTTGGATATGGTTTGTTCATTTGCTAGCTATGACGGAAATAAAACTTGGAATGGAATAACCTGGGAATAGCGCCACATCCGGTGATGTGAAGGCAAGGTAGCATTTTAAACTCACTGGTGAGTATACAGGAAAATGAGAAAGGGCCAAAACACGAGTACATAACGATATTTGGCCCAGCGAACACTTCCAGCCTGTGCTGCCATCTCTCGTCCAGGTTGAGATACTACAGGTAAGTTGCAGTCTCACACTAGTTTGGCAGCACTTTACCGTCACACAAGCGACCCATGACGCAATTAAGCAATGACGTATTGACGAGTATATTTACTAAGAAGAAAAATCTTGTTTTCCAGAGTAATTTTCTATGGAAAAATACACCAATAGGTTTAACTGAATTGATTTCATCATATCTCATTCGTGCTGCATGATCTTCAAATGCAAAACATTTACTTTAATGTGTGCGTGATCTTGTTGATATCTTACCTTTCAGTTTTTAGTTCAACGCAACGCAGCGCAACGCAACGCAACGCAACGCAACGCAACGCAACACAACAAAAAGCTGTCAGTGTGTAGCAGTCGTAAGCGCTCGACTGACCCCATGACACCCGACCCAAACGCGATCTACGGGCCGCCGGCCGCCAGACCCAGACCCGAGCCGCGGCCCAGTCGCCGCTGACCCCGGTCAGCCAGCCGCAGTGCCGGCAGAGGTCGGGAGTGGCCCGCACCTAGTGCAATCCGGCCGGTGGTCGGCTGCGCTCCGTGCCAGATGCTCCTCAGGGCCTCCTTCTGTGCAGCCAAACGCGGACCACTGAGGAAGCTCTCATCGCTCAGCTGCTGACAAGCTATGTGGTCAAAAATAACATTGTTGATCACACTGGTCGCTGTGGTCGAGAGGGGCCCAGCTGGCCGGCAGGCACGACGTTTGATACAGGATTGCGGTTGCTAGGCGTTGCAATGTAAACAACCACACACAGCGCGCATGTGTCGCATGTCATTGGAGACAGGGGTGAGATTCGGCAATCGTGACGCGATCAGGTGAGGCATCTCAGCTCAGCTCAGGCAGATCAGGTGAGGCGGCCCCCTCACATCAGGTGAGGCAGCTCCGTCACATCAGGTGAGGCAGCTCAGCTCAGGCAAATCAGGTGAGGCAGCTCCGTCACACCAGGTGAGGCAGCTCAGCTCAGCTCAGACAGATCAGGTGAAGCAGCTCAGCTCAGCTCAGGCAGATCAGATGAGGCAGCTTCCTCACATCAGGTGAGGGAGCTCCGTCACATCAGGTGAGGCAGCTCAGCTCAGCTCAGGCAGATCAGGTGAGACAGCTCCCTCACATCAGGTGAGGCAGCTCAGCTCAGCTCAGGCAGATCAGGTGAGGCAGCTCCGTCACAGAGCCACTGAGCTTACCCGATCAGGTGAACGGGTTCCAATTTTTCGATAACATCTAACGCCGAGTATCGATAGGATATTTATAAGTCATCGGCTACCGTACATGGTGGTTAATGTATCGGATGTCTTGCTGTTTGAGGCTGCATTCAACAGTGCGCGGTACGATTTGGGTTTCCAAGGAGCAGGACAGAACGGAACCTGGATGTCTCAAGCTGCGTTCGGTTTCGGTGCCTCAACAATGACGCCCTGATCTCCTCCCAGGTGCTACAAGCTGTGCTCAGTGCTCCCCGAATGTTCTCCCCGGAGTGTGGGGCTCATGGAGTGCTACGCCCGTGTCTTGTGCCGCTCATGTATGAAACCATGCGCACGGTGCCGCTCGACTGTAACACGTGCTCCACGCTCTTCAGATGTGCCAATCTGTGTTCGGTGCTCCCCAAGCATGGAGGACAATCTTCGGTGCTCCACAGGTGAATTGGACGGTGTTGCTATCCGAGGCGCTGTCCGCAAACGTCAGCAGTTCGGACATTGTATACGTACCGTTTCCCGGCTACCTGGATGACCTGGATATGAAGATTGAGCTTCTTCCGGCGCACACCATACACAACGGCCTACTTTTGATGTACAGGTGCGTGTGTCAGCCCAATGACCCCATCTTATAGGGAGTGCGTCACCTTTTAGAACGAAATTTTACTTAACTCGTCTCAAGTTAGCATGAATAGATACATAAGATCAGGATGACTAGCTAGAAATGTGCATGTGGCTTGGGCAGCAAAATATTTCTTCGCGATATTTTCCTTGGCACCGCACCTCCTCTTCCTAAGATGAACAGCTTTACGGATTTATTTCCTCGGGCTCAATCAATCGCAGTCAAAAACTGTTTGATAGCAGATTATTTTATCCCTACTATTAAACGTTGAGTTGTTGGACACCGGTGACTTAACTGCTTAGGTCTTAAACTGTGTAAATGGTTATAATATCTAAGTTCGACAGAACTACCACACTGCAAATATAGTGCATGGACATTTGGATCCGTCGGTCGCTGGTTACCCCAAAGCCTTTCCGACGCAATTCGCTGTGAATTTGCTGAGACGTGCGAATTCTCCGCAGTGCCCGACCCCATGAATATTTACCAGATTCCGAGCATTTCTACCAGTATCCGTACATATCTACCACACGCACACGCACACGCACAGAGAGAGAGAGAGAGAGAGAGAGAGGAGAGAGAGAGAGAGAGAGAGAGAGAGAGAGGAGAGAGAGGAGAGAGAGAGAGAGAGAGAGAGAGAGAGAAGAGGAGAGAGAGAGGGAGAGATTGATATATATATATATATATATATATATATATATATATATATATATATATATCTATCTATATCTATATCTATATCTATATCTATATCTATATCTACATCTACATCTATATATATATATATATATATATATATATATATATATATATATATATATATATAGATGAGAGTCCGTACATGTCTAACGCAATAGCACCACTTGTGTTTGAATAAAGCTCATTGCATGGGTTGTGGCCACTGTGTCAAAGCCAACGATGTGCTGTTTACGGCTCTGCCGTGACTTTCCATGTTTCACTTTAACCGAGCGCCGCCTGGCACATCCCGTAATCTGCAACGCCGAGGATGCTAAAAGTGGCTCCTCCTGGTACCGCAGGATCAACTCGCGCGATCGAAAAAATCGTACAGCGATCGACGGCCCCAGAAATGGGCGAGCTGATATATGATCCATGACTGATGACGTCACAGGTCACGTCAAATACATTCAAAATCGCCCAGATCTTGGACTACATTTAAAAAGGAGTTCTTCCGCCCCAAAGCCATATCATGATGTTAACATAAAGGCCAAAAGTAAAGGTCACGACAGGTCAACACCACATCACCTCGTCGGACCTGATTACGCTGCTCTTGTAATCCACATGGACGCTTGCATGCACAGTCAGGCTGGAAACATAACAGTTGTGCCGATTCATTTGCCACAAGTGGGGTGATAAGTACTTATGACTCGATACGCATAAGGTAATTTGACATTACCCCTGATGGTGACCCAGTGTGGCTTTGCATGACGTGACAGACACTGACTGGCAGATTGTCATGCCAGGCGACGGGTTACATCGGAGCAGACCTATACAAGGCAGTAAATCGCGCGTCACAGGACCTCTCAGAATCGGAGGAAACCGAACAAGCCTTCACTGACAGCGTCACAATCAGCGGCTGCACCAAACGACAAAGGATGTTTCGTCAGGAATGTTTCAAATTTATCCCTTGCAAGGTGCTGAAAATTTGGAAGACGCGCCTTGCGCATTCTGGACGTTGTGGCCGATGCTTGGAATGTGGTCGCTTTCTGTGACCTGTTTTGGTCGCAGATGCGATGCTCCGAAGGTGGTCGCTTTTTGCGACCTTTTTGCGATGCTCCGAAGGTGGTCGCTTTCTGCGACTTGTTGCGATGCTCGGAAGGTGGTCGCTTTCTGCGACCTTCTTGCGATGCTCGGAAGGTGGTCATCCCCAGCTGATTGCGGGTTAAACTGACATCGGACGAGCGTTTCGCTCGCCCTGACAGGCGAGGACGGGCCGCACAGCTTATGTCTGTCTCGGAAACAAAAACGATGCAGTCAGTCGGAGGTCGTATAGATCGCGCGAGCCTGTAATAAGCTATTGAATTTCGTGTAAAGCTATTGAATCTAGAATGGCGTACAGTTCTGGGAGCTCTCCTCAGGGCAGGGAAGATACGTTGTATAGCCCTTTGTGCTCTGGGTTATACAACGAAAGTAAGTCATCAGCAGGTGTGACCCATACCATGCCAAGTGTGGCGTACGTGTTAGGGAGTATGTTTCGCGGTTGCATACATGGAGGAAAGCATCAGATATGATAAAACAACCGACTTATAGCTATTGATATATTTTTGAAAGAAAAACACTCCTCTAGACAGCAAATGCTCTGTTTAGCTGCTATGCTACTCAATGCGCCATAGTTTGATAAAGTCATCGTACCTTACGCAACATTAATTGAGTCGGCTAACGGCCGTTATGTCGGGAGATCTCGCTCAGGAACGCCGGACATGGACGCCCCAACATTTATCTTTTTCTTGGCCTTGATCACTGCATTGCTTATGGAATGGCATGATTTCAATGGCGTTACCGTGATGTCATGAATGCCAAGGTGACCTTAAAATATTCTCCCGAAAAACACTTCCCAATTTTTGTCGGCATATAGCTCAGAAACTAGATAGGCTTAGGTTTGCTGAAGGTCAGGATTGTGAGCAGCACCGGAAGGTTTTTAAAAAGATAATTTCAGTTCAAAGCCACATATAAATGTAGAACACTCCCTTTAAGCGTAGTGGGGGTATGTCCCACGCCGGTCGCAAGAACGGACTTACAATGAGCTGTACGAGCACAGAGTAAACGGTGCAGCCCAGATCTAAAATCACAAACAAGCGCTCGGGTCAAAGTAAATATGCTCCTCCCTGGAGGTTTTTCAAAATAGATTCCTAACGGCGTAGTTTAGCCGTGCCACTTTTTGTACAGCTGTAGGTAACTCCATAGCGGATTTTTTAGTATACAAAGTAGAGGTGCTTTGCAAGGTCGCTGATCTATGGCAGTTGAAAGTCAGACCGTGGATGTCAGCGAAAGTAATTCCTAGGGGATGCGACATCGGTGTGTTAGATGTAGTCGAGCATTTCTCCAGACAGTTTCCTATGACTATTGTAGTGTTGAATTTAGGACAAAATACATCATATTGACCTCGGTTAAGGTATGATGATCGTACCGGGATCAAACCCGAACTGCCTTTTGCTGGAGAACTTGCTTCACAAAATAGTTTTGTTATGCACATTTCGAATTTATTGATGAGAGGCACGTACAATGACGTCCTTTTGGTGTCAGTCTGTTTGGTCTTATTGATATTGGTCAGAAGGGGCCACTGACCTGAAACAACGCTGATCAGCCTGTTTTTTTAGGAACATGCTGCCTAGCATAGTCCTTAACACCTACTAAACTTTAAGAAGTCAAAGCAATCCTGGTCACCGTGACCTTCTGAAGGTCAAATCATGCCACTTGCCTGAAATAAACATCAGTGGCCTTTTGCTTAGAACACGTATCTAGGTAAAGGGCAGTTGCATGAGAAGCTCTAAGGACACCTCGCTACGGACCTGGAGTTTGAATGTGTTTGCCATCATCTTACCCTGAGGTGGTCATGCCCTAGGGACCCAAAATTTGTCATATGTGCGTTCACATACAGGCCTACATATCCTGTGAATTTGAGTGTCTCTAGGCTTCTTACTTTTGGTAGATCTTAGGGTTTAAATTACTCCCCCCCCCCGGAGCGCGTTGCGCTCAAATGGCCACTCGGGTGCGTGTTAAGAGCTGCTCAATATGACCAGAGATAGGTGAACTGGCTTGTGGACCTACAAAACACTTCAGTCTAAAAATGAATACCTTTCGGAAGGCTGGAAAACTTCACCTCGACCGTTTTTTAAAATGGTGTGACTGACCTGATCTAGGTTTGGCTGACACAATCTAAACGCATGACATGCACTTGGACAGGACTGAATATAGATGAAATATCATAGAAAGTATGTGAATGCATGGAGACAAACCAAAGCAGACTAAGAAGTACGCTAGCCGTTATAGATGTCAAACGCAAACCGCAAAATGCCCTACCGTAATACCTGCAAATGTTTGCCGACAGTATACTTCCATGACCTTTTCGGTAATGTCCACATTCAGGTGGTCACTTTGCGGAGACGTGATTCGCCCTATTTCGTATAGATTACCGTAGTAGTACGCGGGGCAAAATATTAATACACCCAAAAACGTTTAGCAGTCATACCATTGGTAATATCAAAAGAATCAAACGTATAATGCAAACAGTATGTTCTTAACCTTACCTTTCTAGGTGTAAGCATATCCAGTTTATATGATTTCTTAAGAGTATTTGTGTGGAGTATATGAACTCTGCTGCGTCAGATAGTCCTTTACATATACTTGGAATGGCTTACATGTTTCCCAAAAGCTCGGCGTTAACTTGAACTCCCTGACAGCCGCGAACTCATTGTTATTTTGTATGCACACCACCGAATCATAAAAAAGCAACGTACATGCCCTGCAGCCAGGATGCACCAAACCTCGAAGAGTCTGTGCCCCTCCACCGACTCCGGAAGGTGTCCGACGTCCCCCAGGATGGACTACCTCAGCGCCATGGCGGACATGCTGGCGCCGGCGCCGGCGACGCAGTTGAAGGACATGTGCCTGGATCTGACGAAGGACATGTACCCCGTGCCTGTGGCTGGCATGTTCGTTCGCGACGCCGGCAGAGGGAGGCTACAGCAGCTCAAGGACGAGGTGAGGCTGCGCGACCTCGTCTGAAGTCTCGAAGGACATGTGGCGTTTCGACAAGTGAAGTTGGACATGCGATGAACGGAAATTATACTTGGCGCCCTGTCATGCTGCAGAAGGCTCTCATTCTGACTGGCTACAATCAGCATTGAGTTTTCGTGACGGATGAGACCCGATCTTGTCACTTTAGATGCTGCTTGGTGTCAGTGGCGTTTGCTCACGTGGTTCTACCGATTCTACACCCGGGCAAGAAGGAGCAGGACAAAATGACAAAGGCCGATCACAGTTCACCTAATAAATTTCCTGGTTTCATGCCGCTCTCCTTTATCCGTTCTTGGATCCAAATCATGTATTTTGGGCATACGCGATACACTCCCCTAATTACAAGCGTCTCCTTGTCAGTGGCTTTTCTGCACTAACATCAAGGACGTGGGAGCTAGTGGGCAAGAGGGCGGTTATTCCCTATAAATTACTGGGAATATAGCATTGGCGATATGGGCTTGGACTGGACACGGAGACAATAACCAAAAAATGATAAATAAATAAAATAAAGCATATCCCCCCACGTTACAGTTTAGGAGGGCTTTCATTGATGCTGCATGAACAGCAGACACTGCCACAAGTCCACTGAACAGGAGGGCACTCAGTACGACGCTCAGAAGGACACTGCCGCGGCCAGTTCCCGCTTTGAGTGATCTCAGATGTTCGCTGAACGAATCGTTCCTGTTACCCAAGTGGGTGGGCATTGACCCGTTGCTCCGGACTGCTTACTGCCGCTTTACCGTAGCTGATCACAGATGGTCCTCGCCTTGCCGAGGCTGATCGCAGATGGTCCTCGCCTTACCGTGGCTGATCACAGATGGTCCTCGCCTTACCGTGGCTGATCACAGATGGTCCTCGCCTTGCCAAGGCTGATCACAGATGGTCCTCACCTTACCGTGGCTGATCACAGATGGTCCTCACCTTACCGTGGCTGATCACAGATGGTCCTCGCCTTGCCAAAGCTGATCACAGATGGTCCTCACCTTACCGTGGCTGATCACAAATGGTCCTCACCTTACCGTGGCTGATCACAGATGGTCCTCACCTTGCAGTGGCTGATCACAGATGGTCCTCGCCTTGCCGTGGCTGATCACAGGTGGTCCCCGCCGCAGGCGTTCACCCCTGCAGGGACTACCAAAAATGATACCCGATTCAGGTGGTGCCTGTCCTGTATACTTGGACGCAAGTATTATACTGGGTCGATGTCGTTATATATATATATATATATATATATATATATATATATATATATATATATATATATATATGTATCAATCGAGTAAAGGCACCGCAATGCATTGCCGTGCCCGATGTATGATGCAAACACACCTGGAATATCATTTTCCACCGCTGCCACAGATAACTCTAGAGGCATTTCGCCCGACCACTACTTCCCGCGGCGTCAGCTGTCCCCTGCTGCAGGTGTCGGTTCTGCTGAACGACATCAAGACCGTGCTGACAACGTCAATAGAACGCAAGGCCGCGGCGGAGCCCTCGCCGGTCTACTCCATGGCGCTGAGGAAGCTACGGTCTCTGCGCTCGCTTCTGGTCGCTTCGCCGAGCTTCTGGAGCGACGAGTTCATCGCGCAGAACACGCCCACCCTGCCCAGTTTGGCGCCGGCCGTGGTGGGTGTGTGCCCCGGCAGTGGTGGATCCAGTGGGCGGGGGACGAAAGGGGGGGGGGGGTGCGGGCAGGGGCCATGCGTTTTCTGGCAGGGACCATGCTCTCTCTCCAAGAGGGTGAAATGACACGACTTCTCTCCAGATCGACTTCTCCTTTCTGTTCTTTTCTCCAGATCGGATTTTTTGTTAGCCGGTTCCGTGCTGGAAACTTGGCCCTCCTCAAGCTTTCATGTCGGCTCCGCTCTTGCAGTGATATACGTCAAACAATGAGTACGCAACGAGTATTGCAACGTCGCGATGAGATTCAGCTTAGCCGAAGTGGCGCAATGAAACCGGGGCACAGGCACCATATTTTGGGATAATGTATATGCACGTGTTTCCTTGATGACGCGCCGTTTGATAGCTTGTTAATGTCTGCCCAGCTTTTGAAACCATTCTGATGTAAGTTAACACGCGTTCGGGTGGGGTTCAAATTGACTCCGCCGAAGACTTTCCAGAATGACTTCCGAACGGCGCGGCGTAGCCGCGCCAAATTTTGCATAGCTATAGACAATTGAATAGCAGATCGTTTGACATCAAAAAGTTTGATGTACCTTGTAAGGTCGCTGACCTATGGCAGGTCAAATCGGATCATGGGTTCAGCGAAATCAATTTCTAGGGAATCGCTCATTCTGATGCAATAACGGAGTGTTAGACGAAACCACACATCTCTGAGATACTTTCCTTAGGCAACACAAATTTTGAATGAACAAATTACGTTGGCCTAAGTTCAGGTATGAAGGTCAGACCAAGGTCAAAACCAACCCGTTTTATTGCTCTTGAGCTTGCTGTATGGGATAGCTGCTGGTGCTCATTTCGAATTTATTGACAGCAGAAAACGCATTACACATCTTTCATGGACTTCTTAGAGTTCAGAACAGGTCATTGATCCTAAAATTACCCAGGTCGGCACTTTGTTTTTAGAGGGCACATTGTCTAGCAATATCTTTGTCGCTTATTCAAGTGCAAAACTCAGAGCAGTCTGGTATGATTTTGGTCACCATGACATTCAAAAGGTCAAAAAGGTTACTGACCTTAAATGAGCAATGTGAACTTTTGCTTAAAACAGATATCTAGCTTCTGGGGGCATTTTGGAGACCAACCTGGAATTTGACCTTGTATGGACCTTGTTTGACCCGAAGGTCATAATCTAGCAACCTGAGAATCAGACTTAAGTGAGTTCACGTCCAGGTCAACACAGCCTTGTGGATTTGGTGTCTCTAGCTCTCTTAGTTCTCGAGATCTCAGGGGGTAAAATTGCTCCCCCGAGCGAAATGCATCCAGCCGGCCTCCCGGGACGCGTGTTAGGCAGCTTGTTGACGGGTGCCCTGAATGACGTACGGAGGAAGAAAGATGTGGGGTGATCTGATCTGATGTGATGAGATCTGTGCCGCTTGCTTGCAAGTGCCTAAATGCGAAGCGAACGGAAAAATGAAACATCTCCAACACCACAGGTCTGTACCGACCAGGGCACGGACGACGCCTATGGATACTTACCTGTTTAGCCAATTTACGGACCCAGTGTGATCTTGACCCGACAACATGCGTTACGATTGGTTGCACTGTGCTCGTCAATAGGATGTTGATGTGATGGACCGTACGAATTCATTGCTACAAGTTTCGTGCTATAAATCCCGTATAAAAAATACTAGGACATTCCTGACCTAGCTTGATCTCTGACAATCCGGCCTCTCACTCTCAGACACGCTTAGGCCTAAATTCTCTGACGAAAAAATCGACTACGTGTATGACACAAGCCAGCGTTATGCCCTAACTGCCAACAAATTAAACGCATTATGGATGTGGCGAGTAACCTGATTGACATGACCTTGACGTCTGGATCACAGGTAACGACTCATTCGGCCAAAAAGTGGCAAGAAATCGGCTGGAATGGTAGAATTCCTTACGGTCAACAATATAAAAATCATGATATTTTTAGTGGTCACAAATTAACAAAAGAAAACTTCGGGGATGGGCTGTCAGGTCCAGTCCCAGGTACGCCGAGAGATAAGACTGCGTACGGTACACCGATGGATCTCGACTCGATTATGCACTCTGGTCTGTGGCGTGGCTGACATTTTAACCGCTGTTGCAGGACCATGACCAGCCGGATCGGCATAAGGTGCTCCGGCTAATACGGGCGATGCAAGCTGTGAGGAATTTCTCCATTCGCAAGTATCAGGAAGTTGACACAGTTTCGGAGAATTACATGTGCGTATCCGATTTGTCTGTCGCTGTGAGGTCTCGGCGATCAGCTGTTGTTCAAGCGTGTCTTTGCTTATTTGATTCATGATTGTAACATCCACTTTGCTGAAACTTTTAAAATATACGAATCACCTTTTGAGAGATGCGAGGTATGATCATCTCCCTATCCCCGCCTTCAGTAATTTGAGCGGCTTATTACAGCGGCTGTTCGTTGTTATGCTGGAATGTGCTGCTTGAGTTTGTCGGCAACCCCACGTCCGATGCGCATGCTCTCTTGCCTGCCGCTTACGCGTAAAGCGAAATCTTACAGTTACTGTGCGCATGCGTTCTTACATGTACTTTTAATGTTACTGTACACATGAACTGAACTGTTACGCAATCTTATACGGTCGATTACACGGTTTGCCAAGGCCCTCTGCCTGTTGATATGCCTGCAAAAACTTGTTTTGTTTGAACTGACGGCGGTGTGAAAAGTGGATACGAAAACGCACATCCAAATTTTGAAAAAAAACTTGCATGCCACTCCAGGCATAGGCATATCATTACAGTGCCACATAGGCTTCAACAACTTTTCGCAGGCATGCCTTTCGCATTTGTGGCAGGAGTTATCCTTCCATGAAAAAACCGCCGGAAAAAAATTAGCAAAACCGAGCAACCGAGCAAAACTGAATGTTTCACGAAGACGATGGCTCCGGACATCTCCATGGGAAGAAACAGGACAAATAGAATGTATTGCACCCATACTGGTGAGCAGGTAGTTAAATTGTATTTTCCCCCGCAGGGTCGGCTCCTTCAAATAGAACAAAATTCTGAGCTGTTCGTAAGAAATTCGAGACACTGGTATAAGTAATCAAACCGTATGCGTCTGATGCAGCAATAAGCGAACAGTACAAAAGAGGTGAGGTACTCCCTTTAATGCACATGTTCAACCAAATCAATTTTTTGCGGCATGGAGGGGTGACTCAGTGTTTTCGTTTCAGTTGGAGTCAAGTTTCAGAGCCGTATGAATTGAACGCTTTCTACTTTCCCGACGGCAACACAGTAGGTAAGGCGATACGAATCGGAACCAGTGTTGGCAGTGTTTACAGAACCGGACGTGTGTTGCTAATGTGATGGCATGAAAAACAGTTTCTCAGGCTAAGGGCCAGACCTGGCATCGCTGCATTGTCTGGATGCTTCCTTCCCTGAAATACCGAAGACTTCTCAAAATGGGTACGGCTGCGGTCGTTTTTATTTCCATGCTCAGGCTTATTGGAGAGGGATGTGGTTAGCCACTCTTTAAAGTCTTTTTACATGCGAAATATGGCATTGTTTTCATGTACTGTATGAAATGCGTGGCAGCAAATAAATACTGACTGTTAGAGGTCAATAAGATTGGTGAGTCGGCAATGCAACAGCCTGCGTTTTTGTTTTCTTGGGAATTACGTATTATGCATGATGCTCCCCTCACCAAAGCCCATAAGCCGGTCAAGCGCAGAGTAGACGACCCTATACCCAGTAGTGAGGGGCGCTGGCCGTCACATTAAGTGAGCGCAGAGCCTCACCGTGCGATGGCCTCTCCTCCCAGTCGTGCCGCTGGCGTTCCTCAGCGAGCCGTACTTCTACGACGCTGTACCGCAGTACGTGAAGTACGCCACTCTAGGGCACGTGCTGTCGCATGAGCTGCTCCATGGTCTCGGCGTTACGGGTCAGTGTTGGTGAGGCTTCCAGCCCATCAGTGCGCACGCCGCAGGCACTGACCCACGGCACTTCTCGCAAAACGACATGGCAGCTGTTACAGCTTAGATACCCATGATGCGGGCAACGATAAGAATGATTTTTTTCCATGGAAGGTGGCTCTCTAAAGCGCGTCCATGGAAGCACAATTTTCGAGTTTTGCAAATATCTCAGCGAGTTTGAGGGATGTACTTGATGTTTGGGGCAAGAAACGTCTATCCAACTCCGCTCGTCTCCAGCTACTTCTGCGTGTTCATTTGTGCACGAGGCACATCGTGCTGTAATGCCACAATTTATTGAATAGCGACGCGTGATCGTGAGCAGGGCATCCAGTCGGCTCGCAGTCGATCGTAGCAGACGCCAGCCATCTCGCGACGCCGTGCCTGCGTCACATCTGGAACGGGCTCTTCTCCAGCGCTCTTGCGCCTTCCCACCGCAGGCTTTCAGTACGACGACTCGGGTCGGCTACGGCAGCTGACTGAGGCGGAGAGGCGCCAGCTGGCGGAGCTGCGCAGCTGCGTCCGGCACAACTTTGTCAACAACCTCACCAAGATCGTCCACATTCAGGACATCGCTATAAGCGCGGAGGTATGGAGGCTGCAGCGGTAGCTCGGTCCACGCCTGCCGGCATCGGCAGGCAACACGCTGTCCACCCGTTTGTTTTGTTTACAGATGAAGCGAATCGTGTGCGACTTGAATTCAGCGGTTAGACTGCCTGGTTTTACTTCTTTGCACTGGTCCAGGAGCGCCGGGCCTCCTCACAAAGCTGGCATCGCAGCCACTATTTTCGTGGTTGTCGTCTGCGAGAGGAGAGCGCGGGATAGCTATAGATAGCCGTAGATAGCTATCTTAGTTGGTAAGATAGCTATACATAACATGCTCCTGGATGGCAGACGCCTCCAGTGAACCCCGCAATAATATTGCCTGGCATCTGCAAACTTCCATCCAGTCCATCCATCCAGACCAGACCATCCTCGGCTCTACGTCAATCCTGCCTTGCGCTGCGCTGCGCTGACCAACATCCCAAGGCGACTGCTTCCCAAATGGTTTCGTGCGGCCTCCGAGCAGCGGTGATTCGCTTTCGGTGGCTGGGCAACTGTTGCCGTGATGGCCGGGTGCTTAGCGTCGTGGACTCACACGAGGGAGGCCCGAGTTCGAATCCCAGCTGAGCGACATCCCCCCCCCCGCCCCCAGCGCTAGTACAGCCACGGCAGTCGCTGGGGCGCCGCATACAAGCAGCCAGGCGACTGTAAGTCCTCTCCTTGAGTGTAACTCCTCTTCTTCGCACTGTCCATCAATGGAGAGAAGGGTTAATTTGTAATCACATCGGTAGTCAAGGCTCGTTCTCGTTGCGCCACCAAGTACACGTCGCGGTCGTGATCTGGCCCCGTTTCACTCGTAAATAACATTTCAGGATCGAGTGCACGGGCTGTGATGCTGATTATAATGAGCGCCTCACATAGAGTACATGGGCTAACAAGTTGAGCGTAATGAGTGGTTCGCATACCCATGTCCTTATGGTGACAACAGGATATTCCAACTGTGACCAGGGAAAGTCGCTAGGTACAAGTAGATTGGAGAGAATGGCGTTGGTAGGTAACAGACGTGCGATGCTGAAGCGAATAACAGTTAACAAGCTGATAGCAGAATAGCCCACGCAAAGAGCGAAGTACTACAGACATAGTGCAGTCATTATGATAGAGCCGTCACGTGACATGCACCGCGTCCCCAATTAAAGGGAATTTTCCACATTTGTATGGAATTTGGAACTGAAATAGCCACCGTTAAGACCTTTCGATGCAGTTCAGAGCTTGGCCCTCCTAAATGCTTAAGCCCCTCCAGCTTCTGAGCTACAAATCCGTGAAGATGTGGATACTTTTTTCGACGGAGAGCATTTCAAAGTGACCTTGGCATGCATGACGTCATAATGAAGTCATTCAAATCCTGCAATTCCATAATTCATGCGACGATCAAGGCCGAGAAAAATATAATGCTCGAATTGTTCACAACTGGCGTTCAGGAGTACGATTTCCAGGCATAAAGGCCGTCAATTGGCTTTCTACGTTTTGCACTGTACGATGACGTAATCAAATAATGACCCATTGAGAAGTATATTTACTGAACAGAGAAGTCGTGTTGCCTAGAGCTACATTTCCTCCTCGAAAGTATACCAATAGTTAAAGTGACCTCATTTCATCATATCTGATGTTTGTTTCAATATCTTCAAGTGTGGAACATTCCCTTAAAAGCGAGGAATGTCTCGCTCGCAGCCGGACGGGGAGCTGACGCTGGACGAGAACCTGTCCGATCACGACGCGCTGCCGCTGACTTGGCGGGCGTACCAGAGATGGCACCACCAGCACGGGTCGGAGCCCGCGCTGCCCGGCGTCAACCTGACCCTGCAGCAGACGTTCCTGCTCGCCTGGGGCCAGGTTAGTGCGCAACGGCGAGGGCCCGCCGTCGGATGCTGTTCCGGTCGGTGGTTTGGACAGAACCTTGGTCGCTGCGGTGGTGGGAAGAAACTAGACCGTCGGCAAGAATATCTGGTTTCATATACAATATACTATATATATATACAATATACTTTCATATACAATATACGCTCGTTAGTCCTAAGTAAACATCAGTCCTAAGTAAACTGTGAACACCTGTATTCTAGATATTCGCGTCTCCTCAACTCTCCTAGATATTCGCGTCTCCTCAACTGTCCTAGATATCCGCGTCTCCTCAACTCTCCTAGATATTCGCGTCTCCTCAACTTTCTAAATCCACTCAATCAGTACAAATTGTTTATAATTTGCTCGTGGAAACGCCATAGAATGTGGATTCGTTGCCTAAAGATACCTCAGTGCCAGAAGGAGAGCTTGTTGAGGATTCACTATCAAGAGAATTGCACGAACACAGTAGCAGCCTCTGGTTCAAAGCATGTGTTGCGCAGTACTCAACTTGATCATGTATTTCCAGATATATTGTGCGAAACTAACACAGGGGACATACATCGCATCAGTAGAAACCGACGCTCACTTGAACAATCCAGAACGGTAAGCATGGCACGCAGGTCAGGGCTCTGGGAGAGGAGGAAACTGCCTCAGTGGCCCCAAGACCTCTGCACTTCCGAATTTCTGTTACGATATTAATGTGTTTGTCTCTATGTTGTTCGTTGAGGTTCGTAATAAATTTCCATAGTCTTAATGACCTAAACAAAAATAAATCTCCGGAGAACTATACGCTGGCAAACTAGCTTGCCAACTTACTATGCATCTCCTGCATCATGTACCTTTCCGATACCCTATCATTCGTCGAACAAGCTTGATTAGCTATAGCAAGCCATAGTTAACTAATTACATAATCGGTCTGAGCGGCAAAACTGGGAGCAAAATTACGTAATCTGTTAAGTGCATTTGCGAAGAACATGATATACATAGATAAGGCAATATAATGGTCTTATTCCTCGTAGAATAACCAGGAGAATGGAGAACATAAAGGCATGTACCCGAAATATCACATCTATTTTTCATTATTCTGGTTGCGCCACAAGGAATAAGGCTATTAATGCTGTCTAGTCTAAAATTGGGAGGAAAGCAAATGTATTATTAAATCATCACGGTGCTAAAGGAATTGTTTCACATATATCAGGTTTTGAACTGCAATAACCATCTTGAAGACCTTTCGGTAGTGTTAACAATCCTGCGCATTTGAAGACCTAAGCCCCTCTAATTTCTGAGCTATACCCTCACGAAAATGGGGAAAGGTATGTCGGGAGAGGCGTTAGCGAGCGCCTGTCATATTCCTCGAGAACTGTCGAGGCCTTCATATCTGGCGCTCATGAGCGCGATTTTAGATATAACGGCCGTCAGTTGCCTATCAGTCAGTGTTGCGCACGGTACAGTGACGTCATCAAACCATGACGCATTGAGGAGCATATTACTAAACAAGAATTGTGCCGTCTTAACCGGTCTTTTTCACTTAAAAGGTGTACCAATAGTTATAAATGAGCTCGTGTCTGAGCAGGAAGTCCATGAAGTTCGCAGCCCTGACATTCAGTATCTTCAAATGTGAAACGTTCCCCTTAAGTTGCACAGAAGGGATCGTTCCTATCACTAGTATCCCATCAGAAAAAGCGTGACCTTAAGTTAATATTTTCCTTCAATCACAACTAGTTATTCCGTTCTTAGCTTAACTCGGTCGTGCCGTTTGTGCCGTTGGCCTGTGCTATACAGGGGTCATGACCTCGTGTGACCCGTACCTCTGACCTCCGACCTCTCGCAGAGTGAACGCCATGATGCGCCACTGGCCGGAGTTCGCCTCCAGCTTCCACTGCGCCGAAGGCTCGCCAATGCGGCCGTCTGTTCAGTGCCGCCCTCTCTGGTAGCCGGGCGGGCAGCGCGCGGTTGGTGACGGGGCCTCCAGAGGGCCCGACCGTGCTGGACCAGCCCCTGGCCAGCGAGAGCGTCCCAGCTGGTGACGGGGCCTTCATAGGGCCCGACCGTGCTGGACCAGCCCCTGCCAGCGAGAGCGTCCCAGCTGGTGACGGGGCCTTCAAAGGGCCCGACCGTGCTGGACCAGCCCCTGCCAGCGAGAGCGTCCCAGCAGGTGACGGGGCCTTCATAGGGCCCGACCGTGCTGGACCAGCCCCTGGCCAGCGAGAGCGGGCAGTCTGTGAAGTCCGTGGAAGAGAGACGGTGAGAGGATTTTGCTGAGGAGAAAAAGAAAGATAAACGTGCAGGCGGGACGGGGAGGGGATGAAGACAAGGACGGAGAACTGGAAAAAAGAGATGGGTCAGATGGGATGGAGTGAGACTACAGTGAGATGGAGTGAGAAAGGTAAAGAGCGAAGCACGAAGTGCGAGCAAGAATGAGAAGAACGGAGCGGGCCATGGATGCCCTCGCGAACCGTGCGATCGTGAACTCTGCAGGCCTCGCTTGCTCCCGCCAGGCGCGGCCGTGCCTCGCGAACGAAGCGACACCGCCGGCGTCTCTGTGCCGAGCGAATCGAGCCGGGGTCGTGACAAGCTGCACCACATCACGACGCCGAGCCCAAGTCCACTGCCTCGCCGGGAACCTGCAATAGCGTGCCGTGCCGCAAGTGCGCCGCCGTCCTCACGCTCTCTGGCGCCCCTAGAACACTCAGTGGTGACTGTGCGACGCTGGGTGGTGACTGTGCAATAATGGCCTGTGGTTACGGCGCGCGCGCGGTGAGGGCATATCCCCATGTCCGACATGTTACGGGTCATGGCAAACGTCACGGCAATGTCACGGGCGTACGTAGAATGGCGCTACGGAGAGGAGGAAGGCGTTGTCTCTAGGTTGTTCTTCGGCATGTACTGACGTGCCTCGGTGGTAGGTGTCAGCACGTACTGACGTGCCCCGGCGGTGGGCGTCAGCACGTGCTAACGTGCCCCGGCGGTGGGCGTCAGTGAGAGGGCGTCAGCAGCTCGCTGCCTGATCGTGATGTTCCGCGCGGCCGGCTGTGCGGTACGTTCGCGTGTCCGGGGACGGACCGTGCCGCCTAATGGTGAGGGAGCTCATGCACTGGTCATCGACATTTCCAGCCAACCAACGGCATTCGAGGATGCGATTTCTCGGGCCTGAGTGAGCCAATGGTAATAGCAACAGTAGCTTAGGAGTGGCGGCGTGGTGCTGGCCTGGGCTAATCGAAACAGGGTAACGCAGACTGGTATGTTCGAAATGATGAAGTGGCCTGCCTGTACGAGTCATGTTTTGATCGGATGGGCAATGAACGGCCATGATGAGTGACATAATGTGTGCTTAAGGTGCACTGACGGGAGTAACTGTGATTTAACGGGTCATATTGTGACCACATTGGTCATAGCGTTAACTCTCCTATACCCACGACCTGTCGGCGCCTTTAGTGATGTTACATAATGTGTTAGAACAGAGAAGGTATATGATGCAGACGTAATATATGGTACAAGCATAGAACCCAGCACAAGCGTGCGCACACATTCGGGCTCCTTTGGCATTGTTCTGCGCTTTGTGCCATCTCTGTGGCCGAAGGAATAGGGTGTTGGCGGCGGCGGGGGGGGGGGGGGGCTTGATGGGGAGCATCGGCCAGTTCGGTGTAAGACGGACGTGATTCGACGACGTTTGGTAAGAAAAATGCCCCTCCGCGGTCACACCCGAGAAAAGGCGAGAGGCAAAATTGTCTACTTAAGTGGAGTGACACTATCTGGGTTTGGGGAGCTGGCTGCGACCCCTGTTTTTGTATGCTCTCAGCTCATTGGTTCTCACACAAAGCGTTCTAAGTAAAAGTCACGCTCAAAATGAGTGACCTTGGAATAAATTCGTCGTTACCCCAATGTTGTACATAAGCCTACCATTGGCTGTGACAGCCGAGCCTAGCAGTTAAACGTGTGGAGTGATGATCTTATGCTGCTGTTGCAGTCGAGCCTAACAGTTTTACGTGTGGAGTGATGATCTTATGTTGCTGTTTAAAGAGTGAACGTTTTTTACTGTAAATTGTGCCGTAGTCAGGATGCACAGAACACTAAAAGCAGCCACATTTGTAACAGAGACAGGCCATTTTAAAAAAAACCCTGTCATTTTTCACATATATCGGTACAAACGTACAGGGTGAATGCCCGACCATACATACATACATCAGACAATTAAAGGCTGCAGGTCTGACATTATCAATGGAGCCACCAACCCCACAAATGGCAGTATCAAGAGGACTCATTGTCCCATCTGCAGGCAGCTTTTCTGTTTTTCCACTTTTCCACATTTCCACTTTCCACTTTTGACTCGCTGTGACGCACAGCTCGCCAACGTGCATTAAAGTCCACAGCAGTAAAGGCACATTAACCGTGGGACGTAAGTCTTAGCACCTACGTGATCCACAAAACAGGAGCGGGTAGTGCCTGTTTGCATTATAAAACGTGAGGCTGGCAAGCATCCTCAATAACAAAAAAGTTAACACGCAAGTCGCAGGGCAAACTGCATCAGATCTCACCCTGAGCCCACTCTTGCTTTAACTAGTGAAGATAGGACTATGTATGTCTGCAAACAGCCATCACCTTCAGCCTCGTATGTAGCGGCAAAAGCTTGGAGCGTACGTGTTCGTTTTCTTGTACTTTTTGAAGATGACTTCTGGGTGACCTCCATGGTAATGAAGCAGCTTGCCCTGGGGTAAACTGTGGCACATGACGGGGGCAGTTGCGCTGATGTCTTTTTGTCGGAACAATAGTTTAGTTTAGTTCTAGTAGGCTAATGCAGAGTGTATGACACTTCCCAGCATATTACCAGACACGCTTCCTACTAAACCAGCTGATTGGGGAGGGACATGCTTTCCAATTTTCCGATTTTTGCAGTTTTACACTGAAATAATAAGTGAGAAGGCAAAGCGCCATGCTGTCCGCACCGAGGTCCACTGAGCTGCCATTTTCGTCGAGGCCACCTGATAGTGCCACCATGTGACACTATCAGGTGGCACTGATAGCACCACCAGGAGGATGGGATGACGTCACCTGCCGTTCACGCACCAGAAACACGCGCCCCGCGACCACGCTCACCAGCTGCAGGAGGCGTGCAGGTGTTAGGAGCTGAACATGCCCCTGTCCGACCACCGGGATGGTGAGGACGATGAGGTTGGTGAGGAACTCGCTCAGTCGGCTCGAAGCCGTGGCTACCGGCCAAATGCGTCTCCACGAATCGCTCTCTTTTGTGTTGTTTAGCTAGAAGTTCCGCCCGGGATCGGGAGCCAGGCCCTTCTCAGGAATGATCGCTCAAAATTTCAAACCGTGCTCGCAATTCTTTTGCAACGAAATGTTTTCAACAAACCCTGGCAGGGCCTTACCTGAGGCCTTATTGTCTGATATATGATCGGGTAGTCATTCTGGGTGTTAGATACATGTGAAAAATGACAAGGCTTTTCAAACATAGCCTGTCTCTGTTACAGGCCTGGGTAGTTTTAGTGTTTTGTACATGTAAAATAGCACATTTTATGGCGCCATGGCACATTTTACATTTAAGAAAGCGAGATCACTTTGCAATACTGGCATCCATTTGCGCACCTGCATGCTGTAAAACTTGTTTCCGTGTCCCTTCCTGTAAGAAGAATGTTCTAAATCTGTGTGCACATTGACACATTCCGTATCCGTAGCGTCGGAATTACACCCCCCATGAAGACATTTAGACCACACTGACTTCAAGCGGTTCTGTGCTTTCATTTTCCCTACAACAAGGTAACGATGCTTATTCCAAAACTGCTTTTTAAACTCGACACTTCCCAAACAACAGAAATTGGACTATTTTAGTGTCATATCCATGGTCGGAACGGTTCGAGTGATCACGTTGTGATAGTGCAGGTACTCTTTATAGTATTTCCTTTTCAAAAGACTTGTCTCACAGCCAAATTTTGTAGAATTGCTACAGCATAAAGATAGCAATTCTAGCCAACCACTGCTGACTAGATCAATCAACAGAAGCTGTTAGATTTCCCCACATCTTATTTAAAATGGGTCTATGGTCCAACAATCTAAATACATTCTAAGGTTCAGGCCCAGTCCTGTAAGCCGTGAACAGAACCTTGACTACAGGCGCACAGGAAACCATTACACAGACGGAGGGATCTGAGCAACATGACACATGTGGCGACAACATGGCACATATGACGACGTGATAGCTCTGCTGGCCCATTTCAAGGCAACATTAATTGGCATCCAGTGACCTCTAGCCGGCCGCTGATTCCCAACTGGCTTGTAGGGAATGTGAGCAGCTCTCGACAAGCCGAACACCCGATTCGTGACAAATGGGTCAGCGAAGAGCAGCATGACACAACCGACTCAGTGCAAGTTGTCATACAGACCGAATTGTTCTTCCGTTGTCAAAACTTCCCCAAGTAGAGTAGAGTTAACTGAAAATTCATGCTTGGCGTGAATGTAAGATCGAAAAGATGAATCGAATCGAAAACTAGGCGCCCGAAATCGTTCGTATTTGGGGTGTTTCTACATGTTCGCAATCGATCGTATATATTTCTCACTTCACAAGAAATAGTTTGGACAACCGCCGCCGTTTTACGCTCCCGGCCTGGGTCTGAAACAACCGCGCCCGGCCGGGGTGGGGGAGGGGGGAGCTGACTTCCCCCTGGGATCTCCAGCTTCCAGACGCTGTATACTAAAACAAAAGATACTGTTTTGAATATCGCGCCAAATCATCAAGAATGCACCCTAATTTTTTACCCCAGGTCAAATGTGAGGCCATCAGATAAGACGAAAGGCCAAAAACGGGTTTTCCGAAGGATGCAGTTGAAACCTGTGTTGACATGTAGGGATGGTTATTGAAAGCCCGGGAATAAGTGTAACGACCTTGGGGAGCTCATTATTTCCGGTTCCCACATGGGTCAGGCTAGATAGGTTCCCGTTCAAAATTGGTCCACCAGTAGCCTACAAGAACGATGCTTTTCTTCACAATGTGCTTTTGACTTAGTTCACTTGATTAGGTGCAGCTGTGGGAAAAAGTATTCCAGACACAAAAATGTCATTCTATGGTGACCTAGAGGCTCTCCGAGGTCAACTTATGTCAAATTCATAAAAGACCTAACTGGCAAGTGTTAAGTGCTAACCGAATCTACATTTCCAGTACATTACTTTGTGTGGTCAGAAATAGTGCATTGGATATCTGCAGGTACTCAAGATTACTTGGCTGTTATCCACATTATTTACAGTCCATTCGATGCTTGGCAGCGTATTTGTAACAAACTGAGAACAGGAACTTTGGTACATAAAATTAGGCGTCATCACCCCCCACAAACACAAGGAGATACACGTTGCACTCGTTCATCTAGCCTCTCCGCTACTGACAGCATAGGTTATTGACCTTAGATGATCTCATGTGACCTCGTATATCCTTTTGTGTCTTTAAAATGCACTATGACTTATCTCAACACGTTTACAGTGGAGCATTTGAATTCTGCGGCCAAAATCTCCTAAAACTGCCTATTTTGTGCGCAGCATGTGTTTTGCAAAATTAATATTAATATTAAATAATAAAAATGCCCACATAAATAGGTCATGACCTGGACCAAGGTCGTGTGCTCTGTTGTCATATGATGATCGTGCATGTAAGTAAGTATTCTTTTCTACATACATGACACCAAACTACGCTAGAAAACGTACAAAGTTGCATTCTTTACGGCGATAGCAACAATTGACTTGACTTCAGGTCAGTGGGCTCGCATTTTCAGAAAATATGAAATGTAAAAACTGTAGGTAATATCATATTCCATTATTATACCAAATTTGAACGAAGTCAAATGACCCATACAAAGTTATTTATGACCAAAGTTTTTTGAGAATGACCTTTTTGACCTGACCTGGATCACTAACCTTAGTAGATCAAAACCTGAAATATAAGCAACGGGTGCCAAATTGATAGATAACTATGACTAAAAATTTTGAGTCGCTGCAAGTGTTTTTTCCACATGTGCTCGAAAACCGTTAGGGAAAGTGAGCTTCCCCCTCAGCCGGGCGAGGGATAACGTAACTTCAGTCCCCGTCCACCTGTTTGGCGTGGAACTTGTACGATCCAGATTAATCTTGAATTTATGATTTTTTGTCATGAATGTTTGAGCATAGTCGACAGTCGGTGGGGACAATATCTATCGCACGATTATTTTCGATGCCTATCTTCTTGGTGAACGCATTGCAACACCAACGCACCAAATCAGTTGGAATTTTATTACGGCAGGCGCTTTGCACGACAACCTACACAGCCGTCCAACACAGATCCAGCCCCTCACAAACAGGGTGCTGGTGTAGTCCGTGCACGCCAGATTGCCGCCTAAAACTTGCCTCCGAGCCTATCACAGTGACACAGCCTAGGCAGTGACAATGCCGTGGGCCGACAATAATCACTTATTGACCACGTTGGTCATATCGGTTATTGGCCATCGTAACACAACAATTTAGTCCATAATTCACGTCCACCCAGCCGTCAGTCGCAAAGCGCATACTCGTCACATCGCGTTGAACCACCCCTCGTGAGGTGATCTTAATGGGGCACAAGCGAGGCTGAGCGGCTGACCATGATCTTGCGCGTGTTCTGTCGCCGTTCACCTTGCCTGAGCTAATTCTTCACGTCCTGTAGCCTGCTCAGCTGTGGCCGTGTCTCGTTGTTCGGTCCGGTCAGTTGTTCTTGTTGACCTAGATTTACAGAAAACGCAACAGTGGCCGACCACAAAAACGCCGACTGGCCCTTGTTGTTCACGATATTTAAATTGCATCAACGAACTTTAGAATTGGTTTTGTTCTAATATCCGATCTGGCAAAATACCTCTTCAAAGAAAAAGCGTTGGAAGTTATTGCACCACGCCGTGTAAGTCCGCTTCGGAGCCGGCATGACCATCAAATCCCATTGCGATGCGCTGAAGTGAGCACGCTGGGGACATTCATGCAGCTCATTCCCAAAATTACAGCGCGCTGTCACACTCTTCATCGTCCGCAGTTTCCTTTGGCGTTGCACCTACGCTCTCGGCGTCAGCTGTTGGGTTTTCTGAGGTGGGCTCTGTCTCCTCATTGTGTTCGCTGTTGTCATCATCATGTTCAGCGTCTTTGGGGCGTTCATCTCCTTCGTCATCGCTCACAACAGCATCGTCCGGATCCTCCAAATTATCATCGTCCCCGTCGTTGTCTTCATCCTTGGCCTCCTTCAGGTCCAGTTCCTTTACCTCGCCAGGTGTCACGCATATCACGGTGTCCTTGAAACCCACAGACTTCAACGAATAGTCGGGCTTCGGCTCGTCCGGGGGCGAGACTTCCTCCCGGATTGGTGGAATTGTTGTAGCTGCGGTCTCTTCCGGTTCTGTGATTGTCGGCAATATTGGGTAAAGCTCAGGGGTCTGCTCACTGATTGGCGGAGGCGTCGGGGCGCGTGGCGAATGCACTTTAGTGATTGGCGGAGGCGTCGGGGCGCGTGGCGAATGCAGTTCAGGGATTGTCGGAAGCGTTGGGCCACGTGACGAACGTGCTTCAGTGGTTGGAGGATCGTATGACGTCGTGAGTGGTGGCAAGGTACTGACAGGATCGGCCTGGCTGTAGCTTCCACCGACTAGTGAGTAGCTTTGATGTTCGAGCGGCTGGAACGGAAAATTCAGTCAACTACATTAGTGTGATGAGACACGTTACCGCAACAGGCGAAGTAAGTCAAGACAGCAGGCGGTTGACATGGCAACCATGTGTTTCGCCATCGCCTCACCTCTTCTACGTGGAAACTCGGCTCGGTGTAGCCAGACTCCACCGGCGGCGCACTGCCATGCTCTGCGGCCGACTGGCTCCCGCCAGGAAGCAGCGAGTTCTTGCTGCTTCCACTGCAATGATTAAAAACTGTGATAACAGATTTGTTGGAACTGCCTCCACAAAGGCCAAATAGCACAGTGCTGACTTATGCGTAATGTTTATTAGATACCATCTGACCTGTTCCAGTCTGATGAGATGGGTTTGATCTGACCTGTTCCCACTTCGCAAAACGTGACTGTCGCACATGACCTGCCATGACCTTTGACACATGACGTGACATCAACTGGCTCGGCTAGCCTGGCATTGTGTGACTCGGTCTGCTGGTTCGGACCCAATCTGAACTGACCTAACGTCCCCTGAACATAATAACCGAGGTTGATAATGGAGCAGCACGGCCTCCTCTAAGCTGACATGACCTTGCTCACCCCCGCGAGACCTGTCACTGTCTTACTGGGCATGCGACGACCGGTATCTCCGGTCTTTTCTGCGGATGATGAAGACCGCCGCCGCCACTGTCACCAGCAAAAGAGCGCCCAGCACGGCCAGGCCTATGATGTAGCCCACGTTGCTTTCGGGCTCAGGTCTTCCTGAAAACATTCGGACCAAGACGAGTTCGCTCGGGTACATTCAGAAACCCTTCTATTTCGGGGTATGATCCCGGATATGAATCAAACAGGCTTCTATTGGACACTTCAAGTACTTATTTTCATTTCTTTAACTACCTCAGTCGCCCTTTTTTAGCTAAAACCTATGCCATTTTAGGAAGTCATGAGCAAGTCTGCGCAACCCACTGCAATCCGAAACACCCTTTTCGGAATATAATTGCACGAGATATCTGCTCAGTATGTCACATATCACACGTCTAGCACATTAAGTCTAGTATCTGGTATGCATGACCTGCTCAAATAATCTAATCCCGATCAAACTCCCGCCAGACGAGATCGATTCCGACTCGGACCCTGGGAAGTGTTTCACGAACTGTTGTCTGCTCGGGTCTTGACCCAAGGTCTGTGTTGTGTTTAGGGACCTGGGATTGTGTTGCGCCCAGGGACCCGGGACTGTGTTGCGTCCAGGGACCCGGGACTGTGTTGCGTCCAGGGACCCGGGACTGTGCTGCGTCCAGGGACTCGGAACTGTGTTGCGTTTGGGGACCTAGGGCTGTGTTGCATCAGGGACCTAAGACTGTGCTGCGTCCATGGACCCGAGACTATGTTGCGTCGGGGGATGTGGGACTGTGTTGCGTTTGGAAACCTAGGGCTGTGCTGCGTCCAGGGACCTAGGACAGTGCTGCGTCCAGGGACCCAGGACTGTGCTGCGTCCAGGGACTCGGAACTGTGTTGCGTTTGGGGACCTAGGGCTGTGTTTGCGTCAGGGAC
This sequence comes from Pollicipes pollicipes, assembly GCF_011947565.3. NCBI lineage: Eukaryota > Metazoa > Arthropoda > Thecostraca > Pollicipedomorpha > Pollicipedidae > Pollicipes > Pollicipes pollicipes. The sequence goes on from NW_023595962.1 coordinate 20,345,860, forward strand.
CTAAGACTGTGCTGCGTCCATGGACCCGAGACTATGTTGCGTCGGGGGATGTGGGACTGTGTTGCGTTTGGAAACCTAGGGCTGTGCTGCGTCCAGGGACCTAGGACAGTGCTGCGTCCAGGGACCCAGGACTGTGCTGCGTCCAGGGACTCGGAACTGTGTTGCGTTTGGGGACCTAGGGCTGTGTTGCGTCAGGGACCTAAGACTGTGCTGCGTCCATGGACCCGAGACTATGTTGCGTCGGGGGATGTGGGACTGTGTTGCGTTTGGAAACCTAGGGCTGTGCTGCGTCCAGGGACCTAGGACAGTGCTGCGTCCAGGGACCCAGGACTGTGCTGCGTCCAGGGACTCGGAACTGTGTTGCGTTTGGGGACCTAGGGCTGTGTTGCGTGAGGGACCTAGGACTGTGCTGTGTCCAGGGACCCGGGACTATGTTGCGTCGAGGGATCTGGGACTGTGTTGCGTTTGGAAACCTAGGGCTGTATTGCGTCCAGGGACCCGGGACTGTGCTGCGTCCAGGGACCCAGGACTGTGCTGCGTCCAGGGACTCGGAACTGTGTTGCGTTTGGGGACCTAGGGCTGTGTTGCGTGAGGGACCTAGGACTGTGCTGTGTCCAGGGACCCGAGACTATGTTGCGTCGAGGGATCTGGGACTGTGTTGCGTTTGGAAACCTAGGGCTGTATTGCGTCCAGGGACCCGGGACTGTGCTGCGTCCAGGGACCTGGGACTGTGCTGCGTCCAGGGACCTGGGACTGTGCTGCGTCCAGGGACCTGGGACTGTGCTGCGTCAGGGACCTAAGACTGTGCTGCGTCCATGGACCCGAGACTATGTTGCGTCGGGGGATGTGGGACTGTGTTGCGTTTGGAAACCTAGGGCTGTGCTGCGTCCAGGGACCTAGGACTGTGCTGCGTCCAGGGACCCGGGACTGTGCTGCGTCCAGGGACCTGGGACTGTGTTGCGTTTGGGGACCTAGGACTGTGTTGCGTCCATGGAGGTGGGATTGTGTCGCGTCCGGTCTCAGACCCTGGTGTTATCATGCATCTGGGAATAAGTTTCGTCTGGTCTTCTGACAGCGACTTGGAGTGACTCCAGAGTTGATTGATTACTAGGATTGGAATGAATCTAGTTGGGTTAAGTAATGACGTAAAGTTAAAATGAATCATACATGGGTGGCCCAAGGTAAAAGTAACTCCAGCGTGGGTGATCTATCGTGCTGAAATGAGTCCACCTCGAACTGCCTAGTCGCAGGTTGATTGGAATGAGTGCTAGAGAGTTATTTTGCGCGGCATCTGGTCTGTTGCGGAGTACGTATTTTCTAAGTTGAGTGCAGCGTGGGTCACCTTTCGTAGGGACGAGCTGGACGAGCAGTACGGTGCTGCAGTCGTATGGACCGTTGGTCTCCTTCGCCTGCGAAAGTACCGCATCCGAGTTTGAGATGAAGACTCCCGACATTTTGATGTCGGAATGTTGTGGTTAACAGTCGGATTCTAATTCAGATTTTACATTTGATTGCATTAATTGCTTGCATGCACTGTCCAACTAAAAGGATGCATTAGAAAATAGTCCGGACGGCTCAGTGTCATGCAGAACTGACTTATACGCATGACGTGTGTTTTCTGATGGGAATGTGAGCCCGGATAATGCTTAATGCGTACAGTTGCATGACAAAGTTAGGGTTCGAATCCTGGTTTCCAATGTAAGCACCTTTGCATTTAGCACTACAGGACCCGTAACAGTAAGATGTCCTCAAACACCTCGAAGCATCCCAAAACACTTACTTTTAATAGACAGCAAATTTGGGGACAAATTGCAATACCTGTGGCAGTCCATAAACGAAGTCAATGATCGGCCCTTTCGGCAAAGGGACACCAAAACCTTTATTTCGCATCAGAGCAACATTTATTTGCTATAGGCATCAAGTCCAAGCGGGCCATTGGAAAGGTCCTGAGACCTTTGTTTTAAGGGACACATATTTATTTGCTATTTATGCTGACAAAGTTCTGGATCGACCCGTTCCACAAAGAGGCGCCACAAAATCTTGGCTGCGGATAATCATAAATATTATTCAAGCAGACATTTAATTCCGGGGGGGGGGGGGGGCGGGCGCCACAATGGTTCCCAAAACGCTTGTATTCAAGAGACAACAAAGTTCAGGGCACCACAATGCTCGCACCCTTCATTAGGGGAAATCCCAGATCGACCCATTCGATGATGAGTCGCAAAATCTCTCATTTTGGGGCACCATTCCCTTCCTTGTTACGTTACCCAATTCAAACGGGTCATTTCAAGGACCCTCCAAATTTATTTTCAAACGGCATCAAAATCAGGGACTGCACACCTTACATGCCTGCCGTTCTGGCGAAATCCCAGGCTAGACATTTCGTCGAAGAAATATCCCTGTCTTCAATTCGTGCATCAAGACGCGACATTTCAACAATACATTTTGAACAGGTGACCACTTCTAGAGAGACACCCCGAGGGCCTCCAAACCTTTTAATTTCAAGTGGCGTCAAAATAAAACGGGCACAACAGTGTCCCCAGGTTATCAGTTTTACGAGACACCAGGGGCGCCACTATCGGTAGGTCAGAGCCATGTGACCTTCCTCAGACCTCAGGTCCCGAGGAGCAGCTCTCTGGGTCCCGAGGAGCAGCTCTCTGGGTCCCGAGGGGCAGCTCTCTGGGTCCCGAGGAGCAGCTCTCTGGGTCCCGAGGAGCAGCTCTCTGGGTCCCGAGGAGCAGCTCTCTGGGTCCCGAGGAGCAGCTCTCTGGGTCCCGAGGAGCAGCTCTCTGGGTCCCGAGGGGCAGCTCTCTGGGTCCCGAGGAGCAGCTCTCTGGGTCCCGAGGGGCAGCTCTCTGGGTCCCGAGGAGCAGCTCTCTGGGTCCCGAGGAGCAGCTCTCTGGGTCCCGAGGGGCAGCTCTCTGGGTCCCGAGGGGGCGACAGTCAAGGGTCCGATCGAAGGGCCCAAAGGGCAGGCCGGGGATGAGGGGACATCTGCCAGTAGGCAATACCGAACACTCCGTCCCGCCCCAGTCCTGGCCCCGAGACCTCCTTCCCCCGCCCCAGCCCTGGCCCTGGGTCCTCTTTCCCAAGTCGGGATAGGGTCGGGCCTGCGAATGTTGGTCCGAAAGCGTGTGCATTAGTTTTCGCCCCTGCACTGATCGGAAGCTGATAGTGCCCAACGCAATCCCCCTGTCGGCAATGAGCTCAACGTCGGTGATGGGTACAGTTGCTTAACATGGACGGGAGCAGGGGCTCGAATGTCAGACGGCCTCTTGCGTTGGCCAGGACCCTCTTGGCAATGACAAGAGACATGAAACAAGCTGATGCGACGGTCTGCACTCACAATGAGGCGGGGCTCTCAGACCTGTGCTAGTCAGAGGTCGCAAGACCGAACGATGGGCCCTCCACACCGTTTCAATTAGTACGCAGGGATCAATAAGCTGTATTGGCGTCTCGGCGACAATTAGGCATTAGACTCTCTGTGCCGGTGAGGGATCCTTTGCGTCAGCTATGTGTCCCTGCGACAACCCTGTGTCAGATGGCCAGGACAGAGGACCTGGGGATCTGACAGGATCTGAGGCATGAATGAAATTTGTGTACTCCCTGAAGACGCTCAAATTGTGCAACACACTTTTTTATTTCCGCGCTAGCGGCACAACGCATGCTACTGATATTCCAGGGAGCTGCCGGCATGTGTTCCTTCAAGAAAGCATCGCGTCAAAAGTCTGCAAATTTTCATAGCCTTGCCGCTTCTGCTAACACCACCGACATTTCAATATTTGCGTTATGATATGTCGCTCGAGTAGTATTACGAGTTAGACAACATGTATAGGTTATTTTTGCGCTTAACCATTCAGTGTGAGTTTCGGTTTACAGGGATGCCTGCCGTTTCTGCCCGGATGAGAGGCAGGCGTCACCATATTGGCACAGAAGCTAAGGTGGCTAAGCCCCAATGACGCACAAACACTCGCTGTAAATTAAGCGACTTACAAGCTGTAACTTTTTGTGGGTTTCGTTTTGCGTGAGCCATTTGGGTGTCGTGTTATATGTGTCTTTTTTCATACTAAATTGTGACTACCTCCCAATTCTTCAATCATCGTCGCTTCAAAGAACTGACATGGTATCGGGAGTCACGTCTCACATTGTGAAGGCCGGGCAAAATACAGCGATGACCCAGCCAAATGATAAGGGGGGTCCAACACAACATTTGGGAACATGTCAACATTTTGGGGGCCCAGCTCAACATTGAGGGGACCATGCCCCCCCCCCCCAAGAGATGCAAAGTTCCACCCCTGCCACCGACTGGCGCCAAATGACTTTGCATGCAATACATCAATGCGCCACCTGAAGCCATGCCGGTGGCCGCCGCCGCAGTAGAGCGCACAGAGACATCTTTCGGCGCTCACCTGAACCATCAGTGTGATCTGATCCGGCGTAGGCACCTCAGGTGGAATGACCTTCGAAAGCCGAAATACGGCGGTGTCAGAGTCAATGGAGAAGTAGTCTGACCAGTTTTCACCTGGAAACAAGCAGGAATTGATCGACAAGTTGCTACGGGGATGTGCCAGCGCCATTGCCGCCACCGCTGGGCTCCGAATGGCGCGCTGGTCACCAGTCAGGCCTGTTGAAAGCGGCTGGAGATCAGAATACGCGACCAACGTGAAACGCGCTATGCCAAAGGTGACCATTCGGTGATTCAAAATATGCCCATCATTCCGGAATTTGTGGGCTGCTGTTTTGCTCTGGATTTTTTTTGTCACTGAATGCCGTGTATTACGTTTACTAGTTCATATGTATTGGCCTTGAGGGTTTAATTGTTATTAGGGCCGCCTTTAACATGCTAAACGGCCGGGATAACGTCTCAGGATGCCGCCGAATAGCTTTTCATCTAAAAAGATAATTCGCCCTCCCCCGGACTTCCAGCTGTTTTCGACGATTCCTGGCATACTTTGCAGCCAGTTTGATATATTTCTGTGGTCCTTCACGTGAAGAATGGAATAAAGTAGCCTCAATCGACCCGAAAAACAAACTGAGAAGAAATCGGAGGCTGCGGTGGATCAGCTGAAGCAAAAATTAGGACGGGCAATGTCGGCGAAATTTCTGCCAACCAAAGCCCTTTACAAAGGGGTCTGATCGTCATGGTTACATCATATATATATATATATATATATATATATATATATATATATATATATATATATATATATATATATATGTAGATTTTAGATTATTTCGGTTGCGGTTTTTAATTATATCTTGTTGGTTGTACAGCCAAACGTATTCAGCGCTCATGACCTTCTTGGTCGTTTGTCCGAGGCTTCGTATTGCGCGCTCGTCGTTTTTGTAGTGTCGATAGGATATGTTACTTAAGTTCATGTTCTTTTTCAACTTTTCTATGAATTCCATGATCATCTTCAACACAAAAAGTACACTTGAACATGCAGTCACAATCACAGTACAAATACAAAAGTTCGGTTGCATCGTATTTTAAAAAAAAGACATGGTCGAGACAATTGAAAAACAACTGCACGCTGCATATTCAAATTCCAGACACACTTCATAAATACGTTGAAAAGTTGACAGTCCGGTATGTTTGCAGTATGGGGGGAAGGGTATGTCCTACTAGTGGTCTGTGGTATACTCTATCAGTGGTCTGCGCTATGTTCTACCACTGGTCTGTGGTATGTTCTATCAGTGGTCTGCGGTATGTCCTATCAGTGGTCTGTGGTATGTTCTATCAGCGGTCTGTGGTATGTCCTATCAGTGGTCTGTTGTATGCTTTATCAGTGGTGTGCGGCATGTCCTATCAGTGGCCTGTGGTATGTTCTATCAGTGGTCTGTGGTATGTCCTATCAGTGGTCTGTGGTATGCTTTATCAGTGGTCTGCGGTATGTCCTATCAGTGGTATGTGGTGTGTTCTATAAGTGGTCTGTGGTATGTCCTATCAGTGGTCTGTGGTATGCTTTATCAGTGGTCTGCGGTATGTCCTATCAGTGGTCTGTGGTATGTCCTACCAGTGGTCTGTGGTATGTTCTATCAGTGGTCTGTGGCATGCGCAAGCACGGCAGTGTTCTTGACAACCGTTTTCTCGCGAGTGGGGCGTTGTGGCGTGTACCTGCATGTGTTTGCCGTCCCCATCCCGCAAGTGACCATGGTTAAACGTCGGCTGAGACTTGTTATAGTCAGGCTGACTTAGTTCACTTTGCAGGTTTCACAGCCACCGGCGCTACATTGGAAACGGTAAACTACATTGGTCTCTCCCAAATTGACTCTGTTTTGGTTGAGGCTGCTGTTGATCACCATGGTATTGTTTGTTTACTATTGTAGTATATAATCAGTCTTAGTTTTTCGGTGATCATCGGGGCACAGTGCCCGGGGACAATGCCACAGGATACTTTCTCACCAGTTTTTCAAGATGGGATAGTAGTATTATTGTAAAAAAGTTTCAGTGTTTCATGACGATCGCGAAAGGCATTATTTTGTTTGTCTGCATTCATGAAAGTGTCTAGTTTCCTATCAAAAGCATTCCATGACGCTTCACGACATTAAAATCACAACAGATTTTGTTAAAGCCCTGCGGAAATATGCCCGAATGATTCCCTTTTTATGTATCTGGATAGTCCCCATTAACATTCAAAAATTTATTTTGGTTGGTGGCTTTTCTGTAGACATCTGTCTGAAAAACACTTTGTAATGCGTCAATCAGAAGGTCCACAAATGGCTGTTTGATGTTTACATTAATTTCAACAGTGAAACTCAAGCCTGACGAATTCTTTTAAGATCCTTGCGAGACATTGAACCTTAGCATTGCTGCCGACTTCTGTAAAAATGTCATCAACATAGCGGAAATACATCGCAAGCCTGATGTCCGGAAAATCAAGCACCTGTTTTTCTACATGACACATACATGCTGGAGCGAGCCGAGATCCCAGCGGTCCCCCCCCCCCCCTCCCATCTAACTGTAAGTAAAGGTTGCCTTCAGGGTGTCTGAACGGGACCTTTGATATGCATTCCCTCAATGACCGCTCAAGGTAACTTGGGTGCGGCCAGAGCTTCATGACGACAAACATATTGAAGAATTATGTCCATGGTTTGTTTTCTACGAGGGTATTCGTGAATAAACCTTCGACATCTATTGATGCCAAGGAACCAGTGGGCATTTTTTATGACGCATGTCTTCTAGTTCTTCAGAGCTTCGAACTGTCTACTCCAGTGGCAGGAATGGAGAAATGACGGCACGTGGTCTGTTGGGTTATTGGTGTCTCGGAGTGAGGATTATATATATATATATATATATATATATATATATATATATATACATGATAGGCTACTCATCATCCACATGCAAAAAAACTCGTACAACTATTGTTTATGACATACAATTGCAAGGACATACATCTCCCCTGTAATGCGGACCTACCGGACTAGCAACCCTTTAACTCAATTAGTACAAGCATGTCTGGAATTCGAACATGCAACATGAAAATGTCATTTTTCAGATGCCCGATGTTGTGGGAATATGATAAAAGCAAACTTTTGTACATATACTGTGATTGCAACCGCAGCTTGAAGTGCAACACATGTCTTGAGAATACAGTATAGTATGCAACACAATATATGTATATATATATATATATATATATATATATATATATATATATATGTACATAGCTATGGTGTGTATTGTTAAAAATCACAGCGTACTCAGCAATCATGATCTTTTTGATGTTTCTCGAGAAATCTCATAAAAGATTTCGCTCCCTCTCGATGTACGTTTCAAATGGCACCAAAGCTAATGACACAAAGAAGACTCAGATTGTCATATTACATGGCCTAGTAAAAGCTATATTCTCAAGGTTTCATACCCCATTGGACATCTTTCTGTTGTGGCGGCTTAGTAACGTTGGTATCATCGCATGTGTGTAAAATGCAAGTTTACTCGTGACTATTGTAACATGGATCTCATGTATACATGCATCGGTTTTAACTTGTAAAACCGGTGTAGTGTAAACATGTTGCTTGCATGTATGTTTATGTATATATATTACGTACGTAAGCATTTATGCATTGCATAAGCTCATCACTGACAGGCAGCAACGTTCATCCAATACACGCGAACACTCAATGTCTCTGCGCTCTCCATCCTAATGGTGGCCCTCTGTGCAGATGGGGGTTCTCTGCGCATTTGTTGTTTTCATGAAGGGTCTCATTGGCGAATGCATATCGCTTCTAAAGCGACGAATCTGCGGCCCTGTGCCAGCCATGCGATGATGTTTGTGTTGTTGAGCATTTGGCGTTTCAGGTGGGTTTTGTGGAGCACAAGAGCATGCAGTCTTGTATGTTGCATTGATAGTGTTATGTGACGTTTTCTTTCAGTGGATCCGAATCATGTGGAGGGTTATTTTGCATGATCAAGGAGGATGTAGTTGGACTCTTGTTAACAGAAGTTATGTTTCAAAATATCATTGAGATGGTTCTTTAACCCTTGTGATGGAGAGTTTTGCAGAACTTTTTCGTCAGCTTTGTAACCAGGGGCCATCATGTTTTTAAAGAACGGCTGGTAAGTATTCTGATATTCTGTTTTTGGCTTTGCTTTTATGTACCGCGACATGGTCCGGATAGTCTGCTCTTCCACAGTACGAAGGTCGCTATCGTCGTTGTCTAACATTTACTTGACTAGGCTGAGCTCCTGGTGTGCAGGGGGCTATGACTGGCAAAGTTCAAGGGCACCGTGGATGTAAGCCCCGATAACACGGGGCACTCGCTCTCTCTGTTCAGGCATTTGCCGGCGTCAACAGGCTTTCGGTGCACGCTGATTGCAACGGTACTGTACGAAGCGTGGATTGATGCGTCCAAAAAAATTATTCTTTTCCAAGGCTTTCCTTGATGGTGTAATGCAGGCCTGCTACGAGTTCTAGTCTGGCTTTCAGTGCGTTCAGAGCGGTACGATCTTTGATGTGCACTTAACTGTCATCAAAACATTGCACGTATATATGAGGTTTAATGATTTCATCGGCGACAACTTCTTGCTCGACCGAAAAAAAACAACTCAACCGAAAAGGCATGGACAAACAATTCTCTCAGTGTTGAGCCCATTGCAATGCTGTCTGTTTCGTAAAACAGCTTCCCTTTAGGGCATCGGCAGGGTGCCTTGGTAAACAGACTACTGACGCATTGACACTGACGGGGACATTTGTAAACAGACTACTGACGCATTGGCACTGGCGGGGGCATTGGTAAACAGACTACTGACGCATTGACACTGGCGGGGGCATTTGTAAACAGACTACTGACATCTAGGAATGCTGGCATGCCTAGATGCTCTTGCTGGATTTTTCATTGAGACTTATGATATCACAAATCCCTATACCAGCCTATGGCCTTGCTAAAAGGCTCACCACGATGCTTATGCTTTATTTTTCATTCACGTACTCCAAACTCAACTTCCGAGTTCGTCGATTTGCTAAAGACAAGAACAAGACTAGACATGCTAGCCTGCCTGGATGTGAGTAGTCCGTTCACAAATATCTCTGTCAAACGGACTATTGACATAACAGCCCGATACGCTTGCCATCATGAAACTTTGCACACATCAGACATTCCTGAACACAGCATGCGTACAATGTCGAGGTTGTGCAACACTAAGGCACCGTTCCGATGCCCTAAAGAGAAGATGTTTTACCAAACAGATAACACTGCAATGGGCTCAACACCGAGAGTATTGTTTGCCCATGCCTTTATGTTTTCGGTTGAGCAAGAAGTTTTTGCCGATAATGTCATTAAAACCGATATGCGTGTGTAATGTGTTGACATTTAAGTGCACATCAAAGATCGTACCGCCCTGAGCGCGTTGAAAGCCAAACTGGAACTCGTAGCAGGCCCGCACTGTACCATCGAGGAGAGCCCTGGAAAAGAATAAGATTTTTTTGGACGCATCAGCCCATGTTTCAGACAAAACCTTTGCAATCAGCGTTCACCGAGAACCCATTGACGCCAGCAAATGCCTGAACGAAGAGAGCACGTGTCCCGACAGGTACAAAACTAGTGTTATCGGGGCTTACATCTACCGTGCTCTTGATCTTTGCCAGTCATCGCCCCCTTTACACCAGGAGCTTAGGCGGGTCAAGTAAATGCTAGCCAACGACGATAACGACCTGCATGCTGTGGAAGACCAGATTAACCGGACCATGTCGTGGTACCTAAAAGCGAAGCCAATAACAGAACATCAGAATAGGTACCACGTGTTCTGTTAAAACATGATGTCCCCAGGTTACAAAGCTGACGAAAAAGCTCTGCAAAAAAATGTCCATCACAATCGTAAACGAAGGATCTCAATGACATTTCCAAACTTAACGTCTGTTACCAGAGTCCAACTACATCCTCCTTCATCATCCAAAATAACCCTTCACATGATTCGGCTCCACTCAAAGAAAACAGCATCATATATCACTGTGACTGTAACAAAGGGATCTGTGTCCTGTCTGATTCTGCATATATTGGACTCAATACAACGACGCTTTCCAGATGTCTCTCCATCCACCTGCAGGCGGCGACCCACGCACACCCACACGGAGACCCAACATAAAACCTACCTGACACGCCAAACGCCCATCAAAACAAAAATCATCACACTCATCACACGCGGCCGAAGACTTGTCGCTTTACAAGCGATATGCATCCACGATGGGACTCTCGCGAACAGAAAACAGCGGATGGAAACCTTCGATCTATCGGAGGACGACCATTAGGATGGAGAGTGCAGGGGCATTGAGTGTTCGCGTGTCTTGGATGAACGTTGCTACCTGTCAATGGTGAGTATATGCAATGGTAAAAGCTTATGCCTGTATCGTGATGGACATGTACCGTGTTAGCACTATACCGACATTACAAAATACTGCTGTATGTAGACATAAGACCCATGTTAGAATAGCTGCGAGTAAGCTTCCGTTTTACAAACATGCGATGATATCGAATTTTTCTGAAACCATCGCGGAAAAAATAGTCCAATGAAGGATAAAACGTTCAATGTATAGCTAATACAAGGCCGTGGTATATCACAATTTTTTCGTTGTATCATGAGCCTTGGTGCCATTTTAAACGAACGTCGAGCAGGTTCAAAAACTGTCATCAGACCTGTTCAGATAACACACACACACACGCAACACGCAAACACACACACACACACACACACACACACACACACACACACACACACACACACACACCACACACACACACACACACACCCACACACACACACACCACACACACACACACACACACACAACACACACACACACAGTGCACTATATATATATATATACATATATATATATATATATATTGTATATATATATATATATATCTCTCTCTCTCTCTCTCTCTCTCTCTCTCTCTTCTCTCTCTCTCTCTCTCTCTCTCTCTCTCTCTCTCTCTCCTTCTCTCTCTCTCCTCTCTCTCTCTCTCTCTCTCTCTCTCTCT
>NW_023595962.1:20358274-20369403 GCF_011947565.3 Pollicipes pollicipes
ATATCAGCGCCGGACATTTTAAGGACTCAAAAAGGTTTCAGTTGGCTCAAAGGGTCTTCTGAAAAAGACCTGTCCTCCGGGACATCGCCTGCGAGATGTGACAAGTATCATGCATCGTTGCCATTTGTACTCGGAACAGGTCTACCATACTTGATAGCTGCTAGTCAGTATTCCGAATCAAGAGGTATGTAGCTCTCATAAGGACAAGAGAATCAGCAGATTTTCGGGCGATAAATCCTCGTCAGTCCTTGAGAATGCCTTCGAAAGTATCGCACAGCATCCCACAGCTACCTGGCTGGCGGAGAACTTACTCTAAGCCAGTCTAATCACCGCTTTGCACTTGAAAGAACTGAACGGAAGTCGTAGGATTAAAATGTAAATATGGGATGGCATTATACGTAAAAAGTGGGAAAAAAGAACAAATCTATGACGTAGCTGTCCTGTGACCACGATCTTTCCGCTTAGCAGGCGCTGAGTACTTTGTGACTCGAGGACTGTCAGCAGCTCTTTGCTTCAAAGTAAAGCTAGTAATATCACACCGGTAATATGGCAATCTCTTTCAGATATTCTGCAATCGATAGTCTGTATCAATAGCAAAACACAGCCGCACACCCTGCAACACTGACGGACTGGCTCCCTGACGCACCTGAGGCCTCGAAAGTCAGCTGCGTTAGGGGCACGCCGATCGGGTAATTCTCGACCACTTCGAGGGCGTACGATGGCGCCGAGAACGCCGGCTGGGCTGTGTTGGCGTCTTTGATAATTGCCGTAAATGAGAAGGTTGTGCTCTGAAAACCGCCAGGGCGCGCGTTAGCTTGGTAAGAGATCTGGGCAGGTCAGTTCTGGTCCGACTGCGGCTCCTGCCGGTAGACTAAGCCTAGGTTAGCGGATTGTTTTCTCCTATTTCATTAACTAGGCTTAGTCTAGCTCAAGACCTCGCTCGAAACAATGGATATTTTACGAACATGGCTGACGAACAGCCGGTAGACTAAGCCTAGATTAGCGAATTGTTTTCTCCTATTTCACTAACTAGGCTTAGTCTAGCTCAAGACCTCGCTCGAAACAATGGATATGTTACAAACAATGCTGAAGAACAGCCGGTAGACCAAGCCTGGTTAGCAAATCGTTTTCTCCTGTTTCGTTAATCTAAGCTCAATCGAGCTCGCAACCTAGCTCGAAACAGTGGACGTTTCACAAACACGGCTGACAAACAGCTCAGGCTGGTCATTGACCGAACGCTGTGTCGAAAAAGTCTACCATGATGCTCAATGCTGCAGTAATCGCCACATCACAGCAAGCACAGCATAGACATGACAGCATGGTATTGCAACGTATGGTGTGTAAAGCGCCAAATGATGAGCCTCGTTAAAAGCTGCAGCAAACCCAGAGTTATTTCTTCCTCAAGTGTAGGCTCAATTGATGGTACAAGTTGTCTGGTTTTGTGTCGATGCCTGTGCAGAGTGGTGCTGATGTGTATGATACGGACCAAAATACATAAAGTCACGATATTCAGCAGTCTAGGAATATATTTGAGTTTAAGAATTTGAAGAATCAGAACATATGTGTAGAATCAAATAAAACCAACTCATTTACGAATTCAAAAAATTTGAATTTCATGAATATTCACCACAAAATGGCCTACCTAAACCAGTCATCTTTGACGCATTCGTAACACGGTAACTATCGCTGAGTCGTCTGCAGATTTTAGCGATTAATGATGAAATTACATCACGGCTTCCCACGTGCATGCATGCAAGCATCCAAATATCAGGTCAACTGAAATGAAAACACATTTTCAGTCCTGCCAGGTTTAAAAACCAAGCGGGAGTTCCACTCATCCATACACTCAAGATCCCATGCCTGCCAATAACCATAAGCGTCATTCAAAACACGTGTAAGCATATATTTCCACTTACCCCTCCACCGCAGATCACTACACATTTTCCGAGCAACGTATTCTTTGCTTTCTGAAAACAAAATTGAACAGTCATTCACAGTGCAATGGTGGCAACATTTCTATCGCGACAATTTTTGCAGATTTAGTCTGAGCCTGTTGAATACATGCATCTGTGGGATTAAAGCTCATACCAAGCAGTGCTTGTTGCATGAGTTCCGATCCCACCATGCGATCGTGTAATTGCAGATCAAAGGCAGAAGTTGGTGACAAATGTTTGACGAGCCGTAATGCTCAGCACTGATCGTCCGTGCTACGGCGCTCGTCCGTCGTGCCCTCCGGCATCACCAGACTCTCAGCACGGCATCCACCACCGGTACGAAGCTGGCCCAGTGTCCCATATAGCGAGCGCTCTAAAGGGAATGTCCCGCATTTGAAGATAATGGAGCAGGCATCAGATATGATGAAATGAGCTCAGATTGGTGGTGACGGGGCGAACCCATAAAAAGATCAAGTTGATTAGGTAGTGAGTGTGAGTTGTTCAGCGCAAAATTGGCTTGAATATCGCACGCACTGTGTGCAAACAGGCATGAAGGTCACCGTACATGACACAAGAGATGACACATGACACCGTACATGACACCGTACATGACACATGACACAAGTGCTTTACACCAGAATGCTACTTACCGGGCTGGGATAGTCCCGTATACCACGCAGTTTTGGTCCCGGCAAAAACTCGATGGTGCCATTGTGAGGGTCGACAACGCTTACACTGACGAACTCGGACGCATCGAAGTGGTCGGTGTCGTTCTGGCCAGTCATTGTCACAGCTGGAACAACAGATCACAACCGCATATGTTATCCGTAGTCCCTCGAAGTATGTCTGGCTGTCTCGCCGTGACCTTATTACGGGGACTAGACGGAGGACTAGACGGAGGACTAGACGGAGGACTAGACGGAGGACTAGACGGACGACTAGACGGGGACTAGACGGGGACTAGACGGAGGACTAGACGGACGACTAGACGGACGACTAGACGACGGCTGGTCTAGCAGCGACATTATGAACAAACCCATACAAACGTGTTTTTTTCATAAGTAGTTTCAAAAGCACACCGTGGCCCATAAGGTCACGCGATAAAAATCACAGCTAGCTGAGAAGCTCGGAATGTAAGCGTCAACACACAACACACAACACACACACACACACACACACACACACACACGCGCGCGCGCGCGCGCACGCGCGGGGGGAGAATCGAACCCCGTGCCTCTGGTTTCCCAGACGTGCGTGGTAGACGCAGACGCGTTAACCACTGCGCCATCGTCACCCACAATCGCACGTTATCGCTGTGCAAGTTGGCAGATGTGTTTTCATCTTTACCTGACAGACCTGCGGACAGAGACCATAGATTTTTCATTGGAAGCTTTGCATAACGTCCGGGTTGAGAAATATCTCCACGGAAACTTGTGATGACACTGGAAAACGCTCGAGACCGTGTGACGACACAAACCCACCATCGGTCACTGCCGCCGGCGCGGCCGGTCACTGCTGCCGGCGCGGCGGGCCCGGAGGCTCGCAGCAACTGCAGGCCCCACTAGTGGTCATTGCTGCCGGCGCGGGCGGTCACTGCTGCCGGCGCGGCGGGCCCGTGGGCTCGCAGCGACCTCAGGCCCCACCAGCGGTCACTGCCGCCGGCGCGTGCGGTCGGTGCTGCCGGCGCGGCGGGCCCGGAGGCTCGCACGCCCGGAGGCCACTAGCGCCCTCACTGCCAGCCTGGTTGAAACTAGGTTCTGTTCAGGATTTGGAAGCTCTGACATCAAATTGGTTTGAAGACCCTTCGACAAAAGTGAATGAACCCAGTGCTGTCAATTACTTCATCGATAAAGTTTCAATTCGGACTTGTGGACAGTTCCGAAGGACAATAGTTGTGATGTGTTTTAAAAGGCATACCGTTGGTCTTGTTAATCAGGAGTACCCCAAATCCTACCGGTGATGCGTCTTTTACCTGCAGGGGAAAAGATCCTCCCGGAAAAGATCCCGGGGAAAAGAGCCTCCAGCTGCGTCATGGTCTCTTACTTTTAGCGTGCTCGCAGGTCACCCTCTTCATAGTCTTCTGGTCAGTTTCGAGCCAGTTGTTGACGAAAATATCATCCACATGTCCGCAATCCTGAGACTCTGAAACAGGTCGACGTCATTTCACCGGCTTGCCCTAATGAAACTACTCGAAACGAAACAGTGAGGACCATGTGGCGCATAAATATTGAATGTTGGTTGCTTCGCCTGAACTATGCTGCACGCCGCATATCTGTGTTAGTTGTCTTCTACGTGAACTTGCTGACCTATGACTTTGCCATGCCGACAAAGTTATACCACTATATTTCTTCTCCATTCATGTCAATAAGCCACGACGTATAATATGCGCCATGGCCATTGTTTAAATCAGACAATACGTTAAAATCAAAAGAACGCGCCAGCCATGGTCAGCAAGCACACTCCTGGTCACCACTGCTAACGGCGGTAGTGGCGTTAGCTTAAGCCTGGCCAGGCGGCAGCGGTTTCACCTCACAGTCAAGACATCCAGGAGCAGACATCCCTTACACTTACACTGCGCAAATATACGGCACGACCACACAGTGCCAGACTGGCAAGGTCGTGGCGGGCGTTAGGTACTGTACACCAATACAGCACGACACGCTATGCCAGATTGAATTGCGACAGGTGGTACGCATTGAACACTGATACAGCACGACACACTATGCCAGATTGGATTGCGACAGGTGTTACGCACTGAACACTGATACAACACGACCACACAGCGCCAGATCGGCAGGATCGTGGCGGGCGCTACGCACTGTACACCGATACAGCACGACACACTATGCCAGATTGGATTGCGACAGGTGTTACGCACTGAACATTGATACAACACGACCACACAGCGCCAGATCGGCCTTCATTGGACAGAGCCCAGTTCCAAAACTGAATGTTAAAAGCTAATGTGAAGATGGCGCTTTCTCCATCACGCTGTATTCAATGGAGAATTTATGGAGCTGGTTAATTGCATTAATGTTATAAATAAAGTGTATACAGTATATTGCTTTTTTCCCCTTGCCCGTTATGAGTTTAAGATGAATTTGAGAAAAAGCGCGATTACCTGTGCCGTTGGAGTGTACTAGGGGTGGTATGTGCATTGCTATGGGTTTTGGACCCACATATCTGTATCAACATCTACTACGCTGCACAAGAAGAAACAGAACATTTAAACGATTAAAAAGTTGGATAAGCATGCTTAATTAATTCCATAGCACTGCTGGACTTTAAATCACGGATAAAGTCGAGCACGCAAGTTTTCAAATGTGTAATGAAAAGGCTTATAATGAAAAGGTACATCAAGATGTATGAAGGTATATAAATGTATACAAAGTTATATAAAGGTATAAAGGTAAAGACATAACGGTATAAAGGTATGATGTATAAAGGTATAAGGTATAAAGGTAAAAAGTATAAGGTATGAATGTATATGGGTATAGGGGTATAAAGTATAAACGTATAAATTAAAAAGGTATAAATGTATGAAGGTATAAAGATATAAAGGTATAAAGGTACATCAAGCTATATGAAGGTATGCAGTAATGAAAGGGCTTTAGCATCGTTAGAAATCGATCGGCGGTTACGTCATGTCAGGGATCAAGAGGTACAGGTCCAGGGTTGTAGGTCCGGTCGTATGGTACACACACTTTAAAATGATCAGAAGTCAATGTCCAGGTCCGGATTCATTGGCCCATTCGTATGTTACGCACACTTTCAAAACAGGTTAACGTTAACCTTTTATGACCTACTGATTTACCTTGTGTCATTTAAGAGGAAATCCAGTCGCCTCTTCTTATTTCTGATGCGCATGAAAACCCTCGAAAGCCTTTTCGCGCGTGCCTTGTGGGGCGTCATCCGCTGTGTGGCGGATGTAATAAATAATTGTGCTCGCAAACACGTCAACTGAGCAACTGAGCAGTGTCAATCGAACGTTGACAACCACGGTACTCGCGAGTGCTGAGCTCTGGCGGTTACAGTTGAGGAGGCTTCCATTGACAGGATTCGCGCATGGTTTAGGTTTGCTATTTCTACGGCGTTGGAATCCCTGCATCAAGCACGTTTAGGAGTCTGTATAACATTTTGATTTTTAATTGCTTCACTGGAACTATAATTTTGAATCTGCCGTTTTAGGGACCAGCCCCCCCCCCCCACACAAGTTTTGAAGTGTGTGAGGGGCGCATCCCCGTGTCATCCCCCACGGTGTCAGCTACACTGACGTTGAACTTGACAACGTTGGTAATTGAGATGCAGCAATGGCAAGGTAAGGGTGCTAATTGTCGAATGTCATCGTTGCACAAACTTCTTCACTGTGTGGACACCCTGATGGGCTCATAGCATGTCGCGTGTTATTGGTGCTTTACGACGCACTCAGCTGCGAAGGCTGTATGGCGTCGTCTGCCCCTGACCCTGACAGGAAAGTCGGGCACCGCGGAGAATCGAACCCCGAATCTTTACTTTCCCAGACAAGCAATGGTCAACGCAGACGCGTTAACCGCTGCACCATAGGCACCCTGGGTGGTGGCTTGAACTGCCCACTGAAGAGCCTGCAGCGCCTTTCGGTCGAATCAGCTGCTTGCGTTGATTCTGTCAGAGATTATGACGTCACACTGAGCGTTGCATCAGAAACTGGATAACGTTAATTGACGGCTGGCAATTCCCTCACTGACGATGGCAAATTTGTCGTTCTCTGAATTGGGGTAATTTCATAGTTGCTCTCATCGTGTCAGTCACACCAGACATTGTACTCTTTTCTGCTGAAACTAGCATCACATCTGGATTAAAAGTTCATCATCACACAGGCAGCCAACCATCAGACCTCAGAAATGACACCACTGTACATCGCTGCATTAGCTGTGCGTCCCGATGGTCCCGTTGGTTAGAGTGCACGCCTCACGATCTTTTCATTCGCGGCGAGTCGCTTCAGGGCGCTCGCGGCTCGCTCTGGGCAGGTACTGCCTGCGGGCGGTGGCACCGGCCGTGCAGCGCTAGATGTTAGGCGGCTTCAGAGAGCAGTACGGATCGTGCCGAGCACTGCGTCACGTTAAACCCTCGCCACTAAATCATGCCGTTGAGCCTTAATTGAGCTATCGTGCGATAGACGTCATGGCTCACACAGCAAGCACTGCTCAGTGTGAGCTCTGATCCCAGGAATCCATCCATTCAGATGGCTTTGGATTAAATCTAAAAATATGTCATCTGAGCTTGCTTTTTGTCTTGCTAATTTACCTTTCAATTTGGCACATTTAAGGATATAAGGCACATGCCACATAAAGGATATAGAAGATCCATACGGTACCTAAACATGATCTTACATGGGTCCTAAATTGAGACCAAAGGAGGGCAAGATCGTGGGGCGTCACACCAGAAACTTCAAGAGTGGGGCTTAAGCCCCCTTCCCCCAATGCTGCCCTGACTCCCCCCCCCCCCTCCCCTATGCTCCTTTTAGTCTCCTCAATGCATCTGAGTAAGTGAGGAATACTGGGAAAAAGAAGTGCAACTAAATTATTTCAACTACTGTTACACTAGGTAGAAGGGACCTAGAAACATCACTGTTAGCATAAGGCCCATTTCGTACCATATAGTGTCCCATAGGTGTCTAATATTTATGTCATGCCAACATCTCCATCTTTTAGGTCAGTCTGCAAATATCTAACAAATGTTTTTCGGATGATAACGCCTGGATTGAAGTAAAAAATCAATTGACTGAAAAATGCTAAAAAATTAAAGCACGGGGCGGCTAAATCAAAACTTGCTCCACGTTGCCCTCAACATTAGCAGGTTAATATGGCGCACAGTCGTGACTGTGGTGGTATTCGAATGCCAACTGAACGACAAAACACGATCAGCGACGGCGGCAGTCATCAATGATCCCGCGCCCGGCAAAGCGTGACAGCAAGATGCTCCAGGCGGGTCCCCTGACGGTCCAGTATGCCAAACAGCTGAGCCTGCTGCAGGTGGTCGACTGCCTGGTCGACAGCCCACGGGAATGCGCTCTATCTTAAGCCTGCACGTGCCCTTGTGCTTTTGAAGGATCGCTACCTTGTCGACGTGGACGTAATTCTTGGGGTTGTACCACAGTATGAAGTTCATGAGGGATAGGTTATGCGAATGAGAAACCTCGGCAAAGCAGTCTTAAAGGGAGTGCTCCACACTTACATGTATTTTTGGACTGAAATGGCCATCTGAAGACCTTTCCGTGCTGTTCACAATCCTGCCCTTCTTAAAACCTAAGTCCGTCTAATTTCTGAGCTACACCCCCACGAGCTACGCGCCCACGAGCCCACTGAGCTACACACCCACGGGCTACACGCCCACGAGCCCACTGAACTACACGCAGAGTGTGCGTTCCTGAGTGCTGGATCCGGACGCGGGGTGCTATCACGGCCGCTCACCAACAACATTGGTGCCTTTCTGTCAAGGTTCGGCATTAGGTTCACTTATTTCGGTTTTCTTTTTCTCGAACGCCCCATCTTTGCACGCAGAGGACATACGTGTTTTTCAGTAGGTTTCAGTAGGTTTTTTTGTAGGTTTCGCCTAACTTTTGATGAGCGGCTAGAAGAATGGCGTTTGGGACTCATCTTCCGCATGGAAACATTGTTTGCGTCACTTTGCTGTTGGTTTTTCTCAAATTCTCTCAAGGTGATCGCAATCAAAAATACAACTAGTCACTTTTAACGGTTGTTAAAATTTACCCACCCTTCCGAACTTTCGCCGTCACGTACAAATGCGGAACCCTACCCATAAAGGAAACGTTTCACGTGAATATATTGAAGCAATCATCAAATGTGATCAAACAAGATCATTTAAGAATATTGGTATACTTTTAAGCAGAACAGACTGCTCTTCACCACACGATATTTCTGTTTGTTTATTATGCCCCTCAAAACGTCATTGCTTGATTACGTCATGATACCTTGCACTACCTCAATTCAGAGCCAATTGACGGCCATTGCATTTTTTGAAGTCGTGTTCACGAACACCAGGTATGAGCCACCAGACCATTATGTTTTTATTTGCCTTGATCCCCGCGTGGCTTATGAAATGACAGGATTTGAATGACGTCATAATGATGTCATGAATGCCGAAGTGAGCTTGGTATACTCTACTTAAAAAACACTGCACACCTTCGCTGGCGTGAAGCTCAGAAACTAGAAAGGTTTGAGTCTTAAGATGGCCACGGCTGTAAACTGCACCGAATGATCTTCAATATGGATTTTTTACTGAAAGTCCCATGCAGATGTGGCAAACTCCGTTTAAAATTAACCCCCTCATTACATCTTGACGGGCTGCAATGGCATTTTCCAGCGCTTTTATGAGACGCTACTGGTTCCGAGGTTTCATCACCGCAGTGCTTTTGAAGAAGGCGCCAAAGGTCCGACAGAGGCTCTCTTAATTGTAACGTTCCGTTGTAATGAATGTTTATTATCTTCAGCATGAGAACTCCCATCTCATTATACTGAGAGATTCTAAACTACCATCTCGTACCTAGAACTACAGAACGACAGAGCTACCATCTCATTATACCAAAATTTGAGAACTTGCTCGCGCATATAAAAGTTCCGTCACTTGTCTAAGCGTTGGCAGCGATATTTTAGAACGACCACTCTTAAGAACTATCAGAAGTCGTGACGTACTCCGTCCTGTGTCATCGACATGTTTATTAAGAAGGTCGTACATGACAAGTTTTACTTTTATGTTTAGGTAAATCGCGGAGGTGAACTTAAAAATGTTCCGTAGGCTCTCTTCTGTACGTGACAGACCGCGCCGTTCTGCATAAAACCATCTTTTGCTCCTTTGACCACCTTCGATGGACGAGAACGACACCTATTTTTGTTGCTCACAAAGATTCAAGTTACTGTCATGTCTTATTTGGTGAATTACACCCATTCTGGGCTTGTCACAAAAACAGCCTCGCTTAGTTTGACAATGGGAAGTTGACTTTCCGCAGAAAAAGTTTGAAATTTATGAACTACTTTTCTTAAAAGTTAGGGACATCAGGGACTCAAATCAAAGTGGCCAAAATCCGGAAACAAATCGGGCATGGGGGGTAGGTTAGGTCATTCCGATCGGCTCATCACCTCACGCTAAATCGATGTTAAACCGCGACACCCCTTGCAGGATCAGTCAAACTATCTCCACCTTGCGTTTTTCGAGCCAAAATCCCATTTTGTTACGAAACAATCATTTGACGATTTTTCTGCATGGTAATCTGCATTCCTTATTCGCTATGTATGCCATCTTACAGAACCATGTTTACCAGATTTTTGGTGTTGTTTACTCGGAACATTGATCAGATTTGCGCCTCAAAACGTAGTTCACTGCTTGGAAGCGTGACATTCCATCTATTATTTGACTTTACAAAACCCACGCCTACACCTCCCAACTCGTCTCTCTCTCTCTCTCTCTCTCTCTCTCTCTCTCTCTCTCTCTCTCTCTCTCTCTCTCTCTCTCTCTCTCTCTCTCTCTCTCTCTCTCTCTCTCTCTCTCTCTCCTTACCTCCATATGGGCAGAGCAACAGCAGCAGCACCAGCAGGTCAGTGACCCGCACAGGCTTCGCCATGGCTGGTCACGTGACCAAGGTCAGCCGTTGCGTGCGGGAGCAGCGTCGGCTGAACCATCGGCGGCGGCGTGGGACAATGCTGGCGAAGGCAGCACGGGCCTAGACAGCCTTCAACTGCGATAAGATAGCCGAGCGCCGGTTCAGCAGCGGTGCAGCGCCTGATAGGCGGTCAACAGGTGCCGCTCATGCTGATACCTAAATCGGCCGCGCGAAGTCATTCGCTTATCATATCCGTAAACTAAAAGGGCGGAAACATGAATTGCATGATAGTGTGCAACATCTTTCATTGCACACATCGCTTCGCACATTTCTTATGGCTCACACTGATGTATAAGAGGGCAGTACTGTAGCGACCCCGCGTCCTGGTGGGATACGCCCCCGTCCCGCTGATACGCTGCTGATGCACGGTGTCCGCGCAACCTTTTCGAGCGTTTGAGAGCGTGGGTGCAATCTTTGTTCGATGAACTCGACATCTGATAGGAACGAACTCACCGGACCCGATTCCGAGTATCGGTGAACAAACTCGCCGAACCCGACTCCGAGTATCGGTGAACGAACTCACCGGACCCGACTCCGAG
>NW_023595962.1:20370321-20390772 GCF_011947565.3 Pollicipes pollicipes
GCTCAATGGTTGCTTAACACGCGCTCGGGAGGGGGGGGTGGGGGTGGGGGGTCAAACTGACAGGTCATTGACCTAAAATGATCCTGGTCGACAATTTGTTTTGGGAACATACTGCCAAGCGTAATCTTTGTCGCTTATTCAAAGGAGAAACTCAGAGCAGTCCTGCATCATTTTGGTCACCATGACCTCCAAAAGATCAAACAAGGTCACTGACCTCAAATGGGCTGGTGGCCTTTTGCTTAGACACATTTGCCTAGGTTCTGGGGGCACTTTGGGGACCAACCTGGAATTTGACCTTGTTTGACCCATGTGACCTGAATGTCATGACTTAAGAAGCTCAAACTTCGACCTAAATGAGTTCACGAACAGGTCAAGCAAACTGGTGTCTCTAGCTTTCTTAGTTCCTGAGATCTCAGGAGGGGGGGGGGTCAAATTGACCCCCCCCCCTCCCACCCACCCGGGCGAAGGGTATCTAGCCGGCCACCCGGGCGCGTGTTAATAAACGTAACTTCCACTCCCCCACCCAACGGTCGGAAAACATTTGTTTCGAAATCTGTCATGTGAATCGTCATTGAAGAAATATGCTTAACAGCTTAATTGGTGTTATGGCTGCATGGTAGCCCGAAGTCAGACCAATTCAACAAACCTGTGCCGACCTTATCATTAATATTTATATCTCTGACGGCTAAATATATCATGCTCATTACATTCGAACTGGCTTCATCCCAATCTGCATGTGTCAAAGTTCGCGCTTTTACGATGCGTTACACTCTTTCAGTATGTCGTCAGAAGAAGAACTTTCCACTGGTTCACCTGTATCGCCTGTTATCGCACATCGCATTTATACCTTTTGATTAAGTGGGCATACTATGTGTTGTCAGGCGCTGCGAAGCCTTAGTAAGCCAACTGACGTGCTGGACAGGCGATTTTGGAAGGTGGTGGTGGAACGGGAGCGGTGCCCCACCAACCGGCGTGAGCGCATCTCCAATAAGAAGAGAGTGGAGCGCTACCGCAACCTTTTCAAACGGAGCACCGCATTCGAAAGGTATAGTCACCTTAGAGTCGCAGTGGGTAAATATTTGGCAGTTGGAGTATCGGCTCAAAGAGCCTGAACTTTTGCCTTGAAGGCTTTAAGTTTGTACATCGCACATCGCATTGTATGATATATTTAAGGATTATGAAAGCAACTTATTCCATGTATTGGATTAACGTTCTGCGGTACACTGAGCACGCAATTCAGCGGTACCAGCTACAAATTCAGTCACCCGCAGTTTTCTTTCATGAGCATCTGGCAGGGAAGGGTTAACCTGGCCCGCCACAGTCGTGCCGGAGCGCTGAAATGCCTGATGATACTGTGTTCGTAAGAATGTCATAGATGCTTTTGCCCGATGACCTGTGTTATGACGCATCTAGTGACTCAAACCCATGCATGCAAAATATTCCGGATGATGCACTAGTGCAGCCATGTATTCATAGTATTTACTGCTGTGTACATTTCTGGTACGTTGACATGATTTTCAGTGTCAGTGATAGTTTCATTATTTATGCAACTGTCATTTTAAGTGCTACGGCCATTTCACTCGAAACACTCGTACCTAAGACTGCCACTTCGTAGAGGTTCGGAGATTATAAGATTATTATATTATATATATTATTATGTTCGGAGATTATTATATTATATATATATATATATATATATATATATATATATATATATATACATTTCCCAAAAGGCAAGTTCTGGCTTCTCATGCTATTTATGTTCCACTCCACACTGTTGAGAGATTTGTGAAACTTTACGTCGTGGACACCAACAATGGCGCCTCTTCGCACAGCGAAGCCAGCGCGAACCGTTTCTGCTTATTACATCACAAATAGTCAGTTATTTGCGAACTTCGTGACAGTTTGACAATAGCTTTACTGCGCTCTCCCAATGCGGGTAAGGGCTTCTCCCCCTGTCAGTCGCTGGGAAGTCTATCGATTGAACAGTTTTGGAACCGTCACTGAGTTGCAGCAAGTTGTAGCTAACGCATTTGCTTTCAACATGCATATTGTGTCAAGTTTCTAGCTGTTTTGGCTGCCGAGATTTAACACCATTGTTTGAAAATGGCTTTACACGGTCGGGTCCTTGGTTTGCGCACTACAGAGCGTGACACTACAGAGCGTGACGCTGCACGCACCGCCTACGCTTCTGGATACGCCTACCCATCTGTAAGCAAATATGTTGGTTTCTTTCCGCTGCGACGCCCGTCCTAGAGGTCTGGATCGAGTGGACTCAGGCTCGTTTTCTGCAGCTGCTCTGCGAATTTCAGGTGCTATGTTAATCAACTGAAGAATTGTAATGTTGGTAATATTGCAGCAGTGCAAAAGCAAACGCCGTCTGATAAAATAACCAACATTTAACACACGCCCGGGTGGCCGGCTAGATACCCTTCGCGCGGGTGGTGGTGGTGGGGGGGGGGGGGGCAATTTGACCCCCTGAGATCTCGGAAACTAAGAAAGCTAGAAACACCAAATGTACAGGGTAAGTTGACCTGTACATGACATCACATAAGCCAAAGTTTCAGATCCGTTGGTCATGACCTTTGGGTCACAAATAGTCAAACAAGTCAAGTTCCAGGTTGGTCTCCAAAGTACCCCCAAACATAGATAACGGTTTCTAAGCAAAACTTCACATACTCATTCAAGGTCAGTGACCTTGTTTGGCCTTCTGAAGGTCAAGGTGACCAAGATCATGCAATATTGCTTTGAGTCTTGCATTTGACTTAAGCGACAAAGATTAAGCTAGGCAGTATGTTCCTAAAACAAAATGTTGACCTGGGCCATTTTAGGTCAATGACCTATTATGACCTCTAAGAAGTCCATGGAAGATGTATAATGCGGTTCCTGGTATCAAAAAACTCGAAATAAGCATCAGAACCTATCTCATACAGCAAGCCCTAGAGTAACAAAACAGGTTGGTTTTGACCTTGGTGTGACCGTCATGCCTGACCTTAGGTCAATGTAATTTTCTCATTCATCTGCTGTGTTGCCTACGAAAGCATCTCAGAGATGGATGGCTTTGTCTACTCCGTTGTTGGATCAGATTGGATGATTCCCTAGAAATTGCCTTTGCCGAAACCATGGCCTGGCTTTGACGCACCATAGGTCAGCGACCTGACAAGAAACATCTAATTTTTGTATGCCAAACGATGCGCCATTCAATTTTCTATAGCTATGCAAAATTTGGCGCGCCTTCGCCGCGCCGTTGGGAAGCTATTCTGGAAAAATCTTCGAGGGATCAATTTGACATAAAGCCCGTCAATTTCTGGTAACTTGCTGTTCAGAATGTCCCTGTTAAGGGGAACATAACTGACTGACGTCCATATGGCTGATTATTATGGCATATGCGTGTTCAAGGTGCGTGCTGGATCTCCTGGCGCCGAATCGAGTCCTCTGACAGCCGACGCCTACCAACATCCACCGGTGGTGCCAACGCGTCAACCGCTTCCGCTGCATTAATCGTACCCAGCCAAAGAAGTGTCTCCAACCCGTCCACCGGCCGTTGAGTCGCAAGCAGCTGCATCGCTGCACTCGTATCCAGGCAAAGAAGCGCCATGGAGCCGTCCACCAGCCGCTGAGTCGCAAGCAGCTGCATCGCTGCACTCGTATCCAGGCAAAGAAGCACCTCGGAGCCGTTGTTCGCCGTGCCCGGGAACGGGCAAATAGAGCTCGCCAAGCACCGCAAGTGACCGTACAGACAGGCGGTGACACTACTGAGGGGAAGGAGGCGGACGTCGATCCAGTCGCTGCCAGCAGTCCTGCGGCGATGAGTGCCACACGAGCCCGCCAAGCACCGCAAGTGAACGCGCAGGCAGGTGGTGACACTACTGAGGGGAAGGAGGCGGACGTCGATCCAGTCGCTGCCAGCAGTCCTGAAGCGATGAGTGCCACACGAGCCCGCCAGGCACCGCGAGTGAACGCGCAGACAGGTGGTGACACTACTGAGGGGAAGGGGGCGGACGTCGACCCAGTCGCTGCCAGCAATCTCACAGCGATGAGTGCCGTACGAGCCCGCCAAGCACCGCAAGTGAACGCGCAGGCAGGTGGTGACACTACTGATGGGAAGGAGGCAGACGCCAGCCCAGTCCCTGCCAGCAGTCCTGAAGCGATGAGTGCCACACGAGCCCGCCAGGCACCGCGAGTGAACGTGCAGACAGGTGGTGACACAACTGAGGGGAAGGGGGCGGACGTCGACCCAGTCGCTGCCAGCCATCTCACAGCGATGAGATTGCTGGCAGCGATTGCCGTACGCGCCCGCCAAGCACCGCAAGTGACCGCGCAGGGACGCGGCAAATCGTGGGACGGTGTCCAGCAGGATGCCGACGCTCTGCAGTCTTTGTCACCAGGGGAGCGGCTCATGGACGACGTCATCAACAGCTACTATTTTGCACCGGCGTGGTCGTCTGGCGGTAGGGTGGTCAGCTTTGCCACGTGCTGGCAGGAGTCCATGATGGCCGGCCGTACCAGCGAGATGCTGCGCGAACACCTGGAAGCTCGTGACGCTCACCTTGGAATGGTTTGGCTGCTGCCCTACCACCGGAACGGAAACCATTGGGCGCTGTACATCGTGGCCATAGCGTCCAAGACTATCGTGTACATGGACTCCCTGCACCTTCGGCCCAACAGACTGGACATCGCCTTCATTTAACGGATGGTGGAGGCGGTCGATATGGTGTAACCTGACCGCAGGCCAGCAACCGACCGAGAGACCGGGTGGGGACGTTGGAGGCTGGTGGTCCCGGACAAAACTCCTATCCAGCCCGATGCCTTCTCCTGTGGTCGACGCGTATGCTTCTACGCGGAAGTCGAAGCAACGGGCGTTGGCCGTCGTTTCAACGATACTTCCATGTGACTCGAAATCCTAGGCAGGATACAAAGTATAGTGGTGAGTGATCTGCGCGCGACTGTCCCTAAAGGTCATGGCTCATTTCAGTCAATTAATATATATATATATATATATATATATATATATATATATATATATATATATGACATAAGGTGTATACGCCATATAGACTTAAATGCAAGTCGACATATGGCTCACACCCGACACGCGACGCGACTGCATAAGTGGTTGACCATATTTGGGATGCACAACGTTCGCAGATGCACTGACAGAACCATTTTGCCTGAGCCTGAAACATTTTATTCATGAAGGTAAAGGTAAGATATATTGGCATAGAAGTGGATTGATAATATATATATATATATATATATATATATATATATATATATATATATATATATGTAATCAAAATCGATGACGCTGGACCAGAAAGAAAACCTACGCAACGACGGATCCTATGCAAAATGCCTGGAAAACACGAAATAGTAACGTAAGAATGCAAATAACCTTATACGTCGAAAATTTATAGGACCGGCATTGGTTTACAGACGAAGACCAGGCTCAGGAGCGTCACGCTCGGCTTCAACACCAGAAAGGAGCTAGAGATGCTAATGCCGAGCCTCCGGGAGGTCCAGAACATTGGTCATCCTGTGTCGTTCCTCCGCGACCTACAACTGGCTTCAGGTAAGCCCTGCTTGTGAGAAGTTTTCACGCCGCCGGTCATCTAGCTGTGCCAGCCGTTACCGTAGAAATCCCAGACACTCGAACGGGCCCTGTCAATGCATCGTGACACGCTTCATTAATCACCTTCTGGCGCCGCCTTCCACACGCACGAGGTTTGCGTTCTGTGATGCGGTTTGCGAGCAACGAAACACGAAATGCATAAATACAAGCACAAGTGTGCACATTATTTACTGACAAAATGGATCGATTAACTCAATGATAAAACTAAGTCGGGGAAAATGAGCCCTAAACGCATGACGCTATGATTCGACCTAAGCTTGATGACCATACCTGGAATGATCGCGCGGCCCAAACTGAGCAAAAATTCTTACAGATGCAGTTCACACCCCGTTGAGGTCAGGGCACGAAAGTGCCCGAAAGGCCGGTCTCCACAATCCGCGTTGTGCTTGATTCGGAGCTGGCTGTTTCCCCTCCCCTTCACGCAGGCGCATAACCCAACTGTAACAACTGGGACGCTTGATGGGACATTCTCGGTCGCCCGGCCGTCGGGCCTCGGCTTCAGGCCCGGTGTAGCCGACAGTCAACGTGGCCGTCGCCGGGGGACAGGCACCCGAACTTCCAGTGGTGCCGTGCCTCGCCGCTCAGGAAAAACGGCTCCCACAAGCCGTTCCGCGATGCCGTTCCGCAGAGGGACACTGGCGCCGCGGCCGCTAGAAATATGTGACACTTGTGCATAGGCGCACCCAAAATTTCACCAGCCGGACACAACTCCAACGTTTTCACTGTAAACTGTGGTACAGCCCCCGCCGTTTCTTGCGTATCTTGAACTGCTGAAATGGATGTTGCACGTTCTTGATCTTCTCGTTTTTGCGGACTTACATGCAGTTTTCAGCTTCCAGCATACTGTTACGTACGCATGAATACATGACCTTAAATTTGGTAAGGGGATGGGTAGGATGAGGTGCATATACCTACATGGGGGGGCTCGCTACTTAGCCCAATATTTGTCTCGGAGTAAGGTCAGAAAGAATTTAATTTTGCATAGTTGCAAACATTCCTCCGTTGGCTCCCAACTCGAAACGACTGTGCTGCTCTGTCCACCTCTTTTCAGTTAACAGCATCTTTTTGTCTTCTGCTGTCTTTTTTGCACATTCATACATATATTCGCTTCCACAGTACCTGTGGTCTCAGGCTGTGTCATTGTGCTTGCATCTTTGGAACTTGTGCTTTTTATTTGCGTCTTTGGCTGCCCCAGCTAGGAAGCTCTGGCCGGTGTCCGTGGCTGCCCCAGGATGTTCCATCTGATCCATCCCCTTGGCCGTCGGCAGGTGTAAGCATACCTGATTTCGCTGCTCGAGCTGAAATAGGACACTCTGCGGCCGGCGTTCGGCATCAGCCAAGTATCCGTGCTGCTAACGCCGGTGCCATTCCAGGCGCGTCACGGTGCCACGCTGCCCGCCGCCTGCCACAGCCAGCCGGCCAAAATGAAGTCCAACGACGTGGTCATGGTGCTTCTCGCGGAGGTTGTCTTCAGTGCGGCGCCTGAGACGGATGAGCCCGCCGAGGGATGCGGACCGGCGCGGGATCACGGAAGGACTGGATCGGACGGTGCTCGTTCAGAGTATGTCGCGATGGTGGGTCCCACTTGTGGGTGCAGTGCAGCCAGCGTTCCAAAGCTCATTCAGTGGGGTGTACGGGATTTAAACATAACTTAATGCTACCAGAATCCTAGCTATCCGGCGGCGGCCCCGCACGCAGTTCGTTCGCGCTAATGCATGCCCTCGCGTTGCCCTTTGACCCGACCCAGACACCTGACCTACTTAGTTCATTTGCCAAGCCTGAGGTGCATAGATACTGGCTTCACGGCTGCGCAGTTCGATGCTGATTGGCTGATTTTGAACAAGCGGATGGGCAGTCAGCAGTGAGCCACAAGCCGGGGTGTAATAGCATGAAAAATATACACATACATGCCACCCAAGTGACCGAATATTAAAACACCGGGCTGAGCCGTCGATTCTCGCGACTTTGAAAGTCAAGCGGCCTTTAGAACGCGGTGCATAGCCACTGTGAACGCTTTCGCCATTTTCCTTGCTGCCGCTGAGAACAGGCTGTCAAGTATCTGTGGTGACAATTTGAACCATTCCAAGCTCGCTGTGGTTGCTATGAACTGTCTGCCGAATATTTAAAATGATTATATCTGGTAAAGATATTGCTCACAAGTGACATATCAGAGTGGTTGTGTTACTTGCTGAATTAATTCGGGATCTTTCTCTACACTCTTGTATGTGGTATTCATGCTGCAGAATTCTGCCAAACTTTGGTCTCCATTTAGATGCGTTCAGCGCGATGTGCGTAACACTTGGTGATGTTTGCACGACATATCTTCAGCTCATGTTACGACGTAGTGCAAATGGCATAAAATAATAATATTTCACGTTTTGGTGGCCTGGCTTGCTGATAAGTTATGTATGGTAACAGGCGATGTTTTGTAAAAGTCCACGTCATTGAAGCCTGTCTTGTCGCGACGCCTGCGCCGATCGGTGGTCTGACGGGGCACTGTCGTGTTTACAGCTGTCAGCCCAATCCCGGGCCTGCCACTGGCCGTGTCTCGGGAGCAGGCGTCTGGCAATCCGTTCCCCATTGTGATGCTGGTTCACCTGATTCTGCTGACGCGCTTGCTGATGGTTGAGCTGGTCCCGTTCGGCCAGCTGCTGGCCACAGCGGCAACCGACCACAACGGGTCGGAGACTAACATTTTCAAGAGGCCGCGAGACAACACGGGGTCAGGCGAGCTGACATATGCCTTCTCTTTTCAGGGTGAAAACGCGCTTGATCTTCGTGGATCCAGTTTTGAATGTAGACGAACTTACTGGTGCATAATTTGACATTAAATTCACTGGAGGGGATAGCCATATGCATAGTCGGTAGATGCGTGTTGGGGAAGCCAGGCTTCAATGCGCTTTGGAATACTGGAATTCGCGTTTGGGCCTGTCCGTGTCAGTTCACTGGAGAAGGTCAGTTCGCGAGATGTGAGTGATAACCGTGTGGTATGTGCTATCATTGGCATGGTGGTATGGCCCAGTGGCATCCTTCTCAGCTTTGTTTCGTCTCTGACCTTTAAGGTGGTGGAGTAACAGTCCGACGTAGTCATCGCCATCGTTTGCTCTGACCAAAAACTGACAAGATGTCGCTTGTGACCACACCAATCGTGCCTCACCGCTGGAGCCTGAAGATTTGGGTGATGTCACCGTCTGTCTTATCTCCCAAGGACGCTGGTGACGCTGGTGGAGCAGCGCATGCCCCTTGTGCACGCCATGCCCATGTTGTTGGCTGGTCGGCCACATCAGCCCGCTGCTGCTGACCGTGGTGGAGACGCCGCACTACGCGAGCCAGCCGGACGGCGGTGGCGATACGCCGGTGGTCAGGGGGCCCGAGCAGCTGATAGCCGGCTGCGTGCCGAAGCATGAGACGGCGCACGACCTGCGACGCCGGGCGCTGATTGCCACCGACCCCGTCCTCACCCAGGTGCTGATGGCAACCAGCCTCGTCCCCACGCGTCACCTGATGGATTTTGTTGCCCACATCCCGCACTGTGTCACGCAGGGGATCAGACTGGGGATGGAAACGAACTGGGGCTGCAGCCATCTACCGTTGATGATTCTCTTCCTCCGTGAAGCGTCGTTTTTACTGACATTGCCTGTCGCGTGGTCGTACTCCTGTGATGGCCGTCGTGCCAGATGACTGGCTGGCTAGCGGCGAAGATGTGTGGCAGGGTCAGCGTGCTGCGGTGCATCAAATGTTCACAGGAGCGCGGCGTGTGTGTTCCCAAGGATAACAAGAATCATAAGTGCGAAAGAAACAGGTGATGGTAGCCTTGAGACTGGCGTTTTAGAACTGATTTATTGTGAGGTCCGATGTACCTAGCCTATATTCAAGCATTGTGTCGTATGTTCATTTCCATATGCCGAAAATGTAATAAAGTCAAACTTTTCTAGGGCGTTGTTTGTAACGTAACATAGACTTCGCAGGTGTACAAATAGCGGATAACAAAATTTAAGCTTTATTCAAATCCCAAAGTAGTCGGCTTTTCACGGACCCACGGATCCGCTTAAGTACTGTCATACAAATCAAAAGCAGCGGCAGCGAGAACGATCGTTTTGCTTTTGTGTAATGGTGGGATGATATCTCCTGACCAGACGTCCTTCCGGAACGATTGTCCAAAGTCCAATCGAGAGCATAAGGACGGATCAGCTGTCTGTCCAACAGTGTCCAAAAAAACGGATTGTCCCGTAAAATTCCATGTCTAAAAACACCGTTGTTCATTACAACCAATAACTACACATTCTCACAACCCACGTTTCACTTCCTCATCCTAAACAAATTTTAACGGGATAGCAGTATGCTCGTGGGCAAGTACGGACAATCATTGGCTTCGGCGAAACAAATTTCCAGCAGGTTCCACTGCCAATAAGGTGGCAATATAAAACAGCCACATTCTACGTCTTTAGACTCCAAAATTACGCAAAAATTCTACCACATTGTCAATGATTTCCGGAATCAGCGTGTTGAGGAGGCCCTCCACACTAAGTTTGGAGGCAATCGAGACGCCCGCAATATCCAACTAGGGTGTTACGCGTCGTATAACTCGGAAGATACGCAAAATTACAACCCGAAGACAGTGATTTTCGGAATCAGCGTGTTGAGAGACCCTACACACTAAATTTGGAGGCAATCGAGAAGCCCTGCAATATCACGTTGGGGTGTTATGTGTCATAACTCGAAAGTTACGCAAAATCCCACCCCAAAGACGCTGATTTTCGGAATCACCGTGTTGAGAAGGCCCTTATACCAAATTTGGAAGCAATCGAGACGACCCGCAATATCCAACTGGGGTGTTACGCGTCCTATAACTCGGAAGCTACACAAAAGCCTACCCCAAAGACAGTGATTGTCGGGATCAGCGTGTTAAGAAGGCCCTGCACACTAAATTTGGAGGCAATCAAGACGCTCCGCAATATCCAACTGGGGTGTTACGCGCCATGTAATTCAGAAGTTACGCAAAATCCTTCCCCAAAGACACTGATTTTCGAAATCAGCGTATAGAGAAGGCTCTGTACACCAAATTTGGAGGTAATTGAAGCGCCCCGCGACGTCGATCTGGCGATATTACGCGCCTTGTAACTCGGAAGCTACGCAAAATCCCACCCCAAAGACGGTGATTTTCGGAATCAGCGTGTCGAGAAGGTCATGCACACCAAATTGTGAGGCGATCGAAACGCCCCGGCATATCGAACTGGCAATTGGATGTAAATCTGCTGCTGGACAGACGGACGTTGGCTTCGGCCAAAGCTACGGATAGAAATTGCCTTATTGTGAAGTTTTGATAGTGGGCCGTCTTTCTGCAGCCTCTGGTTCAATTTCTTTACAATTATGGTTTTTGCTTGCCAAAATGATAGCTATGCTAGAAAGGTAGGTACATGTTGCATGCAAGTTCAGGGGAAGCGAGTGTGAAAGAGCCAGAAGTTAACAATGACATGAAAAAATGTGATCAGCATGCAATTTAAAAAGGTTCGTGTAATGCTTGGGGAGTTGGGCTGGCAAAGGGACCTTTGCATGGATGCTTGGATAGGAGAAAACTCAATAGATATTATTGAGTGTAAACTGGTTTGCAAGATGGGGGAGATTTTGAATAGGTTTCTGTTGGAGCAGAGTTGAGGCAAGAATTGGCATTTGGAGGAGGTTTTGGATTTTCGAGCAGTAATTACTTGATCACAGTTGGTCATTTTTTGGGCAGCTCATGGTACCTTGGGGCTGGTATGAGCTGGCACAGAAGTCTGTTGGGGCCGCAAAACTCACCATGTATGAAAATTAGGAGTGGCCATTTGTAATGGCAGATATCCATAAGACTGTGCGCACCATGTTTGCCATAATGGTGTCATAGTTGCCTTTATCTGCCATTCTAACCCTGCGATCCTGGATGTGACTGCTTGTACAAAATCCATTTAGCTATAGACCAATTTATTAAGTTGAAGCTCTCAACAACTGTCATCAACAGTTGCAAAGTGGACTTGTACCAGCTTTGGTTGCTTGCACTGAACAGGTAGACCATATACAAACAACCGCACACTAGAGAGGCCAGTGGGAGTGCGGGGGCTTGGGTATCAGATGTATGATATCTTGTCTCAAGCATTGCACTTGAAATGTTTGAGGTCTGGTATCATAAAGATGTAATGCAAAATAATGGATGTTAAGCTCAGTGTTATTTCAGGCTATCTTGAACAAAGCAGGGAGAGGGAGCAATTGGTGGTCAGTAGGTGAAAATTAGATTATGAGGAAAATCTGAAAGACCCCAGGTCATCAGATCGCCAGACCCTGCCCCAAGCAGAGAAGTTGGCTGCCCTATTTGGGGTAGGATTAGACCTGCTGCAAATTTATTCAAGGCCAGACTGACATCTTCTACAGACTGGTGCCAAAATGCAGGTAAACAAAGCAAGGCCAATTATTTGTGCTCTTAGATGACAAGGCAAACAAGTGAGGTGGTGTCTGTTTACTGCAGGATGGCAATCAATCATGCATGCTGCAAGTGAAGCACAAGTGAAGCTGAACCAAAGGAAACATTCTGATTTGGTTCTTTTGACTTTGTGGTTTGCTGGCCTGTTATGTATATTTCAATTTTAGGTATTTTTTGTTGATACTGTCCTAACTTTTGTCTTGCTCTCTCAACATTTTTGTGAACCTATGGTTTGAGAAATCCAAGGTGTCATGAAAGACTATGAAATGATATTTTTTCTATTAAGGAGACTTATCTTGGTATAATTTTTCACCTCTAAATCATTGTTTTTTAACATTGCCTTTGGTAATTAAGAATTCTAATATATTTATTTGAGGGGATTGACTATCTAAACTGTTCATGGTCAGATTCAATCTTGATACAAGGAAGAACTATGTATGCATTTTCGATGCTCAGAACATGTGCCATGGTTTTTATAGGCATTAGGCAAAGCCACCATTTTGTTTTGAGATCTAATTCAATGTTAGTTCACCATGGCACCTCATGTGTGTTTTGAGCATAGTCTCACACTTTTGTATCAAACTGACGAGACATTGCATTTCAGCTCCCTGCTACAGTTGTCAGCTGCTCACCTGCTGAATGTCAAGTGATTTTGGAGGGCAAGAAGACAAAGGTCAAGGGATATGAGGTCATTCTGGATGACACAATATTATTCCCAGAAGGAGGTGGTCAGGTATGATATGAGTAGGCTGTAGCTGTGCTATTGATTACACCCCACAGAACTTGGCATACAATGGGTAGCAACCAATAAGACATGGCATCATTCACTGCCTTGCCTCAATATGTTGTGTACTTACTCTCAACCACCAAACATTGGCACCATCATAATATCTGTGATGTATTGATTATGATTACAATGCTGAAGCCTTCAGTCATGGCTCCATGCGATGGCACGGAGGCCTTCATTCATGGCTCCATGTGATGGCATGGAGGCCTTCATTCATGCCTCCATGTAATGGCCACATTGCTGCGCTCTCCCTGACGGCCTTGCCTTACGTACATCTGGCGTGACGGCAGCCGGACGACCGTGGCACGATCGGCTCGTCGGAGGTGCTGCGCGTCACCAGACGCGGCGCCGAGGCAGTCCACTTCGTCCGTGACCCGCTGGCACCGGGCGACGTGGTGGAGGTCACAGTGGACTGGTGTCGCCGCTGGCACCATATGCAACAACATTCCGGTGGGTGGGTGGGTGTCAGTAGAAGGGGGTAGCATGACCTGGAGGTATGCTGCTGAGCAGCAGTGTGAAGGCAGGGAGGTGGTATGTTGTGGGCTTCCATGTTATCAGTGCTAGAGAGCTGGTATAATGGGTAAATGTGTCGTTACAGATTTGGAGGCCTGGTCTGTTCCAGTGATTTTGAATAGGCAAGGTCCCATATAGGGCCACTGTCATGTAGAAATGGTTGAACTTATGCTATCAGGCACCCCTGATCACCTTTTTGCAACCTCCATGTCTTGTATGCTTCAGCTTATGGGAGCTAGAAAGTTGAGCGTCATGAAATAACTGGCAGAATTGGCATCAGTCATATGGGTTGTGGTGTTGGTTCTGGCTATGTCAGCCAAGGACTGCCTTCATTGAGCTGGAGCATTGAGCTTTGAGTGTCTTCATTGAACTCAGCAGGCTCGTCATCACCTGAGGCGCCATTGATGTATGGCTCAGGTGGCTCCAGTAATGAAAGCCTCGGGTGACCCCAGTGATGTACTCTTCAGGTGGCTCCTCTGATGTGGCCCAGAGCTGGGGCCCTGAGCTGTGACATGGCGGGCAGTGATGGGCTGACGTCCAGCTGACGTCCCCTCCCACCCTCGCCAGGTCAGCATTTGATCACCGCCATCCTGGACCAGCTGTATGGCTTCCAGACCACCTCCTGGGCGCTGCGAGACACCGTCTCATTCATCGAGATCGGTGGGCTGTGCACAGCTAAGGGGAGGCGGGCTGGGTGGGGACTTGCTGAGCCTGGCTCACTAGACCATTGTGCCTGATCCCATTGGTGCTTGTGCTTATATTAGGCATACATTCAGCTGACAGCAACAGTGCTAATTTTATTATATTGTTGCATTATTATGTGTTACTCATCAGCGTGATGAATCAGTTACCATTATAATCGGCTCCTTGTCATGCGGTTATGTCGCTGTTCCGCCGTTATGGTGAGTTATTGGCTGCACGCCTAGCGTTGACGTGGTGCGGGCTCTCGGCTGCCGTCAGCCCGGGAGGCTCAGACGCCTCCGGCCCCAGCCCGTACACTCGCCATGCGGTGAGCTACAGATGAGCACGAGAACGTGGCGTTCTCTCTCCGTAGCGATCATAACGCACGGACACGCCTGCGCTGATAGGGGACGTTCGTTATCACGCGTACTTCGCAGCGCCCCAGTGCCATGCCGCGCGCGACTGTCAGTGCTCGCCCGCCCCGTGTACGGCCGCCTCCAATCGGTGCGCTTCCCTTCTGGCCAATCAGACGCCGCCGAGCTGTCACGTGACCAGCTGGAGGCGGCCGAGCGGCGCGCCAATGAGCTGATCCGGGAGGCGCGCCCCGTCCGGGTCACGGTTCACCAGCCCGGTGACCCCCAGCTGGCCGGGGTCAGGGCGCGTGGCCTGCCCGACGACCACACGGTCAGTGAAGCGCCACTGACATCGCACATGTGACCTGCGCTGTGCCTTCGTGCGGGGTGTGTGGGTGTCTGACCTTTGACATTGCATAAAACTGGTTAGACTTGCGATAGCTAGTTGCAATAGAACTGCCAGTTGACAAGCGTGCTGCGGGTGTAAAGATTTCCTACACGTTCTTCCCGAACTTCATGTTAATTGTGAACATTGGCACATTTTTTGCCTCAAATATCGTTGTTTGGAATGATATTTGCTTTGCGTGGCTACGATGATCCCCGCGTGGTTTGTCCGGTTTGATCTTACAGGCGGTATGCCGCCCTTGTACTTTTCACGTAGTGTTAGCTCAGACACGTCGTCGTGTTAGCTCAGACACGTCGTAGTGTTAGCTCAGACACGCCGTAGTGTTGGCTCAGACACGTCGTAGTGTTAGCTCAGACACGTCGAATTTGATCGGTGATACTAGTTTTCTCGAGATCTTGAATAGCTCAGACTTTCGATTTGAAGTTGCCTCTCCCGCGGGAGAAATCTCATTGGACTTTCTACTCGCTTCTCGCTTTTCCCAACGTATGTTCCCTAATGTTTGGAACACACTAATTTGCGAAGATGACTGTAATAAGCGCTACAAAAGATGGAAACACTCAAGGTAAAAATATATGCAACTTGAGGCTATTATCCCGCGAATTCAACGAAGCGTTAAACTATAGCTTTGATTTCTCCCCTATGGCGTTTACCACATTGGGTCTTATCAAAGTGCATCTTTGGCTTTGGGAAGCGGAGTATTACATGGTCTTAAGTGACACATTGGCTCAAGCTCCAGCCAGTGCACTTCTCGGTGCTTTGCCGTTGCCGCCCGCTGTAGCAATTACGTTCATTTGTACTGGCATCATTCATACCAGTAAAAGTGCCACGCCCGTCGTCAGGGTGACAATGTGTGCGTTAAAACAGCTCAGCAGGGTACCTCTAACCCGTAACAGCTGACGACGGCCCTCAGCAGATTGTGCCGTTGTCATGACGACCGCGGTCACGACAGCTGTAGTTGTCGCGGACTCGGGATACACTCTGGGGCTACCAAGAAGGGAGGAAGTGTAGTACTGTTGCAAAGCGTTGACAGCGTAATTTGGACTAGAAAATGATAATTATTGATATCATTACGATATCTTCGTAGTGCTGCAGTGGCACTACCCAGCGCTATTATTAGGCTAGGTGGTCCTGAGGTTTCGCCACAACGGGTTTTTGAAACATGTACCAAATATGGGACACTGTGCACTCTGCGTAGTGCCAGACTGGTAGGGCCTAATTTATGTGACATGGTTGACTGTATTGATCCCTGTGAACGCGCGCCGTTTCCTGGCCCGCTCGTATTCGCCTGAGATGTGTCATATTGTCTTGACTACAGTCACCTTAACTGGCCGTACAGCAGAGTATAACTGGGCCCACTCTGCCTCTTGACTTTAGCCAACGCCACTTTGCTGGCATGAAACTAACAACGCCCTAGTGTCACCGGCTGCTCCGAATCTAATACCGCTCTAGTGTCACCGGCTGTTCCGAATCTAACACCGCCCTAGTGTCGCTGACTGCTCCGAAACGAGCACGGCCCTAGTGCCGCCGGCTGTTTCGAATCTAACACCACCCTGGTGCCACCTGCTGCACCGAATCTAACACCGCCCTGGTGTCACCCCGCTGCTCCGATTCTAACACCGTCCTAGTGTCACCGGCTGCTCCGAATCTAGCACCGCCTTAGCGTCGCTGACTGCTCTAAATCCATCCTTAACCTGCTCTTGCACAAACGTCTAGTTCTGTCCTTACTCGAAAAGCACTTGCTACACCCTGACTCAAGTCCACATTTTTTTGCCCTGCCCTGCTGTGCCTTAGTCTGCTTTCCTCACCGCGCTTTGCTGTGCTCTGCTGTACTGTGCCCCGCCCCACCCTTCCTTATCCTGTTCGTCTCTATCTGATTGCTTCTGTGCTGTGCTGCTCTTTCCAGCCCTGCCCTGCCCTGCCCTGCCCGCCGTGCCCTGCCCTGCCCTGCCCTGCCCTGCCCTGCCCTCCCCTGCCCCTGCCCTGCCCTGCCCTGCCCTGCCCTGTCCCCCTGCCCTGTCCTGTCCTGCCCTGCTCTAATGTCTTCAGCTGTGCTCTGTTTTGTTCTAACCTGCCGCCATCTGTCGCTCGCTGCCAGCCGCCACCAGCCTCAGACTGACCGCTTGCTGCCGCACACAGGGCGCTGTGCGTATCGTCAGCATGGAGGGCATCGACGACAACATGTGCTGCGGCACGCACGTCAGCAGCCTGGCGCATCTGCAGGCCGTCAAGCTGCTGCAGGCAGAGCGGGGCAAGAAAGGACGCACCAACGTCCACTTCGTGGCCGGCCAGCGGCTGCTGGACCTCCTGGGCGAGACTGCTGGCCGGGAGGCCCACCTCAACACCGTGCTGAGGTGCGCTGACGGCGGCGATGGGCGCCTGATCACGGAGTCGGGCGCGGCGTGCTGCGGGCTGTGTGGGCTCAGAGGCGCTGTGTGCGAGGCTGTGGGGGCATGGAGGCGCCGTGTGCGGGGCTGTGGGGGCACAGAGGCGCTGTGTGCCGGGATGTGTGGACACAGAGGCCCTGTGTGTTAGACTGTGTCGGCTCAGAGGCGCTGTGTGCGGGGCTGTGGGGGCACAGAGGCGCTGTGTGCGGGGCTGTGGGGGCACAGAGGCGCTGTGTGCGGGGATGTGTGGACACAGAGGCCCTGTGTGTTAGACTGTGTCGGCTCAGAGGCGCTGTGTGCGGGGCTGTGGGGGCACAGAGGCCCTGTGTGCGGGGCTGTGTCCGCACAGAGGCGCTGTGTGCGGGGCTGTGGGGCACAGAGGCGCTGTGTGCGGGGATGTGTGGACACAGGGGCCCCGTGTGCGGGGCTGTGCGGGCACAGAGGCGCTGTATGTTAGACTGTGTCGGCTCAGAGGCGCGTGTGCCGGCTCGGCCGTTCATCTCTGTGCTAGTCTTTGGTCCCTGTGCTCTCGTGTTGGTCTCCGGTCTCTGTGGTCTCTCTACTGGTCTCTGGGTCCCTGCGTTCTCTGTGCTGTTGTACTTGAAGGCTGCTGCGGAAAGGGATGGCATGGAATATGTCAGACTCTCAGTGAGGATGATGGCTGTAAAAAATGGGGAAGGATAGAGCTTATGTTAGAGCAAGGGCGATGATTACAAGCTTTATCTTGAAAAATGCCTCGAATAGTCGTTACACACACACCATATTTCAAAACGCTTATCTAAAGTACCTTTCGTTGAATACGTTGAATAATTTAATAATAATTTAATAATTTAATAATAATTTAATTAATAATTTAATTAATAATTTAATAATAATTTCGTTGAATCGGTCCGTGATTTTCACGGGCATTATGATACGAAAAGTTACTGCTCTCATGTCGTCAACAGCACTGCCCTTCAATAGCGAAAAGGCTTAAGTTCTGTGCTAATTAATGGTTCTTATGCCTTTTTGCCTTTGGACGGCAGAGCAGCAGTGGTCAGTGAGTAACTTATTGAAGCTACATGCCTGGTAGTTGTGAGCGGTCATCTGTTGATATTATCAAACCATGACACTCATCTCGATGCATCACATGAGCCTTGACCTGGCATGAGCTTTGACCCCGAAGTCTGTGCACACACACATTGGCCTCAACACATGAGCAACGCTCTGGCCTCAAGGACTGACCCCTAGCTTGGCCCCAAGCAGCGAACGTTAGCCCTGGCCCCTAACAGGTAGTTTATGTCTTGACATCAGCAGCTGTTGGGATCCCTTCCTCAACACTGAACGTGAATTTTGTCGTGACACGTGATCTGATCTGACCCGATCACTATTGTCCCTGTAACCGACCCGGCTCTTCACAAAATCATTCAGTTTGTGCCAATCGTTGAGCTCAGAACTAACCTTGAGTTGAAACCCAAACGCTGAGTCCAGTCCACGGGCCCTCATACCCAGCGTGCGCCTTCAGGGCTGTTGCTGACCTTGCCGTGAGCTCAGCTGATGTACGCCGCCCAGGTGTGGTCCTGCCGAGCACGGCACGATCCTGGACAAGTGGCAGCGCTCGCTGAAGACCAGCCAGCGCGCCTGCCGCCAGCTGCTGCGTCAGCTGGCGCAGGCGGAGGTGGCGCGCTTCCGGTCGGCGGCGCCGCCGCTCGGCTTCCTCTCGGTCCACCAGCCGGCCGGCGACGCCGAGTTCATGGCCACCGTGGTGTCGCTGCTCGACGACGAGGTCAGTGACCCCGGCAGGCCTGCGCAGCGGCCGCCGGGCCGCCGCTAACAGGTCGGACGAACGCGGCCACAGTAGGCATGGGTGGGCATTGCGGGGTGTTACCGGTCAGTGTATACTCTCCGTATTCCGTGTCCTTGTGAAAAAAAACTTCACTTCGGGCCGTCAGACAGCAGCGTGTGCAAAGGCCACCGTTATCCTGTCACTGCAGACCATGTCCCCAGGCTATGCTGTACGCGACGGAAGCTGTGGTTGCTTGGTCAGCCGGACGTATTCGTCCACTTACCCGGCGGCGTGTCCTATTTGTTCCTTGTCAGACTCATGTGTTTGTTGGGATGGGTCTGAGTCTTCGAAACTTCAGTACCAAGTGTCTGATCCAAGTGTCTGAGTGTCATGGCCCCCATACCCCTCGCCCAAAGACCAGCAAACAATGACAAACCAGCCAACCGAAGACTCCAAACAACGTGATCTCGATGTGTCCTCCAGTGGCCAGTCTGCCTGACCTCGGCAGCGTGCGGGCGCAGCGGTGTGACGCCGGTGACCGTGTGATCCACAGACGGTACTGGCGGTGGTGACGGTCGGGGGCGAGGACGGCGGGCGCCGGCTCCCTCCTGGTGCGCGGCCCAGCCGAGCTCGTCAGCCGCGTCGCGCCCAAACTCTGCCAGCTCATGGACGGTCAGTGTTCCTCAGCTCACCACCGCCGCGACACCCGCCCAGGCGAGAAGTAGCGTCATGGCATCTCCGGCGTCGACAGAGGACCTCTGGACGCTTGCCCAGTGGTGCGCCGAGCTGCTTGGCGCGAGCGTGTTACCACGCTAACCCGCGTGTGATGCGGATCGAGGCGACGGAGGAAGGCAGGCCATTTTTTCAGGTGTTGCTGATGCACGCGTCTTGACGCAGATAAGCACTGCCCTTTCAGCGCGTTTGTGGCAGCCTGGCAAATCAGCATTCAGTAACGCGTCGGATGTGTCAACGAATCGTTTTGTGAGTTCCCGTTGCACACACGGAGTTGGGGACCGTCCAAAAAGGCGGGCATTTTCCCGACACCCGTGGCTGGATTTGCAGAAACTGCTAAAATGTGCTATCATTGATGGAGTGCATCGAAAAACTTGTGTTTCGTGACCGTGCGCACTATTTCGCGGTTTTGGGGAGTTCAAAATGATCACTGACCACCAGACATCGCTTTTCCACTGATGCACCTTAGATGTTTGCTGTCTGAACTGCCTCAACCACTTCTTCTTCTAGGCGATTTGAATGCGCATGACACTGTTTGGGGGTGTGACGTCACCATTGCTTGTGGGAGGCTGTGTGGGAATTTTATCCACTGTGCTTTACTATGTATTTTAAACACAAGAACTCGTGCACATTTTACAATGTCATCCGGTGAGATGTCAGCGCTAGACTTAAGCCTCTGCAGTCCCCAGCTCGTCCAACACCTCGAGTGGAGTGTCGGAGATGACCCAATGGGAAGTGACCACTTCA
>NW_023595962.1:20391772-20439934 GCF_011947565.3 Pollicipes pollicipes
GAGAGAGAGGGAGGAGAGGAGAGAGAGAGCATAGAGGAGAGAGGAAGAGGAGATGAGAGAGGATGAGAGAGATAGCACGTGAGAGAGAGGAGAGAGAGGAGAGAGAGAGAGAGAGAGAGAGAGAGAGAGAGAGAGAGAGAGAGAGAGAGAGAGAGGGAGAGAGAGAGAGGGAGAGAGAGAGAGAGAGAGAGAGAGAGAGAGAGAGAGAGAGAGGCCCTCAGGCTATTCCGGTCTGAGGGCCTCCCGCATTTCAATAGTGCATTTCTCTGCAGCCTTCCTGATCGAACAGGGGGTCCCGGCCATCGCGGTACAGGTCGGTCAGAGCAGTAGCCACCGTGCCACTGGTACAGATATCTGTGTGGTAGCCATCATGGCACTAGTACTGGTATCTGGTTGGTAGCCATCGTAGTACTGGTATTGAGGCACTGGTCGGCCAGAGCAGAAGCCGACCAGTACCCCGGGTGGCGTGGTGGTGCGGAAATCCTTTTCAGCTCCTGACCGAGAAAGGCAATGGAGCCTCCTAGTGTTGTCTGGCCCCTAGGCTTCCTAGGGCTCCCTGTCTGCAAAATATCAGGGGCCTCTTTAGTGTCCAATTCACTGGACCCCTCCTGACGAATGCATTTGTCGGCATGATGATGACAGGCGTAGGAAGCTGGGGCCGCTCGAAATAACATGGGCCAAATCTGGCGTTTTCGGGATGTCTTTCACCGCGAGTCTTTTATGCTATGCGCCACCCCGACCCCTTCTTACCAACATGTTGTCCTCTCCCCTGGCATAAGATGGGACTTGTGGGCCAACGATAGGGTGTTCTGGGACTTAAGTGCTTAGATCGGTCCTTACCGAACCTGAAATGCCCACTTTCTCAGTTTAAAACGTGTCATTTCGTGATTTAAGAAGGGCCTTACTTGGGTCTACAATGGGTCCTTTCCATACCTGAGAGGGCTCTTTCCTGTGCTCACTATGGGTCCCATCGAGACCCGAGACGGACCACTTCTGTGTTTGCGATGGTCCTGTCCTGATCAGTGACGGGCCCTTTTGAGTCAACAATGGACCCGTTTCAGACAGGAAAAGAGCCCTTCCATGCCTGAAACTGTTATAGGGGCTTCATATCTTGATATTTATGCTTCCCAGACACAAGTGTTGCCTTGTATTGTTTTGTGAGGGCCCCGCCCCCCCCCCCCCTTCGCCCCCCCAATGTTCAGTTGGGCTCTCTCAATGTCGGTTTGCCCCAACCCCAATGTTTTTGGCTGGAATACGACAAAAAACGTGGATAAGATATGCTGATATCGCAAAGACTATCGTCTTTAATCTTTCTGCGTAGTGGCGTCTCGTACCACTTTCATAACAAAGAGTCATGGCTGCTCTCACCACAAGATTGAAATAGTAACAGCTGAGCGGATAAACGATGCAGATAAACTTAACATACCTAGCGCCAAAAGACACGCAATGGTTTGTGATGTTAAAGTGAAAAGCTCTGGAATATAGGGATGACCAAGTCCTTCATGGCTAACCCCGTCCCCGTCCCCCGCAACCAAAATGCGTGCCGCCTCCCATGACCGTCATAGAAGAGCGCCATCGGCGCCCTAAGGTGGGCTCTAAAGGGGCTCCTTCACGTGCCGATCAGAAGAGACGCGTGCGTGCAGTGCCTGCTCCCTGGATCTAACCCTGCA
Source organism: Pollicipes pollicipes (assembly GCF_011947565.3). Lineage (NCBI taxonomy): Eukaryota > Metazoa > Arthropoda > Thecostraca > Pollicipedomorpha > Pollicipedidae > Pollicipes > Pollicipes pollicipes. The sequence goes on from NW_023595962.1 coordinate 20,393,443, forward strand.
TGCCCTCTATATTGCTTAAATTGAAGACTTTCAAAAGTTACACAAAGATTAAAAATATATATTGCGTTTAACCAAAATGAAGTGTGCTAAATCCGATGAGGGGAGGGGCGAGGGGTAGATTGTCGGGCCTTTTGTCCCCCTCTCCCCAATAACTTACAAAAATTGACGCCCCCTGTTTCCAGACCTGAGATGGGGTTTTCTTCTTTTACTTAGATGATACACATTAAACGAATCTATTCCAAAAATCTGTCAGGGGTCTTATTTGGCCACCACAAACATGAAGGAAAAGATAGTTTTGACCCTTATCTCATACATTGAGAGCAGTTTTCCCCGCGGATACAGAGCCACTGGCTTTCTGCGGCTACGATGGGTCCATCGTAGACTAGAGATGGGCCCTTCCCAGGCCCCTAAAGTGAGATGACCTTTTCCGAGCCTAAAGTTCTTCGTTTCTCAGCCTATGCTAGGTCCTTACATGACTTGAGACCAGCAGTTTTTTGAATTTATGAAGGACTCTTTCCAGACTTTAAAGGGCTCTCCCTGTGTCTACGATGGGCCCTACTCCTGACCTGAAACGGGCCCGTTATGAGCTTACGATGAGCCCTTTCCAGACCAGAAAGGGGCCCTTACCGTGTCTGAAGTGACCTGAGTGTTTTCCCGTCCTAAAATGTTGCCACTTCCAGCCTGAGATGGGCTCTTCGCGGGCACAAAACGATTCCCTTCTGAGCTTCAAATGGGCCCTTTCCGAAACAAACTCCAGCCCTCTACGATTGCTTTGGTAGCGCAGTAAGCAAGTACTACCACCTGCAATTGTGAAAATGGGGACGCAAGATGCTTTTGCCTCCGCCTCAACAGATGGGGGCCAGTTTGCCCCTGCTGCCCCTCCCCCCCCCCCCCCCCCCCCGGCTACGCCACCACTGGTGTGTCGTGGTCGGCGGTAGCCTGGGGCTGAAGTGGTCTGAAGTGGTTCGGAGATAACGGGGAACAAGGAGCATTAAGTTTTAAAAAGCCGTTTCACCAGCCCACATTTCGAAAGTTCCGTCAGCATACATGACGTCACGCCTTCCAGCTGACAACCGTGCTGACGACAAACCGAACGGGGCCGCTGACGGGCTGAAAAATCCAAAAAAGGTGAAGGAATGCTACCACCTTCATTGCGATCTGGTAGTATTATTCCATTCATATCTGGCGCGGAAGAGGCGTTCAACTAAAAGCACTGCCGGCTTGCTGTGTGCCGGTTTTGGTTTGACTTTTGCACCCTTGGCTTTGGACGTGCGTCAGTTTAGCGGCAGATTGATATCCAGTTGCCAGTTCGATATTGCCGGTTCATGTAAGTGCCAGATATTGCCAGTTCATATTCAGTGCCAGATAATTGCCAGTTCGATATTGCGGGGCGCCACGATCGCCTCAAAATTTGGTGTGCATAACTTTTCCGACACACTGACTCCGAAAATCACTGTCTTTGGGGTGGGATTTTGAGTAACTTCCGAGTTACAAGGTGCGTAACATCGCCGGATCGGCGTTACGGCGCGTTTCGGTTGCCTCCAGATTTGGTGTACAGGGCATTCTGAACACGCTGATTCCGAAACTCATTGTCTTTGGGGTGGGATTTTGCGTAACTTCCGAGTTATACGACGCGTAACATCCCAATGTGATATTGCGGTTCGTCTAGATTGCCTGCAAATTTGGTATTCAGGGCATTCTGAACACGCTGATTCCGAAACTCATTGTCTTTGGGGTGGGATTTTGCGTAACTTCCGAGTTATACGACGCGTAACATCCCAATGTGATATTGCGGTTCGTCTAGATTGCCTGCAAATTTGGTGTGCAGGGCCTTCTCAACACGCTGATTTCGAATATTGCTGTCTTTGGGTGGAATTTTGCGCAATTTCCGAGTTATACAACGCGTAACACCCCAGTTGGACATTGCGGAACGCCTCGATTGCCGCCAAATTTGGTGAGGAGGGCTTTCTGAACACGCTGATTCCGAAAATCAGTGTCTTTGGGGTGGGATTTTCCGTAACTCCCGAGTTATACGACGCGTAACACCCCAGTTGGATATTGCGGGGCGCCTCGATTGCCTCCAAATTTGTTGTGCAGGACCTTCTTAACACGCTGATTCCGAAAATCAGTGTCCTTAGGGCGGGATTTTGTGTAACTTCCGAGTTACAAGGCGCGTAACATCGCCAAATCGACGTTGCAAGGCGTCTCGATTGCCTCCAAATTTCGCGTACAGGACGCTAGCGTCAGGTATGTCGCATCCGATCAATGCGATGGTGAAGATGTGGCAGTGATCGGTTCAGTATGTCCTGATAAATGAGTTGGCTGCAAGCAGGAGGTTTGGAAGTTGGAAACTGATGGCTTTTGACTTGACATAGAGTCACCAAATTCTTCACTGAGATAAATCAGGTACGGCACATCCAATGAGGAAGGCTTAGCAGCGATCGGTTTGGTTGATTCTGAGAGTTGAGTTGCCTGCAAGCAATGAGCTTTAAGTTGTGAAATTTGATGACTTTTGCCCTGCTCTAGGGTCACTTAATGCCAATTGAAAGTTGTAATGACGTACGGTGCATCCAATGGTGAATGTTATGCAGTGATTGGAGCAGTAGGTTGGAGTTTTGAGTCGACTGGTTTGCGTGCTAAGTTATCCCTTCACGTTTTTGAGGTGTTCTGCCTCAGGTCAGGTTTTGATATGGCCAGCCCATAACTCGCCTACATGCATTGAATGGATTGGTGAAGACTTCAAGACGACCGGACAGGCCGCTTAGCAGAACGAACGTGTCTGCTTCACATGTCAGTGTTTTAGGCCCTGCCATTGGAAATCGCGCATTGGGTTACACTTTGCCGGTCTTTGTGAACGCCGTTTGAAGTGAGCGGTGGGGGTGGAAGGCAGAAGGTGGAATGGTACATGGCACGCACTAGGTGGAGGGCAGAAGGTGGAATGGTACATGCCACGCACTAGGTGGAAGGCAGAAGGTGGAATGGTACATGGCGCGCACTAGGTGGAAGGCAGAAGATGGAATGGTACATGCCAAGCACTAGGTGGAAGGCAGAACGTGGAATGGCACATGGCACGCACTAGGTGGAAGGCAGAAGAGGGAATGGTACATGCCAAGCACTAGGTGGAAGGCAGAAAGTGGAATGGTACATGGCACGCACTAGGTAGAAGGCAGAAGCAGAATGAATCTGCAGTTGGAGATGGTATGTACAGAACGACATCCACCCTGTATGTAGGCAGAAGCGAAACCAGTCTGAAAGATTTAGCAATGTGGATTTTGTATCACATTGCTAAAACAGTTACATGCGAGTTTGAAACATCCATGGAGTGTCTAGCTTGGAAACGTTTGGTGAAATACGCATATTTCCTAGACAGCCATACAACTGTATAATTTCGGCCGTGGTAATGTGTCGAGTTGCCTGCTCAATGGTTGCTTAACACGCGCTCGGGTGGGGGGGTGGGGGTGGGGGGTCAAACTGACAGGTCATTGACCTAAAATGATCCTGGTCGACAATTTGTTTTGGGAACATACTGCCAAGCGTAATCTTTGTCGCTTATTCAAAGGAGAAACTCAGAGCAGTCCTGCATCATTTTGGTCACCATGACCTCCAAAAGATCAAACAAGGTCACTGACCTCAAATGGGCTGGTGGCCTTTTGCTTAGACACATTTGCCTAGGTTCTGGGGGCACTTTGGGGACCAACCTGGAATTTGACCTTGTTTGACCCATGTGACCTGAATGTCATGACTTAAGAAGCTCAAACTTCGACCTAAATGAGTTCACGAACAGGTCAAGCAAACTGGTGTCTCTAGCTTTCTTAGTTCCTGAGATCTCAGGAGGGGGGGGGGTCAAATTGACCCCCCCCCCCTCCCACCCACCCGGGCGAAGGGTATCTAGCCGGCCACCCGGGCGCGTGTTAATAAACGTAACTTCCACTCCCCCACCCAACGGTCGGAAAACATTTGTTTCGAAATCTGTCATGTGAATCGTCATTGAAGAAATATGCTTAACAGCTTAATTGGTGTTATGGCTGCATGGTAGCCCGAAGTCAGACCAATTCAACAAACCTGTGCCGACCTTATCATTAATATTTATATCTCTGACGGCTAAATATATCATGCTCATTACATTCGAACTGGCTTCATCCCAATCTGCATGTGTCAAAGTTCGCGCTTTTACGATGCGTTACACTCTTTCAGTATGTCGTCAGAAGAAGAACTTTCCACTGGTTCACCTGTATCGCCTGTTATCGCACATCGCATTTATACCTTTTGATTAAGTGGGCATACTATGTGTTGTCAGGCGCTGCGAAGCCTTAGTAAGCCAACTGACGTGCTGGACAGGCGATTTTGGAAGGTGGTGGTGGAACGGGAGCGGTGCCCCACCAACCGGCGTGAGCGCATCTCCAATAAGAAGAGAGTGGAGCGCTACCGCAACCATTTCAAACGGAGCACCGCATTCGAAAGGTATAGTCGCCTTAGAGTCGCAAGTGGGTAAATATTTGGCAGTTGGAGTATCGGCTCAAAGAGCCTGAACTTTTGCCTTGAAGGCTTGAAGCTTGTACATCGCACATCGCATTGTATGATATATTTAAGGATTATGAAGACAACTTATTCCATGTATTGGATTGACGTTCTGCGGTACACTGAGCACGCAATTCAGCGGTACCAGCTACAAATTCAGTCACCCGCAGTTTTCTTTCATGAGCATCTGGCAGGGAAGGGTTAACCTGGCCCGCCACAGTCGTGCCGGAGCGCTGAAATGCCTGATGATACTGTGTTCGTAAGAATGTCATAGATGCTTTTGCCCGATGACCTGTGCTATAATGCATCTAATGACTCAAACCCATGCATTGCAAAATATTCCGGATAATGCACTAGTGCAGCCATGTATTCATAGTCTTTGCTGCTGTGTACATTTCCGTTACGTTTACATGATTTTCAGTGTCAGTGATAGTTTCATTATTTACGCAACTGTCATTTTAAGTGCTACGGCCATTTCACTCGAAACACTCGTACCTAAGACTGCCACTTCGTAGAGGTTCGGAGATTAAACATTTCCCAAGAGGCAAGTTCTGGCTTCTCATGCTATTTATGTTCCACTCCACACTGTTGAGAGATTTGTGAAACGTTACGTCGTGGGCACCAACAATGGCGCCTCTTCGCACAGCGAAGCCAGCGCGAACCGTTTCTGCTTATTACATCACAAATAGTCAGTTATTTGCGAACTTCGTGACAGTTTGACAATAGCTTTACTGCGCTCTCTCAATGCGGGTAAGGGCTTCTCCCCCTGTCAGTCGCTGGGAAGTCTATCGATTGAACAGTTTTGGAACCGTCACTGAGTTGCAGCAAGTTGTAGCTAACGCATTTGCTTTCAACATGCATATTGTGTCAAGTTTCTAGCTGCTTTGGCTGCCAGATCTAACATCATTGTTTGAAAATGGCTTTACATGGTTGGGTCCTTGGTTTGCGCACTACAGAGCGTGACTCTGCACGCACCGCCTACGCTTCTGGATACGCCTGCCCGTCTCTGAGCACATATATTGGTTTCTTTCCGCTGCGACGCCCGTCCTAGAGGTCTGGATCGAGTGGACTCAGGCTCGTTTTCTGCAGCTGTTCTGCGAATTTCAGGTGCTATGTTAATCAACTGAAGAATTGTAATGTTGGTAATATTGCAGCAGTGCAAAAGAAAACGCCGTCTGATAAAATAACCAACATTTAACACACGCCCGGGTGGCCGGCTAGATACCCTTCGCACGGGTGGCGGGGGGGGGGGGGGGCAATTTGACCCCCTGAGATCTCGGAAACTAAGAAAGCTAGAAACACCAAATGTACAGGGTAAGTTGACCTGTACGTGACATCACATAGGCCAAAGTTTCAGATCCGTTGGTCATGACCTTTGGGTCACAAATAGTCAAACAAGTCAAGTTCCAGGTTGGTCTCCAAAGTGCCCCCAAAACATAGATAACGGTTTCTAAGCAAAACTTCACATACTCATTCAAGGTCAGTGACCTTGTTTGGCCTTCTGAAGGTCAAGGTGACCAAGATCATGCAATATTGCTTTGAGTCTTGCATTTGACTTAAGCGACAAAGATTACGCTAGGCAGTATGTTCCTAAAACAAAATGTTGACCTGGGCCATTTTAGGTCAATGACCTATTCTGACCTATAAGAAGTCCATGGAAGATGTATAATACGGTTCCTGGTATCAAAAAACTCGAAATGAGCACCAGAACCTATCTCATACAGCAAGCCCTAGAGTAACAAAACAGGTTGGTTTTGACCTTGGTGTGACCGTCATGCCTGACCTTAGGTCAATGTAATTTTCTCATTCATCTGCTGTGTTGCCTACGAAAGCATCTCAGAGATGGATGGCTTTGTCTACTCCGTTGTTGGATCAGATTGGATGATTCCCTAGAAATTGCCTTTGCTGAAACCATGGCCTGGCTTTGACGCACCATAGGTCAGCGACCTGACAAGAAACATCTAATTTTTGTATGCCAAACGATCCGCCATTCAATTGTCTATAGCTATGCAAAATTTGGCGCGCCTTCGCCGCGCCGTTGGGAAGCTATTCTGGAAAAATCTTCGAGGGATCAATTTGACATAAAGCCCGTCAATTTCTGGTAACTTTGCTGCTCAGAAATGTCCCTGTTAAGGGGAACATAACTGACTGACGTCCATATGGCTGATTATTATGGCATATGCGTGTTCAAGGTGCGTGCTGGATCTCCTGGCGCCGAGTCGAGTCCTTTGACAGCCGACGCCTACCGACAACCGACAACCGACAACCGACAACCGACGCCTACCAACATCCACCGGTGGTGCCAACGCGTCAACCGCTTCCGCTGCATTCATCGTACCCAGCCGAAGAAGTGTCTCCAACCCGTCCACCGGCCGTTGAGTCGCAAGCAGCTGCATCGCTGCACTGTATCCAGGCAAAGCAGCGCCATGGAGCCGTCCACCAGCCGCTGAGTCGCAAGCAGCTGCATCGCTGCACTCGTATCCAGGCAAAGAAGCACCTCGGAGCCGTTGTTCGCCGTGCCCGGGAACGGGCAAATAGAGCCCGCCAAGCACCGCAAGTGACCGTACAGACAGGCGGTGACACTACTGAGGGGAAGGAGGCGGACGTCGACCCAGTCGCTGCCAGCAGTCCTGCGGCGATGAGTGCCACACGAGCCCGCCAGGCACCGCAAGTGAACGCGCAGGCAGGAGGTGACACTACTGAGGGGAAGGGGGCGGACGTCGACCCAGTCGCTGCCAGCAGTCCTGAAGCGATGAGTGCCACACGAGCCCGCCAGGCACCGCGAGTGAACGCGCAGACAGGTGGTGACACTACTGAGGGGAAGGGGGCGGACGTCGACCCAGTCGCTGCCAGCAATCTCACAGCGATGAGTGCCGTACGAGCCCGCCAAGCACCGCAAGTGAACGCGCAGGCAGGTGGTGACACTACTGATGGGAAGGAGGCAGACGCCAGCCCAGTCCCTGCCAGCAGTCCTGAAGCGATGAGTGCCACACGAGCCCGCCAGGCACCGCGAGTGAACGTGCAGACAGGTGGTGACACAACTGAGGGGAAGGGGGCGGACGTCGACCCAGTCGCTGCCAGCAATCTCACAGCGATGAGATTGCTGGCAGCGATTGCCGTACGCGCCCGCCAAGCACCGCAAGTGACCGCGCAGGGACGCGGCAAATCGTGGGACGGTGTCCAGCAGGATGCCGACGCTCTGCAGTCTTTGTCACCAGGGGAGCGGCTCATGGACGACGTCATCAACAGCTACTATTTTGCACCGGCGTGGTCGTCTGGCGGTAGGGTGGTCAGCTTTGCCACGTGCTGGCAGGAGTCCATGATGGCCGGCCGTACCAGCGAGATGCTGCGCGAACACCTGGAAGCTCGTGACGCTCACCTTGGAATGGTTTGGCTGCTGCCCTACCACCGGAACGGAAACCATTGGGCGCTGTACATCGTGGCCATAGCGTCCAAGACTATCGTGTACATGGACTCCCTGCACCTTCGGCCCAACAGACTGGACATCGCCTTCATTTAACGGATGGTGGAGGCGGTCGATATGGTGTAACCTGACCGCAGGCCAGCAACCGACCGAGAGACCGGGTGGGGACGTTGGAGGCTGGTGGTCCCGGACAAAACTCCTATCCAGCCCGATGCCTTCTCCTGTGGTCCACGCGTATGCTTCTACGCGGAAGTCGAAGCAACGGGCGTTGGCCGTCGTTTCAACGATACTTCCATGTGACTCGAAATCCTAGGCAGGATACAAAGTATAGTGGTGAGTGATCTGCGCGCGACTGTCCCTAAAGGTCATGGCTCATTTCAGTCAATTAATATATATGACATAAGGTGTATACGCCATATAGACTTAAATGCAAGTCGACATATGGCTCACACCCGACACGCGACGCGACTGCATAAGTGGTTGACCATGTTTGGGATGCACAACGTTCGCAGATGCACTGATAGAACCATTCTGCCTGAGCCTGAAACATTTTATTCATGAAGGTATAGGTAAGATATATTGGCATAGAAGTGGATTGATATATATATATATATATATATATATATATATATATATATATATAATCAATATCGATGACGCTGGACCAGAAAGAAAACCTACGCAACGACGGATCCTATGCAAAATGCCTGGAAAACACGAAATAGTAACGTAAGAATGCAAATAACCTTATACGTCGAAAATTTAATAGGACCGGCATTGGTTTACAGACGAAGACCAGGCTCAGGAGCGTCACGCTCGGCTTCAACACCAGAAAGGAGCTAGAGATGCTAATGCCGAGCCTCCGGGAGGTCCAGAACATTGGTCATCCTGTGTCGTTCCTCCGCGACCTACAACTGGCTTCAGGTAAACCCTGCTTGTGAGAAGTTTTCACGCCGCCGGTCATCTAGCTGTGCCAGCCGTTACCGTAGAAATCCCAGACACTCGAACGGGCCCTGTCAATGCATCGTGACACGCTTCATTAATCACCTTCTGGCGCCGCCTTCCACACGCACGAGGTTTGCGTTCTGTGATGCGGTTTGCGGGCAACGAAACACGAAATGCATAAATACAAGCACAAGTGTGCACATCATTTACTTGACAAAATGGACCGATAAACTCAATGGTAAAGCTAAGTCATGGGAAATGAGCCCTAAATGCATGACTGCTGATGATTCGACCTAAGCTTGATGACCATACCTAGAATGATCGCGCGGCCCAAACTGAGCAAAAATTCTCACAGATGCATTTCACACCCCGCTGAGGTCAGGGCACGAAAGTGCCCGAAAGGGCCGGTCTCCACAATCCGCGTTGTGCTTGATTCGGAGCTGGCTGTTCCCCCTCCCCTTCACGCAGGCGCATAACCCAACTGTAACAACTGGGACGCTTGATGGGACATTCTCGGTCACCCGGCCGCCGGGCCTCGGCTTCAGGCCCGGTGTAGCCGACAGTCAACGTGGCCGTCGCCGGGGGACAGGCACCCGAACTTCCAGTGGTGCCGTGCCTCGCCGCTCAGGAAAAACGGCTCCCACAAGCCGTTCCGCGATGCCGTTCCGCAGAGGGACACTGGCGCCGCGGCCGCTAGAAATATGTGACACTTGTGCATAGGCGCACCCAAAATTTCACCAGCCGGACACAACTCCAACGTTTTCACTGTAAACTGTGGTACAGCCCCCGCCGTTTCTTGCGTATCTTGAACTGCTGAAATGGATGTTGCACGTTCTTGATCTTCTCGTTTTTGCGGACTTACATGCAGTTTTCAGCTTCCAGCATACTGTTACGTACGCATGAATACATGACCTTAAATTTGGTAAGGGGATGGGTAGGATGAGGTGCATATACCTACATGGGGGGGCTCGCTACTTAGCCCAATATTTGTCTCGGAGTAAGGTCAGAAAGAATTTAATTTTGCATAGTTGCAAACATTCCTCCGTTGGCTCCCAACTCGAAACGACTGTGCTGCTCTGTCCACCTCTTTTCAGTTAACAGCATCTTTTTGTCTTCTGCTGTCTTTTTTGCACATTCATACATATATTCGCTTCCACAGTACCTGTGGTCTCAGGCTGTGTCATTGTGCTTGCATCTTTGGAACTTGTGCTTTTTATTTGCGTCTTTGGCTGCCCCAGCTAGGAAGCTCTGGCCGGTGTCCGTGGCTGCCCCAGGATGTTCCATCTGATCCATCCCCTTGGCCGTCGGCAGGTGTAAGCATACCTGATTTCGCTGCTCGAGCTGAAATAGGACACTCTGCGGCCGGCGTTCGGCATCAGCCAAGTATCCGTGCTGCTAACGCCGGTGCCATTCCAGGCGCGTCACGGTGCCACGCTGCCCGCCGCCTGCCACAGCCAGCCGGCCAAAATGAAGTCCAACGACGTGGTCATGGTGCTTCTCGCGGAGGTTGTCTTCAGTGCGGCGCCTGAGACGGATGAGCCCGCCGAGGGATGCGGACCGGCGCGGGATCACGGAAGGACTGGATCGGACGGTGCTCGTTCAGAGTATGTCGCGATGGTGGGTCCCACTTGTGGGTGCAGTGCAGCCAGCGTTCCAAAGCTCATTCAGTGGGGTGTACGGGATTTAAACATAACTTAATGCTACCAGAATCCTAGCTATCCGGCGGCGGCCCCGCACGCAGTTCGTTCGCGCTAATGCATGCCCTCGCGTTGCCCTTTGACCCGACCCAGACACCTGACCTACTCAGTTCATTTGCCAAGCCTGAGGTGCATAGATACTGGCTTCACGGCTGCGCAGTTCGATGCTGATTGGCTGATTTTGAACAAGCGGATGGGCAGTCAGCAGTGAGCCACAAGCCGGGGTGTAATAGCATGAAAAATATACACATACATGCCACCCAAGTGACCGAATATTAAAACACCGGGCTGAGCCGTCGATTCTCGCGACTTTGAAAGTCAAGCGGCCTTTAGAACGCGGTGCATAGCCACTGTGAACGCTTTCGCCATTTTCCTTGCTGCCGCTGAGAACAGGCTGTCAAGTATCTGTGGTGACAATTTGAACCATTCCAAGCTCGCTGTGGTTGCTATGAACTGTCTGCCGAATATTTAAAATGATTATATCTGGTAAAGATATTGCTCACAAGTGACATATCAGAGTGGTTGTGTTACTTGCTGAATTAATTCGGGATCTTTCTCTACACTCTTGTATGTGGTATTCATGCTGCAGAATTCTGCCAAACTTTGGTCTCCATTTAGATGCGTTCAGCGCGATGTGCGTAACACTTGGTGATGTTTGCACGACATATCTTCAGCTCATGTTACGACGTAGTGCAAATGGCATAAAATAATAATATTTCACGTTTTGGTGGCCTGGCTTGCTGATAAGTTATGTATGGTAACAGGCGATGTTTTGTAAAAGTCCACGTCATTGAAGCCTGTCTTGTCGCGACGCCTGCGCCGATCGGTGGTCTGACGGGGCACTGTCGTGTTTACAGCTGTCAGCCCAATCCCGGGCCTGCCACTGGCCGTGTCTCGGGAGCAGGCGTCTGGCAATCCGTTCCCCATTGTGATGCTGGTTCACCTGATTCTGCTGACGCGCTTGCTGATGGTTGAGCTGGTCCCGTTCGGCCAGCTGCTGGCCACAGCGGCAACCGACCACAACGGGTCGGAGACTAACATTTTCAAGAGGCCGCGAGACAACACGGGGTCAGGCGAGCTGACATATGCCTTCTCTTTTCAGGGTGAAAACGCGCTTGATCTTCGTGGATCCAGTTTTGAATGTAGACGAACTTACTGGTGCATAATTTGACATTAAATTCACTGGAGGGGATAGCCATATGCATAGTCGGTAGATGCGTGTTGGGGAAGCCAGGCTTCAATGCGCTTTGGAATACTGGAATTCGCGTTTGGGCCTGTCCGTGTCAGTTCACTGGAGAAGGTCAGTTCGCGAGATGTGAGTGATAACCGTGTGGTATGTGCTATCATTGGCATGGTGGTATGGCCCAGTGGCATCCTTCTCAGCTTTGTTTCGTCTCTGACCTTTAAGGTGGTGGAGTAACAGTCCGACGTAGTCATTGCCATCGTTTGTCCTGACCAAAAATTGACAAGATGTCGCTTGTGACCACACCAATCGTGCCACACCGCTGGGGCCTGAAGATTTGGGTGATGTCACCGTCTGTCTTATCTCCCAAGGACGCTGGTGACGCTGGTGGAGTAGCGCATGCCCCTTGTGCACGCCATGCCCATGTTGTTGGCTGGCCGGCCACATCAGCCCGCTGCTGCTGACCGTGGTGGAGACGCCGCACTACACGAGCCAGCCGGACGGCGGTGGCGATACGCCGGTGGTCAGGGGGCCCGAGCAGCTGATAGCCGGCTGCGTGCCGAAGCATGAGACGGCGCACGACCTGCGACGCCGGGCGCTGATTGCCACCGACCCCGTCCTCACCCAGGTGCTGACGGCAACCAGCCTCGTCCCCACGCGTCACCTGATGGATTTTGTTGCCCACATCCCGCACTGTGTCACGCAGGGGATCAGACTGGGGATGGAAACGAACTGGGGCTGCAGCCATCTACCGTTGATGATTCTCTTCCTCCGTGAAGCGACGTTTTTACTGACATTGCCTGTTGCGCGTTCGTACTCCTGTGATGGCCATCATGCGAGATGACTGGCTGCCTAGCGGCGAAGATGTGTGGCAGGATCAGCGTGCTGCGGTGCGTCAAACTTTCACAGGAGCGCGGCGTGTGTGTCCCCAAGAATAACAAGAATCATAAGTGCGAAAGAAGCAGGTAATGGTAGCCTTGAGAATGGCGTTTTAGAACTGATTTGTTGTGAGGTTTGATGTGCCTAGCTAATATTCAAGCACTGTGTCGTAAGTTTATTTCCATATGCCGAAAATGTAATTCAGTCAAACTCTTGTAGGGTGTTGTTTGTAACGTAACATAGACTTCGCAGGTGTACAAATAGCGGATAACAAAATTTAAGCTTTATTCAAATCCCAAAGTAGTCGGCTTTTCACGGACCCACGGATCCGCTTAAGTACTGTCATACAAATCAAAAGCAGCGGCAGCGAGAACGATCGTTTGCTTTTGTGTAATGGTGGGATGATATCTCCTGACCAGACGTCCTTCCGGAACGATTGTCCAAAGTCCAATCGAGAGCATAAGGACGGATCAGCTGTCTGTCCAACAGTGTCCAAAAAAACGGATTGTCCCGTAAAATTCCATGTCTAAAAAACACCGTTGTTCATTACAACCAATAACTACACATTCTCACAACCCACGTTTCACTTCCTCATCCTAAACAATTTTAACGGGATAGCAGTATGCTCGTGGGCAAGTACGGAGAATCATGGACTTCGACGAAATTAATTTTCAGCAGGTTTCACTGCCAATAAGTAGCAATATAAAACTGCCGCATTGTACGTCTTTTGATTCCAAAGTTATGCAAAAATTCCACAACAATGCCAATGGTTCCGGAATCAGCGTGTTGAGGAGGCCCTCCACACCAAATTTGGAGGCAATCGAGAGAAGCCCTGCAATATAACATTGGGGTGTTACGTATCATAACTCGGAGGTTGCGCAAAATCCTACCCCAAGGACACTGATTTCGGAATCAGCGAGTTGAGAAGGCCCAGTATACCAAATTTGGAAGCAATCGAGACGACCCGCAATATCTAACTGGGGTGTTTACGCGTCGTATAACTCGGAAATTACCCAAAATCCCACCCCAAAGACCGTGAGTTTCGGAATCAGCGTATTAAGAAGGCCCTGCACTCTAAATCTGGAGGCAATCGAGACGCCCCGCAATATCCAACTGGGGTGTTACGCGTCGTATAACTCGGAAGTTATGCAAAATCCCACCGCAAAGACACTGATATTCGGAATCAGCGTGTTGAGGTCTGCACACCAAATTTGGAGGCAGTCGAGACGCCCGCAATATCCAACTGGGCTGTTACGCGCCGTGTAACTCGGAAGCTACGCAAAATCCCACCCCAAAGACACTGATTTTCGAAATCAGCGTGTTCAGAATGCCCTGAATACCAAATTTGGAGGCAATCGAAGCGCTCCGCACGTTGATCTGGCGACGTTACGCGCCTTGTAACTCTGAAGTTACGCAAAATCCCCACCCCAAAGACGGTGATTTTTGGAATCAGCGTGTCGAGAGGGTCATGCACACCAAATTTTGAGGCGATCGAAACGCCCCGGCATATCGAACTGGCAATTGGATATAAACCTGCTGGTGGATGGGCGGACGTTGGGTTCGGCCAAAGCTACGGATAGAAATTGCCTTATTGTGAAGTTTGATAGTGAGCCGTCCTGCTGCAACCTGTGGTTCAGTTTCTTTACAGTTATGGTTTTTGCTTGCCAAAATGATAGCTATGCTAGACAGGTAGGTACATGTTGCATTGCAAGTTCAGAGGAAGCGAGTGTGAAAGAGCCAGAAGTTAACAATGACATGAAAAAATGTGATCAGCATGCAATTTAAAAAGGTTTGTGTAAAGCTTGGGGAGTTGGGCTGGCAAAGGGACCTTTGCACGGATGCTTGGATAGGAGAAAACTCAATAGATATTATTGAGTGTAAACTGGTTTGCAAGATGGGGGAGATTTTGAATAGGTTTCTGTTGGAGCAGAGTTGAGGCAAGAATTGGCATTTGGAGGAGGTTTTGGATTTTCGAGCAGTAATTACTTGATCACAGTTGGTCATTTTTTGGGCAGCTCATGGTACCTTGGGGCTGGTATGAGCTGGCACAGAAGTCTGTTGGGGCCGCAAAACTCACCATGTATGAAAATTAGGAGTGGCCATTTGTAATGGCAGATATCCATAAGACTGTGCGCACCATGTTTGCCATAATGGTGTCATAGTTGCCTTTATCTGCCATTCTAACCCTGTGATCCAGGATGTGACTGCTTGTACAAAATCCATTTAGCTATAGACCAATTTATTAAGTTGAAGCTCTCAACAACTGTCATCAACAGTCTGCAAAGTGGACTTGTACCAGCTTTGGTTGCTTGCACTGAACAGGTAGACCATATACAAACAACCGCACACTAGAGAGGCCAGCTGGGAGTGCGGGGGCTTGGGTATCAGATGTATGATATCTTGTCTCAAGCATTGCACTTGAAATGTTTGAGGTCTGGTATCATAAAGATGTAATGCAAAATAATAGATGTTAAGCTCAGTGTTATTTCAGGCTATCTTGAACAAAGCAGGGGGAGGGAGCAATTGGTGGTCAGTAGGTGAAAATTAGATTATGAGGAAAATCTGAAAGACCCCAGGTCATCAGATCACCAGACCCTGCCCCAAGCAGAGAAGTTGGCTGCCCTATTTGGGGTAGGATTAGACCTGCTGCAAATTTATTCAAGGCCAGCACTGACATATTTTACTAGACTGGTGCCAAAATGCAGGTAAACAAAGCAAGGCCAATTATTTGTGCTCTTAGATGACAAGGCAAACAAGTGAGGTGGTGTCTGTTTACTGCAGGATGGCAATCAATCATGCATGCTGCAAGTGAAGCACAAGTGAAGCTGAACCAAAGGAAACATTCTGATTTGGTTCTTTTGACTTTGTGGTTTGCTGGCCTGTTATGTATATTTCAATTTTAGGTATTTTTGTTGATACTGTCCTAACTTTTGTCTTGCTCTCTCAACATTTTTGTGAACCTATGGTTTGAGAAATCCAAGGTGTCATGAAAGACTATGAAATGATATTTTTTCTATTAAGGAGACTTATCTTGGTATAATTTTTCACCTCTAAATCATTGTTTTTTAACATTGCCTTTGGTAATTAAGAATTCTAATATATTTATTTGAGGGGATTGACTATCTAAACTGTTCATGGTCAGATTCAATCTTGATACAAGGAAGAACTATGTATGCATTTTCGATGCTCAGAACATGTGCCATGGTTTTTATAGGTATTAGGTAAAGCCACCATTTTGTTTTGAGATCTAATTCAATGTTAGTTCACCATGGCACCTCATGTGTGTTTTGAGCATAGTCTCCCACTTTTGTATCAAACTGACCAGACATTGCATTTCAGCTCCCTGCTACAGTTGTCAGCTGCTCACCTGCTGAATGTCAAGTGATTTTGGAGGGCAAGAAGACAAAGGTCAAGGGATATGAGGTCATTCTGGATGACACAATATTATTCCCAGAAGGAGGTGGTCAGGTATGATATGAGTAGGCTGTAGCTGTGCTATTGATTACACCCCACAGAACTTGGCATACAATGGGTAGCAACCAATAAGACATGGCATCATTCACTGCCTTGCCTCAATATGTTGTGTACTTACTCTCAACCACCAAACATTGGCACCATCATAATATCTGTGATGTATTGATTATGATTACAATGCTGAAGCCTTCAGTCATGGCTCCATGCGATGGCACGGAGGCCTTCATTCATGGCTCCATGTGATGGCATGGAGGCCTTCATTCATGCCTCCATGTAATGGCCACATTGCTGCGCTCTCCCTGACGGCCTTGCCTTATGCGTACATCTGGCGTGACGGCAGCCTGACGACCGTGGCACGATCGGCTCGTCGGAGGTGCTGCGCGTCACCAGACGCGGCGCCGAGGCAGTCCACTTCGTCCGTGACCCGCTGACGCCGGGCGACGTGGTGGAGGTCACAGTGGACTGGTGTCGCCGCTGGCACCATATGCAACAACATTCCGGTGGGTGGGTGGGTGTCAGTAGAAGGGGGTAGCATGACCTGGGGGTATGCTGCTGAGCAGCAGTGTGAAGGCAGGGAGGTGGTATGTTGTGGGCTTCCATGTTATCAGTGCTAGAGAGCTGGTATAATGGGTAAATGTGTCGTTACAGATTTGGAGGCCTGGTCTGTTCCAGTGATTTTGAATAGGCAAGGTCCCATATAGGGCCACTGTCATGTAGAAATGGTTGAACTTATACTATCAGGCACCCCTGATCACCTTTTTGCAACCTCCATGTCTTGTATGCTTCAGCTTATGGGAGCTAGCAAAGTTGAGTGTCATGAAATAACTGGCAGAATTGGCATCAGTCATATGGGTTGTGGTGTTGGTTCTGGCCATGTCAGCCAGGGACTGCCTTCGTTGAGCTGGAGCATTGAGCTTTGAGTGTCTTCATTGAACTCAGCAGGCTCGTCATCACCTGAGGCGCCATTGATGTATGCCTCAGGTGGCTCCAGTCATGAAAGCCTCAAGGTGACCCCAGTGATGTACCCTTCATGTGGCTCCTCTGATGTGGCCCAGAGCTGGGGCCCTGAGCTGTGACATGGCGGGCAGTGATGGGCTGACGTCCAGCTGACGTCCCCTCCCACCCTCGCCAGGTCAGCATTTGATCACCGCCGTCCTGGACCAGCTGTATGGCTTCCAGACCACCTCCTGGGCAGCTGCGAGACACCGTCTCATTCATCGAGATCGGTGGGCTGTGCACAGCTAAGGGGAGGCGGGTTGGGTGGAGACTTGCTGAGCCTGGCTCACTAGACCATTGTGCCTGATCTCAATGGTGCTTGTGCTCATATTAGGCATACATTCAGCTGACAGCAACATAGTAAATTTATTATTGTGTTGCATTATTATGTGTTACTCATCAGCGTGATGAATCAGTTACCATTCATAATCGGCTCCTTGTCATGCGGTTATGTCGCTGTTCCTGCCGTTATCGTGAGTTCTTGGCTGCACGCTCGGCGTTGACGTGGTGCGGGCTCTCTTCTGCTGTCAGCCCGGGAGGCTCAGACGCCTCCGGCCCCAGCCCGTACACTCGCCCTGCGATGAGCTACAGATGAGCACGAGAACGTGGCGTTCTCTCTCCGTAACGATCATAACGCACGGGCACGCCTGCGCCGATAGGGGACGTTCGTTATCACGCGTACTTCGCAGCGCCCCAGTGCCATGCCGCGCGCGACTGTCAGTGCTCGCCCGCCCCGTGTACGGCCGCCTCCAATCGGTGCGCTTCCCTTCTGGCCAATCAGACGCCGCCGAGCTGTCACGTGACCAGCTGGAGGCGGCCGAGCGGCGCGCCAATGAGCTGATCCGGGAGGCGCGCCCCGTCCGGGTCACGGTTCACCAGCCCGGTGACCCCCAGCTGGCCGGGGTCAGGGCGCGTGGCCTGCCCGACGACCACAGCGGTCAGTGAAGCGCCACTGACATCGCACATGTGACCTGCGCTGTGCCTTCGTGCGGGGTGTGTGGTGTCTGACCTTTGACATTGCATACAACTGGTTAGGACTTGCGATAGCTAGTTGCAATAGAACTGCCAGTTGACAAGCGTGCTGCGGGTGTAAAGATTTCCTACACGTTCTTCCCGAACTTCATGTTAATTGTGAACATTGGCACATTTTTTGCCTCAAATATCGTTGTTTGGAATGATATTTGCTTTGCAGTGGCTACGATGATCCCCCGCGTGGTTTGTCCGGTTTGATCTTACAGGCGGTATGCCGCCCTTGTACTTTTCACGTAGTGTTAGCTCAGACACGTCGTCGTGTTAGCTCAGACACGTCGTAGTGTTGGCTCAGACACGTCGTAGTGTTAGCTCAGACACGTCGAATTTGATCGGTGATACTAGTTTTCTCGAGATCTTGAATAGCTCAGACTTTCGATTTGAAGTTGCCTCTCCCGCGGGAGAAATCTCATTGGACTTTCTACTCGCTTCTCGCTTTTCCCAACGTATGTTCCCTAATGTTTGGAACACACTAATTTGCGAAGATGACTGTAATAAGCGCTACAAAAGATGGAAACACTCAAGGTAAAAATATATGCAACTTGAGGCTATTATCCCGCGCATTCAACGAAGCGTTAAACTATGGCTTTGATCTCTCCCCTATGGCGTTTACCACATTGGGTCTTATCAAAGTGCATCTTTGGCTTTGGGAAGCGGAGTATTACATGGTCTTAAGTGACACATTGGCTCAAGCTCCAGCCAGTGCACTTCTCGGTGCTTTGCCGTTGCCGCCCGCTGTAGCAATTACGTTCATTTGTACTGGCATCATTCATACCAGTAAAAGTGCCACGCCCGTCGTCAGGGTGACAATGTGTGCGTTTAAAACAGCTCAGCAGGGATACCTCTAACCCGTAACAGCTGACGACGGCCCTCAGCAGATTGTGCCGTTGTCATGACGACCGGCGGTCACTACAGCTGCAGTTGTCGCGGACTCGGGATTACACTCTGGGGCTACCAAGAAAGGGAGGAAGTGTAGTACTGTTGCAAAGCGTTGACAGCGTAATTTGGACTAGAAAATGATAATTATTGATATCATTACGATATCTTCGTAGTGCTGCAGTGGCACTACCCAGCGCTATTATTAGGCTAGGTGGTCCTGAGGTTTCGCCACAACGGGTTTTTGAAACATGTACCAAATATGGGACACTGTGCACTCTGCGTAGTGCCAGACTGGTAGGGCCTAATTTATGTGACATGGTTGACTGTATTGATCCCTGTGAACGCGCGCCGTTTCCTGGCCCGCTCGTATTCGCCTGAGATGTGTCATATTGTCTTGACTACAGTCACCTTAACTGGCCGTACAGCAGAGTATAACTGGGCCCACTCTGCCTCTTGACTTTAGCCAACGCCACTTTGCTGGCATGAAACTAACAACGCCCTAGTGTCACCGGCTGCTCCGAATCTAATACCGCTCTAGTGTCACCGGCTGTTCCGAATCTAACACCGCCCTAGTGTCGCTGACTGCTCCGAAACGAGCACGGCCCTAGTGCCGCCGGCTGTTTCGAATCTAACACCACCCTGGTGCCACCTGCTGCACCGAATCTAACACCGCCCTGGTGTCACCCGCTGCTCCGATTCTAACACCGTCCTAGTGTCACCGGCTGCTCCGAATCTAGCACCGCCTTAGCGTCGCTGACTGCTCTAAATCCATCCTTAACCTGCTCTTGCACAAACGTCTAGTTCTGTCCTTACTCGAAAAGCACTTGCTACACCCTGACTCAAGTCCACATTTTTTTGCCCTGCCCTGCTGTGCCTTAGTCTGCTTTCCTCACCGCGCTTTGCTGTGCTCTGCTGTACTGTGCCCCGCCCCACCCTTCCTTATCCTGTTCGTCTCTATCTGATTGCTTCTGTGCTGTGCTGCTCTTTCCAGCCCTGCCCTGCCCTGCTCTGCCCTGCCGTGCCCTGCCCTGCCCTGCCCTGCCCTGCCCTGCCCTGCCCTGCCCTGCCCTGCCCTGCCCTGCCCTGCCCTGCCCTGCCCTGCCCTGCCCTGTCCTGTCCTGTCCTGTCCTGCCCTGCTCTAATGTCTTCAGCTGTGTTCTGTTTTGTTCTAATCTGCCGCCATCTGTCGCTCGCTGCCAGCCGCCACCAGCCTCAGACTGACCGCTTGCTGCCGCACACAGGGCGCTGTGCGTATCGTCAGCATGGCGGGCATCGACGACAACATGTGCTGCGGCACGCACGTCAGCAGCCTGGCGCATCTGCAGGCCGTCAAGCTGCTGCAGGCAGAGCGGGGCAAGAAAGGACGCACCAACGTCCACTTCGTGGCCGGCCAGCGGCTGCTGGACCACCTGGGCGAGACCGCTGGCCGGGAGGCCCACCTCAACACCGTGCTGAGGTGCGCTGACGGCGGCGATGGGCGCCTGATCACGGAGTCGGGCGCGGCGTGCTGCGGGATGTGTGGGCTCAGAGGCGCTGTGTGCCGGACTCGGCCGTTCCTCTCTGTGCTAGTGTTTGGTCCCTGTGCTCTCGGTGTTGGTCTCCGGTCTCTGTGGTCTCTCTAGTGGTCTCTGGGTCTCTGCGTCCTCTGTGCTGTTGTACTTGAAGGCTGCTGCGGAAAGGGATGGCATGGAATAGGTCAGACTCTCAGTGAGGATGATGGCTGTAAAGAATGGGCAAGGATAGAGCTTATGTTAGAGCAAGGGCGATGATTACAAGCTTTATCTTGAAAAATGCCTCGGATAGTCGTTTACACACAACATAGTTTCAAAACGCTTATCTAAAGTACCTTTCGTTGAATACGTTTTGGTCCGTGATTTTCACGGGCATTATGATACGAAAAGTTACTGCTCTCATGTCGTCAACAGCACTGCCCTCCAATAGCGAAAAGGCTTAAGTTCTGTGCTAATTAATGGTTCTTATGCCTTTTTGCCTTTGGACGGCAGAGCAGCAGTGGTCAGTGAGTAACTTATTGAAGCTACATGCCTGGTAGTTGTGAGCGGTCATCTGTTGATATTATCCAACCACGACACTCATCTCAATGCCTCACATGAGCCTTGACCTGGCATGAGCTTTGACCCCGAAGTCTGTGCACACACACATTGGCCTCAACACATGAGCAACGCTCTGGCCTCAAGGACTGACCTTTAGCTTGGCCCCAAACAGCGAACATTAGCCCTGGCCTCTGACAGGTAGTTTATGTCTTGACATCAGTAGCTGTTGGGATCCCTTCCTCAACAATAAACTTGAAATTATGTCGTGACACGTGATCTGATCCGACCCGATCACTATTGTCCCAGTAGCCGACCCGGCTCTTCACAAAATCATTCAGTTTGAGCCAATCGTTGAGCTCAGAACTAACCTTGAGTTGAAACCCAAACGCTGAGTCCAGTCCACGGGCCCTCATACCCAGCGTGCGCCTTCAGGGCTGTTGCTGACCTTGCCGTGAGCTCAGCTGATGTACGCCGCCCAGGTGTGGTCCTGCCGAGTACGGCACGATCCTGGACAAGTGGCAGCGCTCGCTGAAGACCAGCCAGCGCGCCTGCCGCCAGCTGCTGCGTCAGCTGGCGCAGGCGGAGGTGACGCGCTTCCGGTCGGCGGCGCCGCCGCTCGGCTTCCTCTCGGTCCACCAGCCGGCCGGCGACGCCGAGTTCATGGCCACCGTGGCTGTCGCTGCTCGACGACGAGGTCAGTGACCCCGGCAGGCCGGCCCAGCGGCCGCCGGGCTGCCGCTAACAGGTCGGACGAACGCGGCCACAGTAGGCATGGGTGGGCATTGCGGGGTGTTACCGGTCAGTGTATACTCTCCGTATTCCGTGTCCTTGTGAAAAAAAACTTCACTTCGGGCCGTCAGACAGCAGCGTGTGCAAAGGCCACCGTTATCCTGTCACTGCAGACCATGTCCCCAGGCTATGCTGTACGCGACGGAAGCTGTGGTTGCTTGGTCAGCCGGACGTATTCGTCAACTTACCCGGCGGCGTGTCCTATTTTGTTCCTTGTCAGACTCATGTGTTTGTTGGGATGGTCTGAAGTCTTCGAAACCTTCAGTACCAAGTGTCTGATCCAAGTGTCTGAGTGTCATGGCCTCCCATACCCCTCGCCCAAAGACCAGCCAAACAATGACAACCAGCCAACCGAAGACTCCAAACAACGTGATCTCGATGTGTCCTCCAGTGGCCAGCTGCCTGACCTCGGCAGCGTGCGGGTGCAGCGGTGTGACGCCGGTGACCGGTGTGATCCACAGACGGTACTGGCGGTGGTGACGGTCGGGGGCGAGGACGGCGGCGCCGGCTCCCTCCTGGTGCGCGGCCCAGCCGAGCTCGTCAGCCGCGTCGCGCCCAAACTCTGCCAGCTCATGGACGGTCAGTGGTCCTCAAGCTCACACCGCCGCGACACCCGCCCAGGCGAGAAGTAGCGTCATGGCATCTCCGGCGTCGACAGAGGACCTCTGGACGCTTGCCCAGTGGTGCGCCGAGCTGCTTGGCGCGAGCGTGTTACCACGCTAACCCGCGTGTGATGCGGATCGAGGCGACGGAGGAAGGCCAGGCCATTTTTTCAGGTGTTTGCTGATGCACGCGTCTTGACGCAGATAAGCAGCTGCCTCTTTCAGCGCGTTTGTGGCAGCCTGGCAAATCAGCATTCAGTAAGCGCGTCGGATGTGTCAACGAATCGTTTTGTGAGTTCCCGTTGCACACACGGAGTTGGGGACCGTCCAAAAAGGCGGGCATTTTCCCGACACCCGTGGCTGGATTTGCATGAAACTGCTAAAATGTGCTATCATTGATGGAGTGCACCGAAAAGCTTGTGTTTCGTGACCGTGCGCACTATTTCGCGGTTTTGGGGAGTTCAAAATGATCACTGACCACCAGACATCGCTTTTTCCACTGATGCACCTTAGATGTTTGCTGTCTGAACTGCCATCAACCACTTCTTCTTCTAGGCGATTTGAATGCGCATGACACTGTTTGGGGGTGTGACGTCACCATTGCTTGTGGGAGGCTGTGTGGGAATTTTATCCACTGTGCTTTACTATGTATTTAAACACAAGAACTCGTTGCACATTTTACAATGTCATCCGGTGAGATGTCAGCGCTAGACTTAAGCCTCTGCAGTCCCAGCTCGTCCAACACCCTCGAGTGGAGTGTCGGAGATGACCCAATGGGAAGTGACCACTTCCAGTGTGGGTTCGGTTTAAGAGAGATGGAACGTTGGGTGTTGGGCCACAGCGCTGGAATTTTAAGGAAGCGGAGAGATGCGAATTTGAGACGGCTTGAAGAATCATTGTAACTGAGCCTGATAGGACGCCATCCACTATGAGGATTTTACTCACAGACTTTTAGAGTGTGCGAACAGGTGTATCCCACGCACGTCTGGCGCTCCCCGACGTACTCCTGTTCCGTGGTGGGCGGAGGAGTGTCGGAGCATCATCCAGGAGCGTAAACGTGCGTTTCGGGCTTTGGCGCCAGGAGCAGTGTGGAAAATCTGATAGCCTTTAAGGAGGCGAGAGCTTTTGCTTGGCGCACTGTAAGGGAGGCGAAGCGTGCTTCCTGGCATGCTTGCGGAAGGACGCTGAACCGGCTACGCCGACATCGCAGGTTTTGTCTCGGATCAAGCGTATATCGGGGGAGTTTTCATCCATGCCTCTTCCGGTACTATGTGTGAACGGACAGGTCCTGACGCGCCCGTTGGATGTTACGAACGAGATTGTCCGGGCGCTGGCCCGCCGCAGCGTAGGTGGCAACACTAACCCACAGTTTGTGCGGCATCAAATGCAGCGTGAACAATCTGCAGTGGACTTTTCGACGAGCGCACTACATGCCTATAATGATCCATCCACCCTGGTCGAGTTGGAATCGGCGATTGCCAAGCTTCGCAGTGTGTGTGTGAAGGTCCGGACACTGTGCACAACGACATGTTCAAGCATTTGCCGCCTTGCGTGCTTCGCGGTCTTTTAGCGGTCTTTGATGGGCTATAGACCAGTGGTGACTTTCCAGTCTCTTGGCGAGAAGCTACTGTCGTTCTTTTTTTAGAAACGGATAAAAGTGGATTATTAGATCCCTTACATTATAGACCCATTTCTCTCACTTCATCGCTCTCTAAGTTAATGGAGAAGATCGCTTATGACCGTTTAACTTGGTTTCTAGAACACCACGGCGGTTTGGCAAACGCCCCAGTATGGTTTTTGAAAGAATCGATGCACAGTGGACGATCTTTTAGTTCTCGACACTGCGATTCGTATTGGATTTAGAGCAAACCGACACAAAGGCGCAGTGTTCTTGACATAGAGGGCGCCTATGGCACCGTATGGCGTCAGGGCATTCTTCTCAAGCTATACAGGTATGGTATACGCGGCAATATGGGCACCTTCAGAACTTTTAAGTTGACCGTCCTTTCCGTGTCCGTGTTCGGGACGCGCTCTCTGAGAGGCATCTTCAAGTTAACGGTATGCCCCAAGGCGGCGTTCTCAGCGTAGCTTGTTCGTCGATATGATAAACGACATCGGGATTGGGCTGCCGCAGTCTGCAGGTCGTGCCTTTGTTGATGATGACACCGTTTGGACTAGCGCAGCAAGAGTACCATCGATGGAGCGCCAACTCCAGTTGGCTGTGGACCGTGTTGAGAAGTGGGGTACCATGAACGGGCTCAAGTTTTCAAGTAGTAAGACTGTAGCCATGCATTTTCGTCGTAGCCGGGAATGCGGTGACCTGTCTATCCGTATGTATGGACAATGCATTCCAACTGGGCCTGTGGCTAGGTACCATAGGGTATACTTTGACCGCCGATTAACATATGAGGCACACCTTAAGGCGCTACGTGAACGCTGTTTTAAATCTTTGAACGCGCACATCGTGTGGAGGGGATCGGAGCACGCTTTTGCTGCTGTATTTTTGCTGCTGTGTCGGGCAATCATACGCTGTAAGCTGGACTATGCATGTTGTATTTATGACAGCGCGTGTGAATCCGCAAAACGCATCATTGACACCATCCATCACACTGCTTTACGTGCCATCACAGGGGCGTTCCGTACATCTCCTACCTGAAGCCTTGTGGTAGAATCGCACAAGCCGCCGTTGTCAGCGAGGAGAAAATGGTAGGCATGCGTGGTGCACTTAAGTTGCGACAGCTCCCGTGGCATCCCGCATATCTCGCAGTTTTTCGCGGCCTGCTGTGCCTTTTTTTCGCCATGCACCTCGGGCGCACGCTGTGACCTTTTGGCTCCCGGATACCTTAAGCTTAAGCCTACGGAAAGCCTTACTGCGGGAAAACGAAACTCCCATTGGAAGGGTGAAGCGATCAGGTCATCTGTGCACTC
This sequence comes from Pollicipes pollicipes, assembly GCF_011947565.3. NCBI lineage: Eukaryota > Metazoa > Arthropoda > Thecostraca > Pollicipedomorpha > Pollicipedidae > Pollicipes > Pollicipes pollicipes. The sequence goes on from NW_023595962.1 coordinate 20,418,837, forward strand.
ATCCCTGGCATTTGATCTCGCCCTCAACAGACACATCGCTGACTGAAATGACAAAACAGATGTATCTCTGCTGGATATAATGAAGTCCAGAGCGCTTGAACGTATAACGTAATATGAGGGTTACACATACCTACACAGACGGCTCTAAAACTTCTGATGGTGTAGGCTGTGCGTTTGTGAGCGGTGGCGTCACCCGGTCGTTTTGATTGCCCCCAAAGGCGTCGGTGTTCACATCGGAGCTCGTAGCAATTATTAAGACACTGTTTTATTGAAGTCGGTGACGAACCTTTACATCTCATTTTGACGGACTATTTGAGCAGCGTTCTGAGTGTGAAGTCTTCTTATCCATTATGTCCCCTTATACAGGACATTTTAATACGTTTGACTCAACCGGCTCAGGCCGGAAAGAAAGTCATGCTATGTTGGATTCCTAGTCGCGCTGGAATCACGGGCAACGAGTTGGCTGACGCGGCTGCCAGGCGAGCAGCGCTGGCTCCATGTGTTTGCTCTCTTTCTACTCCTGCCAGAGACTTTTACCCTGCAATAAAAACCTTCCTGCACAACAAGTGGCAGCGTTGTTGGGATCGGGTGGATGTTAATAGGCTTAGAGCGATAAACCCTAAGCTGGGTCAGTGGTTCTCTTGTTTCCGCGAAGTGAGGCGAGAAGAGGTGGTCCTGTGCAGACTACGTATCTGGCACACAAACGCAACCCACGGCTATATGTTGGAGGGAGCCGATAAACCCATCTGCCATCGATGTGGTGCTGTCCTTGCCGTTCGCCATATCCTTATATCTTGTCTACGCCTCGTGGAAGAACGCCAACGTTACTTTGGACAGCATGAGTCTCCCCTTGCCCTCTGTGATATGTAAGGAGACATCTCACAGTTTCTTGAATCTCAGCAGATCTTTTTGTTTCTCAAACACACCAACTTTGGGACCATTTATGCGGCTCATTACTTAGGTAAAACAAAACTCGTTATGGGCGCCAAATGACCACCGCAGTCGGCGCGCCCGTAAACTCAAATATACAACAAAAAAATGCTCACTGAATTCCGTGCTAACGAACCATTGGGACTCCGACATTTTTGGACAATAGCGCATTTTTATCTTCTTTTTTATATGTCTGTTTTGGCAAGTGCGCATTTTTAGTGTTTGGCAAGGGCGCATTTTTCAATCTACTTTTTTGTATGGGTATGTTTGATTTTGAAGCTCAAAATTATTGCGGTCGAATGTTAATTCATGTCACAGATAATAGGGGGCACGCGGGCCCTTAGTGCCCCCCCCCCTTCCCTGCCCTCGTTAAATTCACCACTGCCCCCAATGCGTGGAAACATATTGCATGCTTCCCTGATTCAGTTGGGCTTTATCAAGAACGTTCTGTTGACATTGCAACGACTCTGCGGAAGTTTGGCCGTTGCGTGGACGCGTTGGGAGGCGTGTATCCCAATAGTGGTCCTTCGATTAAGGGAGTGCTATGGTGTGTACGGTTGGCAACGTATGAACTCGCCAACAGCAATCCCAATATCCAGGGCCCCGAGGTCCTGGGTCTCCCCACGCCTGCAGAACAGTGTCCCGAGATGTGACCTTGACCTCTTCCATGCTTGCAGAACAGTATCCTGATACGTGACCTTGACTTCTCCTGTGCTTGCAGAACAGTGGCCTGAGATGTGACCCTAATCTCCCATGTCTGTAGAAACTTGTCCTGAGATGTGGTCTTCACCTCTGTCATGTTAGCAGACCATGTCCCAAGATGTGACCTTGACCCCTTCCCGGCCCGCAGAACAGTGTACAGGAGTTTGACTGACCGCTCCGTGCTCACAGGCAAGGGGGCCGGGAAGAACGGCCGGTTCACCGCCAGGCTGGCCTCCCTGAAGCGACGCCCCGAGGCCGATGACGTCATACGACAAGAGATAACATCGGGCGAGAGCTGAGCGGTGTCCCTATGGGCAGTGGGAGCGTCATCTGACCGATCTGTCACTGGCTGATAACTGAGTGACGTCATTGTCGAGGGGCTGTGTCATTGGTGGATGTCGCGCGTTGGCGGAAAACAATTGACCGGTGTCAGATTTGCTCAGTGCATTGTCATTTGTCGGGATGGGCAGTCGCTCCCCGCGTGCAATAGTTACTGCCTTCAAAGTGATCGCTATGGATTACCAGTAGCCATGACTAGGTTGTGTTTCTGTTTCTCATGCTGATCACGGTGCGGATTACAAGCAGCCGTGGATATATTGTGCTTCTGATTCTCATACTGATCACTGAGTGGATTACAAGTAGCCATGGACAGATCGTGTCTCTGCTCCTCACCGATTCAGTACAAAGCTATCGGTCACCGCGGGCGGTTATCGTCAGTTGCGCCGCTTTTGACTAGAAAGATGGGGCCGGATGCTTTTCATCAGCATAAGCATCGCGTGCATGCCTCTGGTTGTGATAAACGGTTCACTCAGTCATAGCGTGTCTTAGGTCTTCGCTTGGTTGACATTGAGCGTAGTGGCCTGAGGTGGGGGCTTTCTGACGTAAAGAAAAATAAATCGATGAAACTCCATGGGGGGGGGGGGGGTAGATTACCAGACCTCAGCAAAACAAATTATTCCCGGTGTGTGTGTTGTGTGTGTGTGTGTGTGTGTTGTGTGTGTGTGGTGTGTGTGTGTGTGTGTGTGTGTGGCGCGTGCGTGCGTGCGATGCTGAGCGTTGCGTGCGTGCGTGCGTGCGTGCGTGCGTGCGGGCGGGCGGGCGGGCGGGGCGTGCGTGCGTGCGTGCGGGCGTGCGTGCGTGTGTGTGTGTGTGTGTGTGTGGTGTGTGTTGCGGCATTGACAATTGAGTTCTACATGGGAGAACCCTAACAAAATAGTTGCCCATGTCCCCTCCCCTCCAAAGATATGTCTTCCCATCCGACCAATGCACATCCAGACTCTTGACACGAAGCGTTGTCAATTTTTCCTACTTTTTGCTGCACGGGGCCCTGGGAATGATGTCGTGAAACAACGGCTTGATGGGAGCGAGAGCATAGTCCGATGATTTGGCGTGACAGGAAATCAAGTGCACGCCAAGTGCAAAACGTGTCTGCATCGAAGTAGCCGAACACTGAGGATGACTACGACTTGTAGGAAAGCTTAAAAGCTCGGGAGCCAAAGCCCCTTTAAATGTACCATTTTCATGCAAAACAACAGGGTACACAGGTAAGCCTTCACGAAAATCGAGGGAACATAGGTCCTCCCCATTTCCAGCCTCCCGCGTCTGTGGTGGTGTACTGAGGGATTCGGGAGATATATCCTAAGAAACCACGCGGGTTACAGCTACCTTGTACTTGCTTGGGAATACGAGACCGTGTGCTAGCTGTGACAAACATTTTCCTGTGCTCGCTGGGGCGCACGAGGCCGTGTGCTGGGTGTGGTGTACCTTTTTCTCTACTGGCCGTAGCGTGGCGGCGATTTGTCGACATATAGCTTGTTCCGGCTTCTCACAGGACAGTTATTGTGTGTATCATAAGCTGAGGGCCATTGGTCTAGTGTTTTGGGACTCGTCTTAGGCACACCCGGCTATTGGTGGCCGGTTTCTTGCAACTAAACCAAGGCTGCGGGACTTGCATATTGGGCCGTTTTCACTACAACAATCACCTGTTGAACGTCCAAAAAATGAATTCTATCCAAAAAGATGTCCATAAAACGTCAGAACTAATAATCCATTACGCACGCGTATAATGCGGATAACACAGCATTAAAAAGAGATATTTCCCTAGTTTTAGCTACATTTTTGTATGCACTGCCCGTATGAATGTGACGAAATTCTCGCGAGACTATAGCTAAAGAAGATGTAAATCTAAAATATAGATAAACGGCTTCAGCGCAATTGCACATTTCCTTAGCCAACATCATTGCATACCGCGAATAAGTCATTCCAAAAGGTCAGTGCAACTAGAACACAAGATGAAGGGATCTGTTTTTAGTTTGCTGATATACGTTACATGCGGTTTTGCGCGATCTAACGTAGGTTCAGAACACGACGGCCTGAAAAGGAATTTAAACGGAGCGCCATCTCTGAACTTAACCCGTGTTAATGTTCCACGTCATATCAGTTCGCCGCAGAAGACAAAGGAAGCAGCTAAACTTACAGTAGGTGAAGCAGCATTGGGTGTGCGACGTATGCAAGGAAAGCGCAAAATAGAAATGTGTGATAGAACGTGGCGTCATGTTGGCCATTGGTGCTACAAACCAACTAACAGAAAAATTGAAGCTTCGGAGATGGCCTATCTATGCTGGCTAATGGGATCCTCATCTCCTGTGATTATCGGCAACAACTTCGACAATTTGCGCTTCGCGCATTACCTGCGGAAAATAGGGCTCAAAGAAGCCTGGGTTGCGCGCTGGAGTGCTGCGGAGGGCTTCGTGGGCGTTCTCACGAAACAGACGTGGGCGGAGTGGTGGAGCTGCAAATTTGACGTATGTAACTGCCATACGGTGCGGGCGTCCGATGCCAAGTGGGTGCGGCGATTCTGCCAAGCTGATTCGCCCACGTTCCGCGGTATATGTCGCTACAGACCAAAGATCAAGTGGGTCGATGATGTTGGTGAAACATAGCTTCCGTCCGTGAATACATATTTCCAGTCAGGGGTGTCAGTTTTTTGGTACAGTTGGGGCATCGGTCAGTACGGTAGACCAACGTATTCCGAAAGCCTGTTTCCCCCCGGATTTGGACCATTCGAATTTGCGTTCCAGATTTAAACAGCGTTTTTTTTTTATAAAGTAGCCGGATGATAAATTCTTCTGTTCGAGAAGTTCGAGCCTGCCACTGTCCCCTCAACTCATACCGCACGCTGGTTTACAATTACTCAAGCTCACAAGACACTCTATTATCCAAGAACCACATAGCCGTCTCATGACCTGCCACACTCTCCCGACGTCGTTTCTCGCGAGAGCCGACCGCGCCGCTGGTCGCGCCGCGCCGAGCTCACCCGGCGCCACCAATAATCACGCTGCATGCATTCTGATGACAGCCATGTTCCAACCAATCAGAGACCTGCTCCGATCAAGCCGGAGCCATCTTATGGGACACGTCAGTGGCGAACATTGCTTAACACAATTGTACAAAATCACGATCTCAGCATCCATCAGAGAGAGGGAGGGAGAGAGAGAGAGAGAGAGAGAGAGAGAGAGAGAAGAGAGAGAGAGAGAGAGAGAGATTTATATACATATACATACTCCTCTCTCTCACTCCCTCTCTCTCTCTCTTTCTCTCTCTTCTCTCTCTCTCTCTCTCTCTCTCTCTCTCTCTCTCTCTCTCTCTCTCTCTCTCTCTCTCTCTCTCTCTCTCTCTCTCTCTCTCTCTCTCTCTTTCTCACTCCCTCTCTCCCCCTCTCTCTCTCCTATTTTCTGCTGTGCCAAGACCCAGAAACGATACCATGGTTTGATGGGAGCGAGAGCATGGTCCAATGATGTGGCAAGGCAGAAAGTCAAATGCACGTCGAGTGCAAAAAGTGTAGACACCAAAGCAACCGAAAGTCAGGCATGACCACGAGACATAGGAAAGCTTACAGATTCGACAGCCAAATCCCCTTTTCAATGAATGATTTCCATGCAGCACAACAGGGTTCACAGGTAAGGCTTCACGGAGATCGGGGAGCCATCAACCCTCCCATTCCCAATTTCCTAAAGCTGTGGTGATGCACTGAAGGGTTCGGGGGATATCTCTGAAAAATGCACGTGGGTTGCATCTACCTTGTACTCGCCAGGAAATACGAGACCGTGTGCTGGGTGTAACGTATCTTACTTTATATTGGTTAGGTCACGAGGCCGTGTGCTAGCTGTGACAAACACTTCCCTGTGCTCGCTCGGGCACCCGAGACTATGTGCTAAGTGTGGTGCACCTTTTTCTCCACTGGCTGTCATGTGCGTCGGCGATTTGTCAACATATGGCTTGTTCCGGCTTGTCATAGGGCAGTTATTGTGTGTATGCTAACCTGAGGGTCACTGGTCCAGTGTTTTGGGACCTGTCTCATGTACACGCCATTATTGTTTGCCGGTTTCTGGCAACCGAACTAAGGATACGGCGCTTACGTTTTTGGCCAACTTGACGACCTCAGCCAGCTCGCGAATGTCCAAACTGTGAACGCTATCCAAAAAAGATGTCCAGAAAACGCCAGAACTGAAAATCCATTATGCACGCGTACAAAGCGCATAGCAGAAAACTAAAACGAGATACTTCCATATTTCCATCAACATTTGTGTATGCACTGCTGCATATGAATTTGACAAAATTCTCGTGAGACCATAATTAAAGACATATAGAAAAAAACTTAAGTCAAATTGAAAGTTGCACGGGAAAGTGGATATAACTTCAGACCACAACCAATTGGTCACAAACCTCTCGCACATTGTATTGAGCACTATTCAGTGGCATTTTAAGAGCTCGGTGCAACTGATATACAAGATGAAGGAATCTGTTTTTAGTTTGCTTATGTACGTTGCATGCGGTTTTGCAAAAGCTGCCGTACTTTCAAAACACGACGGCATCAAAAGCAGCCCAGACGGATTGTCATTTCTGAACACAACTATGCCAAGTCATATCAGTCCGCCGCAGAAGACAACGGAAGCAGCCAAGCCTACTGTTGGTGAAGCAATATTGGGTGTGCGACGAATGCGAGGAAGGCGCAAAATAGAAATTTGTGATGAAACGTGGCGTCATGTTGGCCATTGGTGCTACAAACCAACTTACAGAAATATTGACGCTTCGCAAATGCCCTTAGTTTGCTGGCTGATGCGATCCTCATCTCCTGTTGTTATCAGCAACAGGTCCGACAATTCGCGTTTTGCGCATTACCTGCGGACAATGGGGCTCAAAGAAGCTTGGATATCACACTGGGGTGTTCCAAAAGGTTTCGTTGGCGTTGTCACAGAACAGACATGGGGTGAGTGGTGGAAATGTCTGTTCAACTTTTGTGACTGTCATACGGTACGAGCGTCCGATGGCAAGTGGGTGCGCCGATTCTGCCAATCTGATTCGCCCAAGTTCCGCGGTATATGTCGCTACAGACCGAAGACCAAGTGGGTTAGGTGATGGTGGTGAAATATAGCATCAGTTAGTGAATAAATGTTTTTAGACAGGGTTATCAATCTTTAAAACGGGCTTTGAACTCAGCCGATAGGGTCCACCAACGTATCCCGAAAACCAGATTTCTCCCCGGAGTTCGGCCCCTTGAATGTACGTTTTGGATTTAGATATCACCTCTTAAAAAGTAGTGGGATCATAGATTGCTTTGCGGAAGAATGGCTTCTAATTTCACATCATGGGGGCTATAAAACCACGCATTCGAAGAGCCCATAGGCCACAAGTACTTCCACAATAACTTCCATTTCCAGCGCGTGTAAAACTGCAGTTTCGTGATAAACTTATTAATGCGTACAAATTACAGAAAACACCTAAGTGAGACGGTCCGACATGACCACCAGATAGCGATATCGTTTACCGTGCAAGGAAGACGGTCCGAGGCGCAGGAGGCCAGTTTTATGCGATATGGCACGGCCTGGCACGTACAGACCAGAGAAAATGGTGCATATGATGTGGATATTGACATGTGCAGCATGCACATGAACTGCACCTCATGTCCACTGTCAGGAAGAAGCGCCCATGCCTAAAAGGGGGAGTGAGCGTGCATGACCTGAACAGACATGTTGATAATTAGAATGACAGAGTCTGAAGAGGCTGACGAGCGGGCGGGCACAAGAATGGCCGTCGAAATGAATAGCTCGACCAGGCCTTTGACAAGGGTTTGAAGTTGATATAGAAATGCTGCGACAAAAACTTGCCTCTTGAAAAGAAATGGGTGAAATCCAGGTGCACAAAAACTATGGCGTTCCACGGAAGTGGATCCACAAGGGGGAGGCACAGGCTCCAGCCCCCCTCCCCCTCTCCCTTGGGCGCCGAATGGATCTATGAGCTTCGAAGGGGCCATAGGGATGCGTCGTACATGTATATATATATATATATATATATATATATATATATATATATATACGTAGATGTACATACAAATAGATCAATAATTAGATACATAATAATTTGATATGTGTCCAGTTGTATGTGCAAGTGCCTGCTGCCAGCAGCGCACAAACTCAATATCTCACACGGTTACCGAGCAACAGCTCTTAATTATAGCACGCGCCTGGGTGGCCAGTTGGTCACCCTTCGCTCGGGTGGGGAAAAGTTAATTTGACTACCCCCCCCCCCCCCCCCGAGGTCCCAGGAACTAGCAAAGCTTGACACAAAATTCGCAGGGTGTCTTGACCTGTACGTGAACCCATTCAGGTTAAATTTTAGGGTCCCTAGGTCATGACCCTCGGGCTGAATAACGTCAAACAAGGTCAAATTCCAGATTGGTCTCCGAAGGGCTCCTAGAACCTAAATAGCTGTTCTAAGCGAAAGGTCACATGATCATTGAAGGTCAGTGACTGTTTGATTTTTTAAAGGTCATAATGACCGAAATCATACAAGACTTTTTTGAGTTTTGCATTTGAATAAGCGACACGGATTACGCTAGCAGTATATTCCTAAAAACAAAACGTTGACCTGGGTCATTTTAGACCACTGAGCTATTCCGGCCTTTCAGAAGTCCATGGAAGGTGTATAATACGATTCTTGTTATCAATAAATTCGAAATGAGCGATAAAATCTACCCCATGGAGCAAACCCTAGGGTAATAAAACAGGCTGGTTTTGACCTTGGACTGATCTTTATACCGATCATTATTCCGATCTTAATACAAAGGCCAATGCAATCGGTTCATTCAATTATTGTATTGCCTAAGAAAGCATTCCAGGGAGGTATGGCTTCGTCTAACGCTCCGCTGTTGGATCAGATTGAAGGATTCCCTAGAAATTGCCTTCGCTGAAACTATGGGCTGATTTTGACCTGCCAATATACCAGCGACCTTACAAGGCACATCTATGTTGTTGATGCCAGACCATCCGCTGTTCAATTGTCTACAGTTATGCAGAATTTGGCGTGGCTGCACTTCGCCGTTTGGAAATATCCCGGAAAAACCTTCAGGGGAGCGGGGTCAATTTGACCCCCACCCGAGCGCGTGTTAAGAATTAAAACGCTTGATCTAGACTATATTTAAAAAATGCGCTATAGCTTTTGAACGAAATTGTGAACTCCTTCATTAGCTTCTAGGAGCTGATTATACGTGATGGAGCGTCTGGCTCTGTGGGAGCATTGAGCTCTGAGTGCGCTGCTGTTCGCCAACATGCCAGCACGCCTTGGCGCATTCCGAAACATAATCAGTTGCATTCGTGAGTGCTTTTGCACCGCCTGGTTATGCTCACCTAGCAGTCTGACCGATCAGATTGTTACAGCATGTGTGCGGTGGCGCCAAATGTAGGCCTCTACGGACAGCATGTTTCGTTCGGCCAACATCACCTGTTGCTGGTGTAACCACGTTTCAAAGATGGGGTGGGGCAAACCTGGATTGAAGGGGACCAACTGAAAAATATATTGCGGAAAATCGGGGGTAAATTGGGCGGCAGTCTGAACTAAAAGCGGAATTATAAATGAAAAATATGAAAGACGTGCGTTTGACGGGCAAAATTAAAGGGGACAGAGCCCACTTTTTAAAAATCGGGAGGCATGTTCTCCCCAGTCTCTCTCCCCGCTGCTATTGGGGGATACGAGAGTTACCAGCCACAGCTAACACTCACCTGTCACCTGTAGCGTCGGATGTGTTAGGGACATTTTGATGATAAACACACGAACCTGGTTTTAGCCGTTAAAACAAGCTGAGACCTCGTTAGTCGTAATTGTGTGAGATATTGACCTTGTACGCTGCTTCCAACATATATTTGCACATCTCATTTTGTAGGCATGCATATATATATATATATATATATATATATATATATATGTTTTGTGTATATATATATATATATATATATATATATATATATATCATAGATTCCAATCAAATGTGTACAGTTTCGAAGATGTTTGGCAACACTCACTATTGAGTGTTTGAGCCTGGATGTAAAATTAAAATCACGTCTTATCTATAATCAACGCGAAGTGTACCTTTTAGGAACACGTGTACAAATTATATCCAAACACGGTAAATGCCGTGTTGCTTTCGCCGCCCTTTTTTAATTTCACGAGAACTCGTCAGGGACGGTAAACATTTGGTCTTTAGTGAATGACCTTTCAGCGGCCTGGGGACCAATTTTCATTGACGCATGTTCTCAGACTGTGCGGAGCCGCCTGGCGACGAGCTGTGTTGGTGGCATATTGGTGCTCGTCCACCCGTATGCTTCTGGTGGGGTGGCCGGCACGCACCCTCCCTTGACCCCGCGTGGTAGTAGAGGTCCGGCCGGCGACGCTGGTAGACTGGACGCCGATCCTAGCTCCGGTCCGTCGACCGCTGGGCTCAGTAGAGGCCCTCAGAAATTCGCATGATTGTTGTATTTGTTTATTCTGAATTTCTTAGTTTTATCGTTTTGACGTTACCTTGATGACCCTGATTGCGCGTTCAGGATATTAGAATTCACGTAGTATTTCCCGAGGCTAGACGGTCCCCAACTTCTGTAGCTGTGAGCTGGAGCGCTGAAGCTGCGAACTGGGGCGATCGAACCGCGGGCTGGAGCGCTGGAGCTGCGGGCTGGAGCGCTGGAGCTGCCATCTGGAGTGATGGAGCTGCAGGCTGGAGCGCTGGAGCTGCGGGCTACAGCGCTGGAGCTGCGAGCTGAAGCGCTGGAGCTGCGAGCTGGAGCGCTGGAGCTGCGCTCCACGATCGGCGGAGCAGAGAGGTTATGCAGGAAAGAGATGGCAAAGACAGCAGTTAGTGGTATAGTCTGACAACCAGTACAAATCCTTTCTCGCACTGACATTTTTGGGCAGAGACTTAGATATGGCGCCAAATCTCGAATGCACAGGAATGAGGATAAATAGGAGCGAAACGTATCATGTGTCATTAGCTCCATCTAAGAACCCTGAAGGGAAAGTTATCTTGTTATTAAGCGCCTATATGTCATACTAAGCTTAGTTATTTGAGCCTTGAGACCAAATTATCAAATATCGCAAACATGAAATAACAAGAAGGAAAATCGCGATGAAACGAAAACGCTTCAAGTGTATAGTGGAGGGCTATTTTGATAGACTACCCATTATTTCATGGATTTGGCTCCTTTTTGTCTTAGTTTGGTGCATTTCAGATGCGTCACCTCTGCCAGTGTCAGAGCCTATACGTTTCATCAGGTGGATACAATTCCGGTCACAGGGTACATATAAATCGTTACTTCTGTGGCCATTGCCATACAATTGTGTGCAGTCAAACAAATCTCTCGCGTTTTGCACACCGAGATAATCTTGGAACTAACGCAAAAGCGTATTATTTTGGCATGTCTGGATGCCAGAAGCATTACATGTTATTGGGGAGTAAAATGTCTACAAAGAAAGCGATGATGGCAGCAGGCATCCATACATCGTTCTCCATTTTATGATGAGATTTCACGAGTTTTTAGAAACCTTATAGTATTGACCGTGTATTGTCTTTAAACTCACTGGGAGATTTGTCTTGTGACAGTGAGCATTTCAGAAGTTGGGAAAACTAATTTCATTGTGCAAAGAAACAGAGATTGGGACATGAACACAAAGGGAGTAGGTGTCAGCATGCCTTCAACAGGCAGCGATGATAACAGCCAAACAACGCTCAGCGGCCGACACCGATGGGAACAGAGACAAATACATTTCCTGCTCAGGTCACGTGCTCTGGGTTTCGCGCGCACGCAAGGTTATTATTCTGCTTGATTTGTTTTGCGCTAGCTGGCCCGTCTTCTATTTAGAATATGCTCTCAGTTGCTTGCATCAATCAGAAACACAGTAAGACATCATTGCTCATTCAGTCGCGCGTGAGGCTGGCAGGCCGGATTACTAGGTTAGTAACAATCCATGTCCGCTCCACGACGCAATGGAGCCGGCTGGAGGCGCCGCGCCGAGCATTGACCGCTGATTGTCAAAGTTGAGCCCGGTAAGGTTTGCCTGCATTTTGGGCAGCAAAAAAAAACAAAAAACACTTAAAGCAGGCGGCAAATGAAATGGAATTATAGCCGGGCTATGCCCGAAAATGTAATTGTCGAAACCGACACCAGCGGTGGGCAATTCTGGACGCCTATCTTGACTGCTCGATTGCCATCTTCATACAGACATCATAAGTTAGGGTTAATAAGTTCAAACAAGTTCAAATAGCAAATAAGGTCGAGTTAAATAATCGTTTCCGGCATAATACACCAACATGGGGCATATTCACTCCAGCATATTCCATGCAGTCGTTCAACGCCTGATTTCTGCAGTTGATTGACCTCAAAATACAAACAGAATTGAGCTCACGGTAGCTCCTGGACCCTGTTTGGATTACAAGGTAAAGATGACAATAAAACGAAGAAAATCGTGTCCCTTGTTAACCAGTAAGCTATATCCGGGGATTTTGGGGGAATTTTTGGGCGGATCGGTATCCACGTTTCACCCACCGTTGAATCGTGGATGACCCGCTCTGTCACAGTGCCGGAGCGGAACTGACCGATTATCACTGCACGCGACATGGCGCGAGTACGAGGTGAAAACGATGGTGACGGCGTCTTGAGATCAGGTGACGCGGTGTCGGTTCGTCTCCGCGGTGCGTCAACAGGATGGTGCGGTGCCTCGCATCAGAGGATGGCGGACGGCGTGCCACCTGACTTGATAGATGATGAGGATGGTGCGTCCAGGCATGATAGAGACGTATGGCACAGGACAGTGGAGCGCGCAGATGTGGCCACGCGAGCAGTAGATGTGGACGGCGACGAGGCGAGTGGGCCCTGCCACACGCTCCCTTGACTGAAGCTAATGATATAGTAACACTACATAACGTCTGAGGCATGTAGTGGTGGTAGTAGTACTGGTACCGTCGCATCACCGGGTGCATCCATCACGACTGTTGACACACCGACCCGTGCATTCCCGTCTCACGATGGCGTTGTGCGGCCGCCGACGCAGTGGTGCCTCCGGCGTCGCAATGTGGAGTTCGGCGTGGTACCCGTGCGCGCAGACAAACAAGTACGTTCGGCAACTCCGTACCTAGCGCGGTACCCGTGAGCGCAGACAAACGAGTGTGTTTGGCAACTCTGTACCGAGCGCGGTACCCAAGAGCGCAGACAAACAAGTACGTTCGGCAACTCCGTACCTAGCGCGGTACCCGAGAGCGCAGACAAACGAGTGTGTTTGGCAACTCCGTACCGAGCGCGGTACCCATGAGCGCAGACAAACGAGTGTGTTTGGCAACTCCGCACCGAGCGCGGTACCCAAGAGCGCGGACAAACGAGTATGTTTGACGACTCTGTTCCGTGGGCTTTACTAGATAAGCTCGCGTAAGAACTGGGGGGCGTGTGGTACTTGTGATTCAACGCACTTGTGTTTTTAGTGCGCATTAGACCTTAATGTCACATCTGGCTGGACCGGCGTTGTCGGCGTCGACGGCCGACCCCTGTCACCCGGAGATCAGTGACCGGACGCAGCCGGCTGCTGATACGCTGCGCCGTACGCGTAAGAGGGTCAGTCGGCTGGCAACTGGGGCCAAATCACGAAATGACAAGATTTGAATTACGTTATTATTACGTCATGAATGCCAAGGTGACCTTCAAATACATACTCCCTCAACTTACTCTCCCACATCTTTGTGGCGTTTAAACTCAAGAACCAGAGGACTTTAGATCTTAAAAAGAGCGCAGCCGTGAGCTGTATCAAAGGTCTTCAACATGGACAGTTCAATTCAAAACCCTATAGAAATGTGGGACACTCCCTTTGAGGTAACCTGGCGGAAACGACAGCCGAGTCCAACGTTATCTTACCTCTAGTTCAGCTGCTCAGTTCACTTCAGTTCAGCTCTATGCTGACAGAAAGACTGGGTCAAGTAGAGTTTTGCTGGGCTTTTTGCGATAAATGCAATCGTAAGTAAGAATGTTTCTGACATAGGGTAGGTAAGTTTGTGGCCTGTTTGTAACTTATGCTGGATAAATGCTATTGGAAAAATTACGTATTGTTCAATGCATGAGCAAAAAACGTTATTTTCATAGATAAGACGGTAATAATAGCCTCATTCCTCGCAAACATTAGGAAAGTGGAGATACAGTTGGGTTGGTATATCGGCAAAATGTCTTTATCAAAACTATAGCAGAAGTGACTTCTGAAGAATATCATTCTGCTATTGTTTCGACAAAGGCATGTTGCCGAAATATCAACCCAACTATACGTCCATTCTCCTGGTTTTTCTCCGAAGAATAAGGCTATCACTACTGTCTCAGCTATTGCAAGAACTGCAATCCAATGTTGTATAGCTAACACCATTGCCGACGGTATTGCAAAAACTACGTAAGCTGTTCAGTGCATTAGCGAGAACCATGGAATACAATAATATAGCATCACAATATTAGCGAGGAATAATATATAATATGGCCGGAACCGGCTAATGCAAATGTGGTTAACTACGTGTGGACGCGCTTGGCTGGCACTCGGCAGGTGCAGATTGTCAACTGCCACGTCGATGCGCGGACGTCGATGACAGCGCCCCTGGCGAAAGAATTTGTCCCAATTTTGGTGTGTGCAAGGTATTATTTTTTCTTTGGGTTGAAACAGCACTGGCATTCGCAAAGAACTGCAAAAATACCTTTCATACGTCTTCATCAACTGCAATGGAGAAATATGCATTTTTCAGACATATCTTCCGGCAAATATCGTCTACTTATTGCGCAAACTAGATCTCGCGCCTTTTTGTGGCCTGTAACGTGCTAGATTGATTGCAATCGCAAATTTCCACAATGTACGGTTAAGTTAAGATACAGGAGAAGTGTTCCCTTCAACCAGAATTGACTTAGAGGCAAAACTGGGTTCGGCCTTTGATAATTACAGATTGTACATGCATCTTCCCAATGAGGCAAACCGTCCAATTTTTGCAAAATGTGGTAGGTCAAAGAGTTTGTCCACCTTGATTGGTTTAAGTGTAGGAGTACGCAAAACGTATCTGCTTTTAAGAAACTCGGTTCGGCATGCTTTGGTTGAAACGTAGCCGATCCTCGCAAGGGGACGAACGTCGTCGAGAAAAGGCAACGGAATTGCACAAAACATGCCAGGACGGGAAGAGTGGAAATGCACAGCGTAAAAGAGCGCAGGACACGAGACAGCAGGATGGAACAGGGCAGGAGATAACGGCACAAGGCAAGGAAGCACATGATAGCACAGTACGGGAGACAACGGAAAGTCGGGACTGAGGGGAAGGGCTTAATGGCTGAGAAGTGAGTTGAGAAGGGGTTTGTCGTATAAGACAGGTTCCAAGCACACCCGACAGGTTCTAGAGAGAACAGAACAGATCAAGGCGAAGCCAACACAGCGGAGGACAGCCCGCCACAGCACAGCCCAGCACAGAATGTGACACAGTTAAGGGGTGCTTGCAAGATAAAAAGGATTTACCTGAAAGACTATTTTAGAAGACACCATTTCCTCCACCCTTAACATCATTAATGCGTGAAACCCATCTCTTGCACGTCTTGCACGTCCTCGCTTTACTCGCGTCACTATGCCGTTGGAGTTACTTGTCATTTTAAGGTGAACATAGTGCATGCGCATCTGGCCTACGCCAGCGAACTGCCTTCATCGGTTGAAAATAAGAATGTCTAAAATCACACCTTCTCAGATTTCCCGAAATCACACCTTCTCAAATTTATCGGCTAGCTTATTACCAATGGCATACTATTAAGTGAAAAAGTTGCCCTGTACAACACAATTTCTCTGCTTCGCAAATATGCTCCTCAACATGTATTTGCTTGATGACGTCATCATATCTTGCGCAGCGTTGATTGACAGCCAGTTGATGCCCGTTACATCTGGAATCCTATTCAAGCATACCGGATATAAACGAGTCGACAAGTACATTTTCCTGGCTTTGATCTCCCGCATAGCCAATGGAATGCCAACAATTAAATTACATAATCATGACGTCATGGATGCTTCGAGTGACATGGAACTAGTCTCAACGAAAGTCTGCACTTCTTGGCCGGCATGTAGCTCAGAAACTTGAAGGATTCAGGTTTGAAGAAGGTCAGGGTGGTGACCTGCACCAAATGATATTCCGATGGCTATTCTAATTTAAAATCCTCATGAGATGTGTACGCATGTAACTGAAACAAAAGCTAGGAGTCCACGAACGGTTTAAATTTTTTGTGTTTTGAAGTCATAAACCGACAAAATTAAGGTATTCAAGAACTGCATCGGAGAAACCGTCGGCGCCATTTTGTTTCCTAATGATTCAGTGGACCCGGTTTTGACCGATAGCAATACGGGCTTTGTTGTAACTGTTCAGGGTTATACGGAGATATTGTGAACCCCATGTAATCAAGGACAAGTGTAGATCGAAAATCGTGTGAAGCATTTGTGCCACTACCGGGCAAATTGATGTTCTTCTAAGCGAGTTCATCTTCATAAAGAATAAACAAGCTATGACTTTGCATACTAGGTTTGACCATGTGCCACAATGATTTTAAGCCATTCGTAGACGCTGCGCAGGTGACGATGCCGCGAATGGCGGCGACTGTCGAGGCCATGATCAGACGTAATCTGCTGCCTGCAGAACAGCATGACGCCTCCTTTTGGGCAGGTCGGTCATGAGCGTAAATATGACATATGACATACGACGTAGACTAGGACATACCGTATCCCAACACGACGAGCTGACCTGTGGCGTACCGGACTACGACACGACGACCCGATTTGACGCGGACAGGCCCTCTGTTGCTCTCTTGTGTCTACTGACTAACCGTCTTAAGCGCAGGTCATAATGCATGTAATTGCCTGTATTCAGAAGCATAACTTTGCATAGCACACAAGTGACTGCCAAAGTGGCCAGGGCGTTCTCGACAGCAGCGAACTCAGCGTCAGCGTGACACTTGTGACACGTGACTGCCACCACTCCGCAGATAACCTGACCCTTGCGAGCAGGAGCTAGTATCCTGGCGTCAGGACAAATAGCTGAATTTCAGCTTTTTCCAGCTATTCTAAAGATACCATGCGAATCACGAACCTTTCAAAACGTGCACATTCGGCACTTACCTTTTTCAAATCCACAAATCAGCATGGCAGTGCCCGAGTTATATCAGTTGTCATCTTCGGCGCCAGTTTCATTCATGACAACGGTTCAGAGACAACTTCCACTCGCAGGTACACATTTTCCAACTGCGAACAGCAAACCATCCCTGATCAGGCTCCAATGGCGTCCACATGCTGGCACGCGCGCCACAAAATCAGAATGGCCCCACTTCTACGATCACGTGCACCTTGACGCGCAGGTCGCCGCCGACCTCCGTGACAGTTGTCTGAGCGGCAGGCTGCACAGCACCGCGCTTCGGACCGTTCATCGCTGCCAGAAGCCCCTGCACGCTCCCTACGCCGCCCAGCTTCTGGACTAGCTCCAGCAGCTGCCGCAACTCTTCCGCGTCAGTGACTTCCTTGTCGAACATCGTCTCGGTCACGGGCGCTGCAGTTGTTGCGGAAGGCACCATGCACCGAGCTTACTGAGGCTTGCCGGAGCCGACGGTGAATGCAGTGGTTCGGGTCCCGCAAACGGTGCGGGGAAATGTCGCTACTGTAGGTTTGGTACGTCGGTGGCCATCTGTGCACCAGGTGTCGTTTGCCCCATAGGTCATTAAAAGAACCAGATGTGGACGGAGATGGTGTTGGAGCGAAGGCGGCGACGCCACGAGAGGTGTGTTGGACACACTGAGCATCCCTCGTCACAAACATCTCGCTGAGGATCGTACCTCTGACCGTCTTCGCAGGGGAGCACTTCGAACAAGCCTTTGCGGCATACATAAAACTCTGCGCAGTTGTCCATCTTTGCGAATCCTGCCGTCCGCTGGGCACGTGAAACCCGAGGTGTTGTCGTAAACGGGCGTCGGGGGCGGGCTGGGCGTGTAGGCGCGCCATATCATTGGCAAACAGAACCCTCTTTCAAGGCTTCGATCAGAGGATAGGGCCGACCGGTGCACACTCCCGGAAGTCATCCTGGGCGAGTGCCCACACTGCCGCTCCGCCCAAGCCCTGCTCACGTATGTAGACGCCCTTTCTTCGCATCATGACTTCGTCGTCGTAGGCCACCCACTGATCACCTTTGACGGCGTAAGGGCCGACTGCGTCCCGGTCGCGGGCGGAAACGCCCGCCAGCCGTCCATGCTGATGTGCTCGCAAATCTCAGTAAGGATAGAGTACCCGCCAGCCTGGTGTACTTGCCGGCGTAGCCTACATCCTTCGTTGGAGCTCCGAAGCTCGACGTTCGGCATCTGCGAGAGTGAATGTGATTCCAAAAGTAGGAACGCCCATTACTAACCGAGCTGGGTCTGCACCGGTCTCCTTCAACATCTGAATGACAAAGTCCGCATAGTTTGTGTCGTCGAGATCGGTAGCGTGCAATGCAGCGTGGTGCGCCGTTTGATTCTCAGGAACCCGTATGAAGATGTACAGCATAGCGGTCATGCAGTCGACAGCTTTGGAAACGCGACCGACGTCAAACCCATTTCGTATTTGGTAATGTTGGGCGGAATTGTGGTGGTCAGAAGTAACCTGTCCATTGCCTGAATTCTTCGGCTTCCTCCATGAAACCAGCAGCTAGAGCTTCCATGAGCCTAGCGTGTTCTTCCTTTTTCCTTCCACCTTCCAGTCAATGTCAATGCACGTCAAATGTATGCTTTCTGATGTATTTTATAGTTTCTCTTACAAAGCGCTCCATCTTGGCTTCATCGCTAGCCAGCTCAAAAAGACTTCTTGCTTTACCTGTCCAGATCCTCCTAGCATCATCAGTACCTTCAGAGCCGGATAACTGCCTTGAGGGCCCCATGTGCTCATATCCCTGCTGATCAATATCGGAAACTTATCGCCGGGCCCAACTCCTGTTTATCATTGGCGTTGACGACTGGCGTAGTGCAGATGGGTGCAGAGGTGCTGGTTGATGTTTTCCTGGTGTGAACTTGGCGATGGAACTTCGATACCGCGCCCAGCTGGTGTAAGTAACCAGACCAGCCGGCTCGGGATGTCCTAAGCTACGCATACTGCTGCGCACCAGCACAAAAGCACCGGTGTTAACGCCTGAAACACGAGCCAGTCGAGCATCAGCGTGCCGGGCCGCTTTAGGCTGAGCTCACCACCAAGGTCACGTTGGTAGATGATCGCTGTGCGTTGTGAGCATTCTCCTTGTCTTCGCACTAACCCCGATTTACGAGCATTTTTCACCCTGAGACAGGTTCAGAGCCCCTGTTCCCATCCTGAGATGGGGTCGGTTCTCAAAGGCCGCTCTCTCACTAGAGTCTGGAAAATTAATGATGCTGGAGTCACGGAAAACATTTGGAGGCTGTCGTCAAAATCTGCGCGAAAAAGTGTGATTGAACGATGGCAAATGTGACCCCTGATAAGTCAAATTAGGCCATGGTGGAAAAATTTCACAGACCCCTCCTGTTATCAGAATAACTCTACAAGCTACGGCAAAGCGCAAGACGGCGTTGAATAATCCCTGCAACATCCCAATCAGCTGATGATAAGTGGACGTCGACAAGTGTAACGTGCGATATGCCAGGTCAGGTCAAGGGAGTGACGTCATATAACCTCAGCAGCCGAGCATATCGTACAGCCCAATGCTTCCCTTGAGGTGAAGGCTTTTGTTCAGTTGGCCTTGCCGTCTATATCAAGAGCTAACAAGCCACGCTAAAGAAGGAAGTGGTGTCAGAAAGCGCTTACGGCGAAGGTTAAAAAATCGTATGACCGTATGCCGTATGATGTAATCGTGTGACGTACGACGTAATCGTATGAAGTTGGGCGTAATCGTACGACGTACGGCGTAATTGTATGACGTATTGCGTAATCGTATGATGTATGACGTAATCGCATGACGTATGACCGTAATCGTACGACTTATGTCGTAATCGTATGCCGCATGACGTAATGGCATGACGCATGACCTGATCGTATGACGTATAACGTATCAAATCGTATGGCCTTGCAATGGCTAAATCTGGTCATAATGCTACAGTTTGATCTGGCGACTTCCGATATTCTGACCCCTAGCGACAGGTACGAGGATAGTTTTGTTCAGTTAAGTTACTATTATGCGCAGCAACACTTATCCATTTGATAATGAGCAAGAGATGGACAGTCCATGAAACACCTCCTTGGCATTCCAAGAACAAAAGCTACAGCCAAGGTCAAGATCACAGATCTGTCAAGCCCCAGGCACGGTCAATTCTCATAAGCAGAGATTTAGAAATGTACCGTCAAACTCAGCTATGTCAAATTACAGCCCCGAGCTGAAGTGCATGTTCTTAAACATGCAGGTTAAGAGTTTGGACCTTTTTGGATGGGTCTAGCTTTTGTGATATGTGTGGTTAATATAAGAGACTCGTACCGCTGGAAGACAAGATCTCAAATTTATTCGATGTGTAACGCGTTGTTCTCTGTCGGCTTCAGATTTCATAAGAGATGAATTGGTGATCAACGTTCATCTGCGTGTTTGCTGAAAACTTGCCTTTGTCACGTGATCCGCTAAATCAAGCCGTGTAGTCTTCAGCTCGACCAGAGCGGCAGCGAGCAGGTTTTGGCATTTGACACGTAAGCCTGTCACCCAGTCAGCGGTAGTCTCCATGTCGTGAAAAAAGTAGAATAACGATATAATGCATGGGTTAAGTTGTCTTACATAGATCCATGTTTTCTTTGCCGCTTTTGCCCCGTGACTGGGCAGCCTGGCATGAGATGGGCAGCCCACAGATATCTGACCCGAAACAGAATGTTAGGAGTTGGTGAATAGCGCAGATTTATTTCATTGCATCATGATGATCTCAGGCGCAACATGATTGGACACGTCGTTGAAACATGCTGAATTCCAACTGAAAAACAACGGCTCAGTTCTTATGACGTGCAATGCAAAAGTCAGTTTTAATAATGAGCCGCAAAGCTGATCCTGGGTGGGCAACGTGGAAATTCGATACAGTAAACTCTGACTTGCTCTCCTAATGGCTTCTCGAGGGAAAAGGTTAGGTTAGGGGTACGCAATACAGCGG
>NW_023595962.1:20440934-20475399 GCF_011947565.3 Pollicipes pollicipes
TTGGGTTACACTTTGCCGGTCTTTGTGAACGCCGTTTGAAGTGAGCGGTGGGGGTGGAAGGCAGAAGGTGGAATGGTACATGGCACGCACTAGGTGGAGGGCAGAAGGTGGAATGGTACATGCCACGCACTAGGTGCGAAGAAGGTGGAATGGTACATGGCGCGCACTAGGTGGAAGGCAGAAGATGGAATGGTACATGCCAAGCACTAGGTGGAAGGCAGAACGTGGAATGGCACATGGCACGCACTAGGTGGAAGGCAGAAGAGGGAATGGTACATGCCAAGCACTAGGTGGAAGGCAGAAAGTGGAATGGTACATGGCACGCACTAGGTAGAAGGCAGAAACAGAATGAATCTGCAGTTGGAGATGGTATGTACAGAACGACATCCACCCTGTATGTAGGCAGAAGCGAAACCAGTCTGAAAGATTTAGCAATGTGGATTTTGTATCACATTGCTAAAACAGTTACATGCGAGTTGGAAACATCCATGGAGTGTCTAGCTTGGAAACGTTTGGTGAAATACGCATATTTCCTAGACAGCCATACAACTGTATAATTTCGGCCGTGGTAATGTGTCGAGTTGCCTGCTCAATGGTTGCTTAACACGCGCTCGGGGGGGGGGTGGGGGGGGGGGTCAAACTGACAGGTCATTGACCTAAAATGATCCTGGTCGACAATTTGTTTTGGGAACATACTGCCAAGCGTAATCTTTGTCGCTTATTCAAAAGGAGAAACTCAGAGCAGTCCTGCATCATTTTGGTCACCATGACCTCCAAAAGATCAAACAAGGTCACTGACCTCAATGGGCTGGTGCCTTTTGCTTAGACACATTTGCCTAGGTTCTGGGGGCACTTTGGGGACCAACCTGGAATTGACCTTGTTTGACCCATGTGACCTGAATGTCATGACTTAAGAAGCTCAAACTTCGACCTAAATGAGTTCACGAACAGGTCAAGCAAACTGGTGTGTCTCTAGCTTTCTTAGTTCCTGAGATCTCAGGAAGGGGGGGGGGGGTCAAATTGACCCCCCCCCCTCCCACCCACCCGGGCGAAGGGTATCTAGCCGGCCACCCGGGCGCGTGTTAATAAACGTAACTTCCACTCCCCCACCCAACGGTCGGAAAACATTTGTTTCGAAATCTGTCATGTGAATCGTCATTGAAGAAATATGCTTAACAGCTTAATTGGTGTTATGGCTGCATGGTAGCCCGAAGTCAGACCAATTCAACAAACCTGTGCCGACCTTATCATTAATATTTATATCTCTGACGGCTAAATATATCATGCTCATTACATTCGAACTGGCTTCATCCCAATCTGCATGTGTCAAAGTTCGCGCTTTTACGATGCGTTACACTCTTTCAGTATGTCGTCAGAAGAAGAACTTTCCACTGGTTCACCTGTATCGCCTGTTATCGCACGTCGCATTTATACCTTTTGATTAAGTGGGCATACTATGTGTTGTCAGGCGCTGCGAAGCCTTAGTAAGCCAACTGACGTGCTGGACAGGCGATTTTGGAAGGTGGTGGTGGAACGGGAGCGGTGCCCCACCAACCGGCGTGAGCGCATCTCCAATAAGAAGAGAGTGGAGCGCTACCGCAACCATTTCAAACGGAGCACCGCATTCGAAAGGTATAGTCGCCTTAGAGTCGCAATGGGTAAATATTTGGCAGTTGGAGTATCGGCTCAAAGAGCCTGAACTTTTGCCTTGAAGGCTTGAAGCTTGTACATCGCACATCGCATTGTATGATATATTTAAGGATTATGCAGACAACTTATTCCATGTATTGGATTGACGTTCTGCGGTACACTGAGCACGCAATTCAGCGGTACTAGCTACAAATCTCAGGCACCCGCAGTTTTCCTCCATGAGCATCTGGCAGAGAAGGGTTAACCTGGCCCGCCACAGTCGTGCCGGAGTGCTGAAATGCCTGATGATACTGTGTTCGTAAGAATGTCATAGATGCTTTTGCCCGATGACCTGTGTTATGACGCATCTAGTGACTCAAACCCATGCTTGCAAAATATTCCGGATAATGCACTAGTGCAGCCATGTATTCATAGTCTTTGCTGCTGTGTACATTTCCGTTACGTTTACATGATTTTCAGTGTCAGTGATAGTTTCATTATTTACGCAACTGTCATTTTAAGTGCTACGGCCATTTCACTCGAAACACTCGTACCTAAGACTGCCACTTCGTAGAGGTTCGGAGATTAAACATTTCCCAAGAGGCAAGTTCTGGCTTCTCATGCTATTTATGTTCCACTCCACACTGTTGAGAGATTTGTGAAACGTTACGTCGTGGGCACCAACAATGGCGCCTCTTCGCACAGCGAAGCCAGCGCGAACCGTTTCTGCTTATTACATCACAAATAGTCAGTTATTTGCGAACTTCGTGACAGTTTGACAATAGCTTTACTGCGCTCTCTCAATGCGGGTAAGGGCTTCTCCCCCTGTCAGTCGCTGGGAAGTCTATCGATTGAACAGTTTTGGAACCGTCACTGAGTTGCAGCAAGTTGTAGCTAACGCATTTGCTTTCAACATGCATATTGTGTCAAGTTTCTAGCTGCTTTGGCTGCCAGATCTAACATCATTGTTTGAAAATGGCTTTACATGGTTGGGTCCTTGGTTTGCGCACTACAGAGCGTGACTGCACGCACCGCCTACGCTTCTGGATACGCCTGCCCGTCTCTGAGCACATATATTGGTTTCTTTCCGCTGCGACGCCCGTCCTAGAGGTCTGGATCGAGTGGACTCAGGCTCGTTTTCTGCAGCTGTTCTGCGAATTTCAGGTGCTATGTTAATCAACTGAAGAATTGTAGTGTTGGTAATATTGCAGCAGTGCAAAAGAAAACGCCGTCTGATAAAATAACCAACATTTAACACACGCCCGGGTGGCCGGCTAGATACCCTTCGCACGGGTGGCGGGGGGGGGGGGGCAATTTGACCCCCTGAGATCTCGGAAACTAAGAAAGCTAGAAACACCAAATGTACAGGGTAAGTTGACCTGTACGTGACATCACATAGGCCAAGTTTCAGATCCGTTGGTCATGACCTTTGGGTCACAAATAGTCAAACAAGTCAAGTTCCAGGTTGGTCTCCAAAGTGCCCCCAAAACATAGATAACGGTTTCTAAGCAAAACTTCACATACTCATTCAAGGTCAGTGACCTTGTTTGGCCTTCTGAAGGTCAAGGTGACCAAGATCATGCAATATTGCTTTGAGTCTTGCATTTGACTTAAGCGACAAAGATTACGCTAGGCAGTATGTTCCTAAAACAAAATGTTGACCTGGGTCATTTTAGGTCAATGACCTATTCTGACCTATAAGAAGTCCATGGAAGATGTATAATACGGTTCCTGGTATCAAAAAACTCGAAATGAGCACCAGAACCTATCTCATACAGCAGGCCCTAGAGTAACAAAACAGGTTGGTTTTGACCTTGGTGTGACCGTCATGCCTGACCTTAGGTCAATGTAATTTTCTCATTCATCTGCTGTGTTGCCTACGAAAGCATCTCAGAGATGGATGGCTTTGTCTACTCCGTTGTTGGATCAGATTGGATGATTCCCTAGAAATTGCCTTTGCTGAAACCATGGCCTGGCTTTGACGCACCATAGGTCAGCGACCTGACAAGAAACATCTAAT
The DNA here is from genome assembly GCF_011947565.3 of Pollicipes pollicipes. Lineage (NCBI taxonomy): Eukaryota > Metazoa > Arthropoda > Thecostraca > Pollicipedomorpha > Pollicipedidae > Pollicipes > Pollicipes pollicipes. Next base: position 20,444,584 of record NW_023595962.1, read on the forward strand.
TTTTGTATGCCAAACGATCCGCCATTCAATTGTCTATAGCTATGCAAAATTTGGCGCGCCTTCGCCGCGCCGTTGGGAAGCTATTCTGGAAAAATCTTCGAGGGATCAATTTGACATAAAGCCCGTCAATTTCTGGTAACTTTGCTGCTCAGAAATGTCCCTGTTAAGGGGAACATAACTGACTGACGTCCATATGGCTGATTATTATGGCATATGCGTGTTCAAGGTGCGTGCTGGATCTCCTGGCGCCGAGTCGAGTCCTTTGACAGCCGACGCCTACCGACAACCGACAACCGACAACCGACAACCGACGCCTACCAACATCCACCGGTGGTGCCAACGCGTCAACCGCTTCCGCTGCATTCATCGTACCCAGCCGAAGAAGTGTCTCCAACCCGTCCACCGGCCGTTGAGTCGCAAGCAGCTGCATCGCTGCACTGTATCCAGGCAAAGCAGCGCCATGGAGCCGTCCACCAGCCGCTGAGTCGCAAGCAGCTGCATCGCTGCACTCGTATCCAGGCAAAGAAGCACCTCGGAGCCGTTGTTCGCCGTGCCCGGGAACGGGCAAATAGAGCCCGCCAAGCACCGCAAGTGACCGTACAGACAGGCGGTGACACTACTGAGGGGAAGGAGGCGGACGTCGACCCAGTCGCTGCCAGCAGTCCTGAAGCGATGAGTGCCACACGAGCCCGCCAGGCACCGCGAGTGAACGCGCAGACAGGTGGTGACACTACTGAGGGGAAGGGGGCGGACGTCGACCCAGTCGCTGCCAACAATCTCACAGCGATGAGATTGCTGGCAGCGATTGCCGTACGCGCCCGCCAAGCACCGCAAGTGACCGCGCAGGGACGCGGCAAATCGTGGGACGGTGTCCAGCAGGATGCCGACGCTCTGCAGTCTTTGTCACCAGGGGAGCGGCTCATGGACGACGTCATCAACAGCTACTATTTTGCATCGGCGTGGTCGTCTGGCGGTAGGGTGGTCAGCTTTGCCACGTACTGGCAGGAGTCCATGATGGCCGGCCGTACCAGCGAGATGCTGCGCGAACACCTGGAAGCTCGTGACGCTCACCTTGGAATGGTTTGGCTGCTGCCCTACCACCGGAACGGAAACCATTGGGCGCTGTACATCGTGGCCATAGCGTCCAAGACTATCGTGTACATGGACTCCCTGCACCTTCGGCCCAACAGACTGGACATCGCCTTCATTTAACGGATGGTGGAGGCGGTCGATATGGTGTAACCTGACCGCAGGCCAGCAACTGACCGAGAGACCGGGTGGGGACGTTGGAGGCTGGTGGTCCCGGACAAAACTCCTATCCAGCCCGATGCCTTCTCCTGTGGTCCACGCGTATGCTTCTACGCGGAAGTCGAAGCAACGGGCGTTGGCCGTCGTTTCAACGATACTTCCATGTGACTCGAAATCCAAGGCAGGATACAAAGTATAGTGGTGAGTGATCTGCGCGCGACTGTCCCTAAAGGTCATGGCTCATTTCAGTCAATTAATATATATGACATAAGGTGTATACGCCATATAGACTTAAATGCAAGTCGACATATGGCTCACACCCGACACGCGACGCGACTGCATAAGTGGTTGACCATGTTTGGGATGCACAACGTTCGCAGATGCACTGATAGAACCATTCTGCCTGAGCCTGAAACATTTTATTCATGAAGGTATAGGTAAGATATATTGGCATAGAAGTGGATTGATTATATATATATATATATATATATATATATATATATATATATATGTAATCAATATCGATGACGCTGGACCAGAAAGAAAACCTACGCAACGACGGATCCTATGCAAAATGCCTGGAAAACACGAAATAGTAACGTAAGAATGCAAATAACCTTATACGTCGAAAATTTATAGGACCGGCATTGGTTTACAGACGAAGACCAGGCTCAGGAGCGTCACGCTCGGCTTCAACACCAGAAAGGAGCTAGAGATGCTAATGCCGAGCCTCCGGGAGGTCCAGAACATTGGTCATCCTGTGTCGTTCCTCCGCGACCTACAACTGGCTTCAGGTAAACCCTGCTTGTGAGAAGTTTTCACGCCGCCGGTCATCTGGCTGTGCCAGCCGTTACCGTAGAAATCCCAGACACTCGAACGGGCCCTGTCAATGCATCGTGACACGCTTCATTAACCACCTTCTGGCGCCGCCTTCCACACGCACGAGGTTTGCGTTCTGTGATGCGGTTTGCGGGCAACGAAACACGAACTGCATAAATACAGGCACAAGTGTGCACATTATTTACTGACAAAATGGATCGATTAACTCAATGATAAAACTAAGTCGGGGAAAATGAGCCCTAAACGCATGACGCTATGATTCGACCTAAGCTTGATGACCATACCTGGAATGATCGCGCGGCCCAAACTGAGCAAACATTCTCACAGATGCAGTTCACACCCCGTTGAGGTCAGGGCACGAAAGCGCCCGAAAGGCCGGTCTCCACAATCCGCGTTGTGCTTGATTCGGAGCTGGCTGTTCCCCCTCCCCTTCACGCAGGCGCATAACCCAACTGTAGCAACTGGGACGCTTGATGGGACATTCTCGGTCACCCGGCCGCCGGGCCTCGGCTTCAGGCCCGGTGTAGCCGACAGTCAACGTGGCCGTCGCCGGGGGACAGGCACCCGAACTTCCAGTGGTGCCGTGCCTCGCCGCTCAGGAAAAACGGCTCCCACAAGCCGTTCCGCGATGCCGTTCCGCAGAGGGACACTGGCGCCGCGGCCGCTGGAAATATGTGACACTTGTGTATAGGCGCACCCAAAATTTCACCAGCGGGACACAACTCCAACGTTTTCACTGTAAACTGTGGTACAGCCCCCGCCGTTTCTTGCGTATCTTGAACTGCTGAAATGGATGTTGCACGTTCTTGATCTTCTCGTTTTTGCGGACTTACATGCAGTTTTCAGCTTCCAGCATACTGTTACGTACGCATGAATACATGACCTTAAATTTGGTAAGGGGATGGGTAGGATGAGGTGCATATACCTACATGGGGGGCTCGCTACTTAGCCCAATATTTGTCTCGGAGTAAGGTCAGAAAGAATTTAATTTTGCATAGTTGCAAACATTCCTCCGTTGGCTCCCAACTCGAAACGACTGTGCTGCTCTGTCCACCTCTTTTCAGTTAACAGCATCTTTTTGTCTTTTGCTGTCTTTTTTGCACATTCATACATATATTCGCTTCCACAGTACCTGTGGTCTCAGGCTGTGTCATTGTGCTTGCATCTTTGGAACTTGTGCTTTTTATTTGCGTCTTTGGCTGCCCCAGCTAGGAAGCTCTGGCCGGTGTCCGTGGCTGCCCCAGGATGTTCCATCTGATCCATCCCCTTGGCCGTCGGCAGGTGTAAGCATACCTGATTTCGCTGCTCGAGCTGAAATAGGACACTCTGCGGCCGGCGTTCGGCATCAGCCAAGTATCCGTGCTGCTAACGCCGGTGCCATTCCAGGCGCGTCACGGTGCCACGCTGCCCGCCGCCTGCCACAGCCAGCCGGCCAAAATGAAGTCCAACGACGTGGTCATGGTGCTTCTCGCGGAGGTTGTCTTCAGTGCGGCGCCTGAGACGGATGAGCCCGCCGAGGGATGCGGACCGGCGCGGGATCACGGAAGGACTGGATCGGACGGTGCTCGTTCAGAGTATGTCGCGATGGTGGGTCCCACTTGTGGGTGCAGTGCAGCCAGCGTTCCAAAGCTCATTCAGTGGGGTGTACGGGATTTAAACATAACTTAATGCTACCAGAATCCTAGCTATCCGGCGGCGGCCCCGCACGCAGTTCGTTCGCGCTAATGCATGCCCTCGCGTTGCCCTTTGACCCGACCCAGACACCTGACCTACTCAGTTCATTTGCCAAGCCTGAGGTGCATAGATACTGGCTTCACGGCTGCGCAGTTCGATGCTGATTGGCTGATTTTGAACAAGCGGATGGGCAGTCAGCAGTGAGCCACAAGCCGGGGTGTAATAGCATGAAAAATATACACATACATGCCACCCAAGTGACCGAATATTAAAACACCGGGCTGAGCCGTCGATTCTCGCGACTTTGAAAGTCAAGCGGCCTTTAGAACGCGGTGCATAGCCACTGTGAACGCTTTCACCATTTTCCTTGCTGCCGCTGAGAACAGGCTGTCAAGTATCTGTGGTGACAATTTGAACCATTCCAAGCTCGCTGTGGTTGCTATGAACTGTCTGCCGAATATTTAAAATGATTATATCTGGTAAAGATATTGCTCACAAGTGACATATCAGAGTGGTTGTGTTACTTGCTGAATTAATTCGGGATTTTTCTCTACACTCTTGTATGTGGTATTCATGCTGCAGAATTCTGCCAAACTTTGGTCTCCATTTAGATGCGTTCAGCGCGATGTGCGTAACACTTGGTGATGTTTGCACGACATATCTTCAGCTCATGTTACGACGTAGTGCAAATGGCATAAAATAATAATATTTCACGTTTTGGTGGCCTGGCTTGCTGATAAGTTATGTATGGTAACAGGCGATGTTTTGTAAAACTCCACGTCATTGAAGCCTGTCTTGTCGCGACGCCTGCGCCGATCGGTGGTCTGACGGGGCACTGTCGTGTTTACAGCTGTCAGCCCAATCCCGGGCCTGCCACTGGCCGTGTCTCGGGAGCAGGCGTCTGGCAATCCGTTCCCCATTGTGATGCTGGTTCACCTGATTCTGCTGACGCGCTTGCTGATGGTTGAGCTGGTCCCGTTCGGCCAGCTGCTGGCCACAGCGGCAACCGACCACAACGGGTCGGAGACTAACATTTTCAAGAGGCCGCGAGACAACACGGGGTCAGGCGAGCTGACATATGCCTTCTCTTTTCAGGGTGAAAACGCGCTTGATCTTCGTGGATCCAGTTTTGAATGTAGACGAACTTACTGGTGCATAATTTGACATTAAATTCACTGGAGGGGATAGCCATATGCATAGTCGGTAGATGCGTGTTGGGGAAGCCAGGCTTCAATGCGCTTTGGAATACTGGAATTCGCGTTTGGGCCTGTCCGTGTCAGTTCACTGGAGAAGGTCAGTTCGCGAGATGTGAGTGATAACCGTGTGGTATGTGCTATCATTGGCATGGTGGTATGGCCCAGTGGCATCCTTCTCAGCTTTGTTTCGTCTCTGACCTTTAAGGTGGTGGAGTAACAGTCCGACGTAGTCATTGCCATCGTTTGTCCTGACCAAAAATTGACAAGATGTCGCTTGTGACCACACCAATCGTGCCACACCGCTGGGGCCTGAAGATTTGGGTGATGTCACCGTCTGTCTTATCTCCCAAGGACGCTGGTGACGCTGGTGGAGTAGCGCATGCCCCTTGTGCACGCCATGCCCATGTTGTTGGCTGGCCGGCCACATCAGCCCGCTGCTGCTGACCGTGGTGGAGACGCCGCACTACACGAGCCAGCCGGACGGCGGTGGCGATACGCCGGTGGTCAGGGGGCCCGAGCAGCTGATAGCCGGCTGCGTGCCGAAGCATGAGACGGCGCACGACCTGCGACGCCGGGCGCTGATTGCCACCGACCCCGTCCTCACCCAGGTGCTGACGGCAACCAGCCTCGTCCCCACGCGTCACCTGATGGATTTTGTTGCCCACATCCCGCACTGTGTCACGCAGGGGATCAGACTGGGGATGGAAACGAACTGGGGCTGCAGCCATCTACCGTTGATGATTCTCTTCCTCCGTGAAGCGTCGTTTTTACTGACATTGCCTGTCGCGTGGTCGTACTCCTGTGATGGCCGTCGTGCCAGATGACTGGCTGGCTAGCGGCGAAGATGTGTGGCAGGGTTAGCGTGCTCCGGTGCATCAAATGTTCACAGGAGCGCGGCGTGTGTGTTCCCAAGGATAACAAGAATCATAAGTGCGAAAGAAGCAGGTGATGGTAGCCTTGAGAATGGCGTTTTAGAACTGATTTATTGTGAGGTCCGATGTACCTAGCCTATATTCAAGCATTGTGTCGTATGTTCATTTCCATATGCCGAAAATGTAATAAAGTCAAACTTTTCTAGGGCGTTGTTTGTAACGTAACATAGACTTCGCAGGTGTACAAATAGCAGGTAACAAAATTTAAGCTTTATTCAAATCCCAAAGTAGTCGGCTTTTCACGGACCCACGGATCCGCTTAAGTACTGTCATACAAATCAAAAGCAGCGGCAGCGAGAACGATCGTTTTGCATTTGTGTAATGGTGGGATGATATCTCCTGACCAGACGTCCTTCCGGAACGATTGTCCAAAGTCCAATCGAGAGCATAAGGACGGATCAGCTGTCTGTCCAACAGTGTCCAAAAAAACGGATTGTCCCGTAAAATTCCATGTCTAAAAACGCCGTTGTTCATTACAACCAATAACTACACATTCTCACAACCCACGTTTCACTTCCTCATCCTAAACAAATTTCAAAGGGATAGCAGTATGCTCGTGGGCAAGTACGGACAATCATTGGCTTCGGCGAAACAAATTTCCAGCAGGTTCCACTGCCAATAAGGTGGCAATATAAAACAGCCACATTCTACGTCTTTAGACTCCAAAGTTACGCAAAAATTCTACCACATTGTCAATGATTTCCGGAATCAGCGTGTTGAGGAGGCCCTCCACACTAAGTTTGGAGGCAATCGGGACGCCCGCAATATCCAACTAGGGTGTTACGCGTCGTATAACTCGGAAGATACGCAAAACCACAACCCGAAGACAGTGATTTTCGGAATCAGCGTGTTGAGAGACCCCACACACTAAATTTGGAGGCAATCGAGAAGCCCTGCAATATCACGTTGGGGTGTTATGTGTCATAACTCGGAGGTTACGCAAAATCCCACCCCAAAGACGCTGATTTTCGGAATCACCGTGTTGAGAAGGCCCTATATACCAAATTTGGAAGCAATCGGGACGACCCGCAATATCCTACTGGGGTGTTACGCGTCCTATAACTCGGAAGCTACACAGAAGCCTACCCCAAAGACAGTGATTGTCGGGATCAGCGTGTTAAGAAGGCCCTGCACATTAAATTTGGAGGCAATCGAGACGCTCCGCAATACCCAACTGGGGTGTTACGCGCCATGTAATTCAGAAGTTACGCAAAATCCTTCCCCAAAGACACTGATTTTCGAAATCAGCGTATGGAGAAGGCTCTGTACACCAAATTTGGAGGCAATCGAAGCGCCCCGCGACGTCGATCTGGCGATATTACGCGCCTTGTAACTCGGAAGTTACGCAAAATCCCACCCCAAAGACGGTGATTTTCGGAATCAGCGTGTCGAGAAGGTCATGCACACCAAATTATGAGGCGATCAAAACGCCCCGGCATATCGAACTGGCAATTGGACGTAAATCTGCTGCTGGATCGACGGACGTTGGCTTCGGCCAAAGCTACGGATAGAAATTGCCTTATTGTGAAGTTTTGGTAGTGGGCCGTCTTTCTGCAGCCTCTGGTTCAATTTCTTTACAATTATGGTTTTTGCTTGCCAAAATGATAGCTATGCTAGAAAGGTAGGTACATGTTGCATGCAAGTGCAGGGGAAGCGAGTGTGAAAGAGCCGGAAGTTAACAATGACATGAAAATAATGTTGTCAGCATGCAATATAGAAAGGTTTGAAGCTTGGGGAATTGGGCTGGCGAGGGAATTGGGCTGGCGAATGGACCTTAGCAAGGATGTTTGGATAGGAGAAAACTCAATAGACATTGATTGTAAACTGGTGTGCAAGATGGGGGAGATTTTGAACAGGTTTCCGTTGGAACAGAGTAGAGGCAAGAATTGGCATTTGGAGGAGGTTTTGGATTTTTGGGCAGTAACAACTCAATTGCAGTTGGTCATTTTTTGGAGGCAACTCATGGTACCCTGGAGCTGGTATGAGCTGGCACAGAAGTCTGGTGGAGCTGCAAAACTCCCTGTGTTGTATGGAAATTAGGAGTGGCCATTTGTAAAGGTAGATATCCATAAGGTTGAATGCACCATGTTTGCCATGATGGTGCCATAGTTGCCTATCTCTGCCATTCTAACCCTCTGATCCTGGATGTGACTGCTTGTACCAAATCCATTTAGCTATGGACCAATTCTTTGAGTTGAAGCTCTCAACAACTGTCATGAACAGTTGCAAAGTGGACTTGTACCAGCTTTGGTTGCTTGCACTGAACAGGTAGAGCATATACAAAGAACTGCACACTAGAGAGGCCAGTGGGAGTGTGGGGGGCTTGTGTATCAGACATATATCTTGTCCCAAGCATTGCACTTGAAATGTTTGGGGTCTGGTATCATAGAGATGTAATGCAAAATAATAGATGTGTAGCTCAGTGTTATTCTGGGCTATCTTGAACAAAGCAGGGGGAGGGAACAATTAGTTGTCAGTATGTGAAAATTAGATTATGAGGAAAATCTGAAAGACCCCAGGTCATCAGATCGCCAGCCTCTGCTCCAAACAGGGAGGTTGGCCGCCCTATTTGGGGTAGGATTAGACCTGCTGCAAGTATATTCAAGGCCAGACTGACATATTTTATAGACTGGTGCCAAGATGCAGGTAAACAAAGCAAGGCCAATTATTTGTGCGCTTAGATGACAAGGCAAACAAGTGAGGTGGTATCTGTTTACTGCAGGATGGCAATCAATCATGCATGATGCAAGTGAAGCACAAGTGAAGCTGAGCCAAAGGAAACATTCTGATTTGGTTCTCTTGACTTTATGGTTTGCTGGCCTGTTATGTATATTTCAATTTTAGGTATTTTTTGTTGATACTGTCCTAGCTTTTGTCTTGCTGTCTCACCAGTTTTGTGACCCTATGGTTTGGTTTCAACCTATGGTCCAGGCTCCAAGGTTTCATGAAAGACTATGAAATGGGATTTTTTCTATTAAGAAGATGTATCTTGGTATAATTCTTATTCTCTAAATCATTATTTTTAACATTGCCTTTGGTAATTGAGAATTCTGATACATTTCTGTGAGCAGATTGACTCTATTGACTGTTCATGGTCAGATTCAATCTTGATGTGAAGGAAAACTATGTATGCATTTTCAATACTCTGAACTTGTGCCATGGTTTTCATTAGGTATGAGGTCGAGTCACCATTTTGTTTTGAGATCTAATTCAATGTTAGTTTGCCATGGCACCTCATGTGTGTTCAGAGCATAGTCTCACCCTTTTGTATCACATTGACCAGGCCTTGTATTTCAGCTCCCTGCTACAGTTGTCAGCTGCTCTCCTGCTGAAGGTCAAGTAATTTTGGAGGGCAAGAAGACAAAGGTCAAGGGATATGAGGTCATTCTGGATGACACAATATTGTTCCCAGAAGGAGGTGGTCAGGTATGATATGAGTAGGCTGTAGCTGTGCTATTGATTACATCCCACAGAACTTGGCATACAATGGGTAGCAACCAATAAAACATGGCATCATTCACTGCCTTGCCACAATGTGTTGTGTACTTACTCTCAACCACTGAACAGTGGCACCATCATAATATCTGTGATGTATTGGTTATTATTATAATGCTGAAGCTGTCAGTCACACTTCCATGTGATGGCACAGAGGCCTTCATTCATGGCTCCATGTGATGGCATGGAGGCCTTCAGTCATGCCTCCATGTGATGGCATGGAGGCCTTCAGTTATGCCTCCTTGTGATGGCACAGAGGCCTGCAGTCATGCCTCCATGTGATGGCACAGAGGCCTTCATTCATGGCTCCATGTGATGGCATGGAGGCCTTCATTCATGCCTCCATGTAATGGCCACATTGCTGCGCTCTCCCTGACGGCCTTGCCTTACGTACATCTGGCGTGACGGCAGCCTGACGACCGTGGCACGATCGGCTCGTCGGAGGTGCTGCGCGTCACCAGACGCGGCGCCGAGGCAGTCCACTTCGTCCGTGACCCGCTGACGCCGGGCGACGTGGTGGAGGTCACAGTGGACTGGTGTCGCCGCTGGCACCATATGCAACAACATTCCGGTGGGTGGGTGGGTGTCAGTAGAAGGGGGTAGCATGACCTGGAGGTATGCTGCTGAGCAGCAGTGTGAAGGCAGGGAGGTGATATGTTGTGGGCTTCCATGTTATCAGTGCTAGAGAGCTGGTATAATGGGTAAATGTGTCGTTACAGATTTGGAGGCCTGGTCTGTTCCAGTGATTTTGAATAGGCAAGGTCCCATATAGGGCCACTGTCATGAAGAAATGGTTGAACTTATACTATCAGGCACCCCTGATCACCTTTTTGCAACCTCCATGTCTTGTGTGCTTCAGCTTATGGGAGCTAGAAAGTTGAGCGTCATGAAATAACTGGCAGAATTGGCATCAGTCATATGGGTTGTGGTGTTGGTTCTGGCTATGTCAGCCAGGGGCTGCCTTCATTGAGCTGGAGCATTGAGCTTTGAGTGTCTTCATTGAACTCAGCAGGCTCGTCGTCGCCTGGCTATGTGCGCCAGGGTCTGCCTTCATTGAGCGGGAGCATTGAGCTTTGAGTGTCTTCATTGAACTCAGCAGGCTCGTCATCACCTGAGGCGCCATTGATGTATGGCTCAGGTGGCTCCAGTCATGAAAGCCTCGGGTGACCCCAGTGATGTACCCTTCAGGTGGCCCCATTGATGTGGCCCAGAGCTGGGGCCCTGAGCTGTGACATGGCGGGCAGTGATGGGCTGACGTCCAGCTGACGTCCCCTCCCACCCTCGCCAGGTCAGCATTTGATCACCGCCATCCTGGACCAGCTGTATGGCTTCCAGACCACCTCCTGGGCGCTGCGAGACACCGTCTCATTCATCGAGATCGGTGGGCTGTGCACAGCAATGGGCAGGCTGGTTGGGTGGGGACTTGTTGAGCCCGGCTCACTAGACCATTATGCCTGATCTCAATGGTGCTTGTGCTCATATTAGATATACATTCAGCTGACAGCAACAGTGCTAATTTTATTATATTGTTGCATTATTATGTGTCACTCATCAGCGTGATGAATCAGTTGCCATTATGATCAGCTCCTTGTTATGCCGTTATGTTGCTGTTCTGCCGTTATCGTGAGTTATTGGCTGCACGCCTAGCGTTGACGTGGTGCGGACTCTCGGCTGCCGTCAGCCCGGGAGGCTCAGACGCCTCCGGCCCCAGCCCGTACACTCGCCCTGCGATGAGCTACAGATGAGCACGAGAACGTGACGTTCTCTCTCCGTAACGATCATAACGCACGGGCACGCCTGCGCCGATAGGGGACGTTCGTTATCACGCGTACTTCGCAGCGCCCCAGTGCCATGCCGCGCGCGACTGTCAGTGCTCGCCCGCCCCGTGTACGGCCGCCTCCAGTCGGTGCGCTTCCCTTCTGGCCAATCAGACGCCGCCGAGCTGTCACGTGACCAGCTGGAGGCGGCCGAGCGGCGCGCCAATGAGCTGATCCGGGAGGCGCGCCCCGTCCGGGTCACGGTTCACCAGCCCGGTGACCCCCAGCTGGCCGGGGTCAGGGCGCGTGGCCTGCCCGACGACCACACGGTCAGTGAAGCGCCACTGACATCGCACATGTGACCTGCGCTGTGCCTTCGTGCGGGGTGTGTGGTGTCTGACCTTTGACATTGCATAAAACTGGTTAGACTTGCGATAGCTAGTTGCAATAGAACTGCCAGTTGACAAGCGTGCTGCGGGTGTAAAGATTTCCTACACGTTCTTCCCGAACTTCATGTTAATTGTGAACATTGGCACATTTTTTGCCTCAAATATCGTTGTTTGGAATGATATTTGCTTTGCGTGGCTACGATGATCCCCGCGTGGTTTGTCCGGTTTGATCTTACAGGCGGTATGCCGCCCTTGTACTTTTCACGTAGTGTTAGCTCAGACACGTCGTCGTGTTAGCTCAGACACGTAGTGTTAGCTCAGACACGTCGTAGTGTTGGCTCAGACACGTCGTAGTGTTTGCTCAGACACGTCGAATTTGATCGGTGATACTAGTTTTCTCGAGATCTTGAATAGCTCAGACTTTCGATTTGAAGTTGCCTCTCCCGCGGGAGAAATCTCATTGGACTTTCTACTCGCTTCTCGCTTTTCCCAACGTATGTTCCCTAATGTTTGGAACACACTAATTTGCGAAGATGACTGTAATAAGCGCTACAAAAGATGGAAACACTCAAGGTAAAAATATATGCAACTTGAGGCTATTATCCCGCGAATTCAACGAAGCGTTAAACTATAGCTTTGATTTCTCCCCTATGGCGTTTACCACATTGGGTCTTATCAAAGTGCATCTTTGGCTTTGGGAAGCGGAGTATTACATGGTCTTAAGTGACACATTGGCTCAAGCTCCAGCCAGTGCACTTCTCGGTGCTTTGCCGTTGCCGCCCGCTGTAGCAATTACGTTCATTTGTACTGGCATCATTCATACCAGTAAAAGTGCCACGCCCGTCGTCAGGGTGACAATGTGTGCGTTAAAACAGCTCAGCAGGGTACCTCTAACCCGTAACAGCTGACGACGGCCCTCAGCAGATTGTGCCGTTGTCATGACGACCGCGGTCACGACAGCTGCAGTTGTCGCGGACTCGGGATACACTCTGGGGCTACCAAGAAAGGAGGAAGTGTAGTACTGTTGCAAAGCGTTGACAGCGTAATTTGGACTAGAAAATGATAATTATTGATATCATTACGATATCTTCGTAGTGCTGCAGTGGCACTACCCAGCGCTATTATTAGGCTAGGTGGTCCTGAGGTTTCGCCACAACGGGTTTTTGAAACATGTACCAAATATGGGACACTGTGCACTCTGCGTAGTGCCAGACTGGTAGGGCCTAATTTATGTGACATGGTTGACTGTATTGATCCCTGTGAACGCGTGCCGTTTCCTGGCCCGCTCGTATTCGCCTGAGATGTGTCATATTGTCTTGACTACAGTCACCTTAACTGGTCGTACAGCAGAGTATAACTGGGCCCACTCTGCCTCTTGACTTCAGCCAACGCCACTTTGCTGGCATGAAACTAACAACGCCCTAGTGTCACCGGCTGCTCCGAATCTAATACCGCTCTAGTGTCACCGGCTGCTCCGAATCTAACACCGCCCTAGTGTCGCTGACTGCTCCGAAACGAGCACGGCCCTAGTGCCGCCGGCTGTTTCGAATCTAACACCACCCTGGTGCCACCTGCTGCACCGAATCTAACACCGCCCTGGTGTCACCCGCTGCTCCGATTCTAACACCGTCCTAGTGTCACCGGCTGCTCCGAATCTAGCACCGCCTTAGTGTCGCTGACTGCTCTAAATCCATCCTTAACCTGCTCTTGCACAAACGTCTAGTTCTGTCCTTACTCGAAAAGCACTTGCTACACCCTGACTCAAGTCCACATTTTTTTGCCCTGCCCTGCTCTGCCTTAGTCTGCTTTCCTCACCGCGCTTTGCTGTGCTCTGCTGTACTGTGCCCCGCCCCACCCTTCCTAATCCTGTTCGTCTCTAGTCTGATTGCTTCTGTGCTGTGCTGCTCTTTCTAGCCCTGCCCTGTCCTGCCCTGCCCTGCCCTGCCCTGCCCTGCCCTGCCCTGCCCTGCCCTGCCCTGCCCTGCCCTGCCCTTCCCTGCCCTGCCCTGCCCTGCCCTGCCCTGCCCTGTCCTGTCCTGTCCTGTCCTGTCCTGTCCTGTCCTGTCCTGTCCTGTCCTGTCCTGTCCTGTCCTGTCCTGTCCTGTCCTGTCCCGTCCTGCCCTGCTCTAATGTCTTCAGCTGTGTTCTGTTTTGTTCTAATCTGTCGCCATCTGTCGCTCGCTGCCAGCCGCCGCCAGTCTCAGACTGACCGCTTGCTGCCGCACACAGGGCGCTGTGCGTATCGTCAGCATGGAGGGCATCGACGACAACATGTGCTGCGGCACGCACGTCAGCAGCCTGGCGCATCTGCAGGCCGTCAAGCTGCTGCAGGCAGAGCGGGGCAAGAAAGGACGCACCAACGTCCACTTCGTGGCCGGCCAGCGGCTGCTGGACCACCTGGGCGAGACTGCTGGCCGGGAGGCCCACCTCAACACCGTGCTGAGGTGCGCTGACGGCGGCGATGGGCGCCTGATCACGGAGTCGGGCGCGGCGTGCTGCGGGCTGTGTGGGCTCAGAGGCGCCGTGTGCGGGGCTGTGGGGGCACAGAGGCGCTGTGTGCGGGGATGTGTGGACACAGAGGCCCTGTGTGTTAGACTGTGTCGGCTCAGAGGCGCTGTGTGCGGGGCTGTGGGGGCACAGAGGCCCTGTGTGCGGGGCTGTGTCGGCACAGAGGCGCTGTGTGCGGGGCTGTGGGGCACAGAGGCGCTGTGTGCGGGGATGTGTGGACACAGGGGCCCTGTGTGCGGGGCTGTGCGGGCACAGAGGCGCTGTATGTTAGACTGTGTCGGCTCAGAGGCGCGGTGTGCCGGACTCGGCCGTTCATCTCTGTGCTAGTCTTTGGTCCCTGTGCTCTCGGTGTTGGTCTCCGGTCTCTGTGGTCTCTCTACTGGTCTCTGGGTCCCTGCGTTATCTGTGCTGTTGTACTTGAAGGCTGCTGCGGAAAGGGATGGCATGGAATATGTCAGACTCTCAGTGAGGATGATGGCTGTAAAAAATGGGGAAGGATAGAGCTTATGTTAGAGCAAGGGCGATGATTACAAGCTTTATCTTGAAAAATGCCTCGAATAGTCGTTTACACACACCATATTTCAAAACGCTTATCTAAAGTACCTTTCGTTGAATACGTTGAATGATTTAATAATAATTTAATAATTTAATAATAATTTAATTAATAATTTAATTAATAATTTAATAATAATTTCGTTGAATCGGTCCGTGATTTTCACGGGCATTATGATACGAAAAGTTACTGCTCTCATGTCGTCAACAGCACTGCCCTCCAATAGCGAAAAGGCTTAAGTTCTGTGCTAATTAATGGTTCTTATGCCTTTTTGCCTTTGGACGGCAGAGCAGCAGTGGTCAGTGAGTAACTTATTGAAGCTACATGCCTGGTAGTTGTGAGCGGTCATCTTTTGATATTATCCAACCATGACACTCATCTCAATGCCTCACATGAGCCTTGACCTGGCATGAGCTTTGACCCCGAAGTCTGTGCACACACACATTGGCCTCAACACATGAGCAACGCTCTGGCCTCAAGGACTGACCCCTAGCTTGGCCCCAAGCAGCGAACGTTAGCCCTGGCCCCTAACAGGTAGTTTATGTCTTGACATCAGTAGCTGTTGGGATCCCTTCCTCAACAATAAACTTGAAATTATGTCGTGACACCTGATCTGATCCGACCCGATCACTATTGTCCCAGTAGCCGACCCGGCTCTTCACAAAATCATTCAGTTTGAGCCAATCGTTGAGCTCAGAACTAACCTTGAGTTGAAACCCAGACGCTGAGTCCAGTCCACGGGCCCTCATACCCAGCGTGCGCCTTCAGGGCTGTTGCTGACCTTGCCGTGAGCTCAGCTGATGTACGCCGCCCAGGTGTGGTCCTGCCGAGCACGGCACGATCCTGGACAAGTGGCAGCGCTCGCTGAAGACCAGCCAGCGCGCCTGCCGCCAGCTGCTGCGTCAGCTGGCGCAGGCGGAGGTGACGCGCTTCCGGTCGGCGGCGCCGCCGCTCGGCTTCCTCTCGGTCCACCAGCCGGCCGGCGACGCCGAGTTCATGGCCACCGTGGTGTCGCTGCTCGACGACGAGGTCAGTGACCCCGGCAGGCCGGCGCCGCGGCCGCCGGGCCGCCGCTAACAGGTCGGACGAACGCGGCCACAGTAGGCATGGGTGGGCATTGCGGGGTGTTACCGGTCAGTGTATACTCTCCGTATTCCGTGTCCTTGTGAAAAACTTCACTTCGGGCCGTCAGACAGCAGCGTGTGCAAAGGCCACCGTTATCCTGTCACTGCAGACCATGTCCCCAGGCTATGCTGTACGCGACGGAAGCTGTGGTTGCTTGGTCAGCCGGACGTATTCGTCAACTTACCCGGCGGCGTGTCCTATTTTGTTCCTTGTCAGACTCATGTGTTTGTTGGGATGGTCTGAAGTCTTCGAAACCTTCAGTACCAAGTGTCTGATCCAAGTGTCTGAGTGTCATGGCCCCCATACCCCTCGCCCAAAGACCAGCCAAACAATGACAACCAGCCAACCGAAGACTCCAAACAACGTGATCTCGATGTGTCCTCCAGTGGCCAGCTGCCTGACCTCGGCAGCGTGCGGGCGCAGCGGTGTGACGCCGGTGACCGGTGTGATCCACAGACGGTACTGGCGGTGGTGACGGTCGGGGGCGAGGACGGCGGCGCCGGCTCCCTCCTGGTGCGCGGCCCGGCCGAGCTCGTCAGCCGCGTCGCGCCCAAACTCTGCCAGCTCATGGACGGTCAGTGGTCCTCAGCTCACACCGCCGCGACACCCGCCCAGGCGAGAAGTAGCGTCATGGCATCTCCGGCGTCGACAGAGGACCTCTGGACGCTTGCCCAGTGGTGCGTCGAGCTGCTTGGCGCGAGCGTGTTACCACGCTAACCCGCGTGTGATGCGGATCGAGGCGACGGAGGAAGGCAGGCCATTTTTTCAGGTGTTTGCTGATGCACGCGTCTTGACGCAGATAAGCAGCTGCCTCTTTCAGCGCGTTTGTGGCAGCCTGGCAAATCAGCATTCAGTAACGCGTCGGATGTGTCAACGAATCGTTTTGTGAGTTCCCGTTGCACACACGGAGTTGGGGACCGTCCAAAAAGGCGGGCATTTTCCCGACACCCGTGGCTGGATTTGCAGAAACTGCTAAAATGTGCTATCATTGATGGAGTGCATCGAAAAACTTGTGTTTCGTGACCGTGCGCACTATTTCGCGGTTTTGGGGAGTTCAAAATGATCACTGACCACCAGACATCGCTTTTCCACTGATGCACCTTAGATGTTTGCTGTCTGAACTGCCTCAACCACTTCTTCTTCTAGGCGATTTGAATGCGCATGACACTGTTTGGGGGTGTGACGTCACCATTGCTTGTGGGAGGCTGTGTGGGAATTTTATCCACTGTGCTTTACTATGTATTTTAAACACAAGAACTCGTGCACATTTTACAATGTCATCCGGTGAGATGTCAGCGCTAGACTTAAGCCTCTGCAGTCCCCAGCTCGTCCAACACCTCGAGTGGAGTGTCGGAGATGACCCAATGGGAAGTGACCACTTCCCAGTGTGGGTTCGGTTTAAGAGAGATGGAACGTTGGGTGTTGGGCCACAGCGCTGGAATTTTAAGGAAGCGGAGAGATGCGAATTTGAGACGGCTTGAAGAATCATTTGTAACTGAGCCTGATAGGACGCCATCCACTATTGAGGATTTTACTCACAGACTTTTAGAGTGTGCGAACAGGTGTATCCCACGCACGTCTGGCGCTCCCCGACGTACTCCTGTTCCGTGGTGGGCGGAGGAGTGTCGGAGCATCATCCAGGAGCGTAAACGTGCGTTTCGGGCTTTGGCGCCAGGAGCAGTGTGGAAAATCTGATAGCCTTTAAGGAGGCGAGAGCTTTTGCTTGGCGCACTGTAAGGGAGGCGAAGCGTGCTTCCTGGCATGCTTACGGAAGGACGCTGAACCGGCTACGCCGACATCGCAGGTTTTGTCTCGGATCAAGCGTATATCGGGGGAGTTTTCATCCATGCCTCTTCCGGTACTATGTGTGAACGGACAGGTCCTGACGCGCCCGTTGGATGTTACGAACGAGATTGTCCGGGCGCTGGCCCGCCGCAGCGTAGGTGGCAACACTAACCCACAGTTTGTGCGGCATCAAATGCAGCGTGAACAATCTGCAGTGGACTTTTCGACGAGCGCACTACATGCCTATAATGATCCATCCACCCTGGTCGAGTTGGAATCGGCGATTGCCAAGCTTCGCAGTGTGTGTGTGAAGGTCCGGACACTGTGCACAACGACATGTTCAAGCATTTGCCGCCTTGCGTGCTTCGCGGTCTTTTAGCGGTCTTTGATGGGCTATAGACCAGTGGTGACTTTCCAGTCTCTTGGCGAGAAGCTACTGTCGTTCTTTTTTTAGAAACGGATAAAAGTGGATTATTAGATCCCTTACATTATAGACCCATTTCTCTCACTTCATCGCTCTCTAAGTTAATGGAGAAGATCGCTTATGACCGTTTAACTTGGTTTCTAGAACACCACGGCGGTTTGGCAAACGCCCAGTATGGTTTTTGAAAGAATCGATGCACAGTGGACGATCTTTTAGTTCTCGACACTGCGATTCGTATTGGATTTAGAGCAAACCGACACAAAGGCGCAGTGTTCTTGACATAGAGGGCGCCTATGGCACCGTATGGCGTCAGGGCATTCTTCTCAAGCTATACAGGTATGGTATACGCGGCAATATGGGCACCTTCAGAACTTTTAAGTTGACCGTCCTTTCCGTGTCCGTGTTCGGGACGCGCTCTCTGAGAGGCATCTTCAAGTTAACGGTATGCCCCAAGGCGGCGTTCTCAGCGTAGCTTTGTTCGTCGATATGATAAACGACATCGGGATTGGGCTGCCGCAGTCTGCAGGTCGTGCCTTTGTTGATGATGACACCGTTTGGACTAGCGCAGCAAGAGTACCATCGATGGAGCGCCAACTCCAGTTGGCTGTGGACCGTGTTGAGAAGTGGGGTACCATGAACGGGCTCAAGTTTTCAAGTAGTAAGACTGTAGCCATGCATTTTCGTCGTAGCCGGGAATGCGGTGACCTGTCTATCCGTATGTATGGACAATGCATTCCAACTGGGCCTGTGGCTAGGTACCATAGGGTATACTTTGACCGCCGATTAACATATGAGGCACACCTTAAGGCGCTACGTGAACGCTGTTTTAAATCTTTGAACGCGCACATCGTGTGGAGGGGATCGGAGCACGCTTTTGCTGCTGTATTTTTGCTGCTGTGTCGGGCAATCATACGCTGTAAGCTGGACTATGCATGTTGTATTTATGACAGCGCGTGTGAATCCGCAAAACGCATCATTGACACCATCCATCACACTGCTTTACGTGCCATCACAGGGGCGTTCCGTACATCTCCTACCTGAAGCCTTGTGGTAGAATCGCACAAGCCGCCGTTGTCAGCGAGGAGAAAATGGTAGGCATGCGTGGTGCACTTAAGTTGCGACAGCTCCCGTGGCATCCCGCATATCTCGCAGTTTTTCGCGGCCTGCTGTGCCTTTTTTTCGCCATGCACCTCGGGCGCACGCTGTGACCTTTTGGCTCCCGGATACCTTAAGCTTAAGCCTACGGAAAGCCTTACTGCGGGAAAACGAAACTCCCATTGGAAGGGTGAAGCGATCAGGTCATCTGTGCACTCATCCCTGGCATTTGATCTCGCCCTCAACAGACACATCGCTGACTGAAATGACAAAACAGATGTATCTCTGCTGGATATAATGAAGTCCAGAGCGCTTGAACGTATAACGTAATATGAGGGTTACACGTACCTACACAGACGGCTCTAAAACTTCTGATGGTGTAGGCTGTGCGTTTGTGAGCGGTGGCGTCACCCGGTCGTTTTCATTGCCCCCAAACGCGTCGGTGTTCACATCGGAGCTCGTAGCAATTATTAAGACACTTTTTTATTAAAGTCGGTGACGAACCTTTACATCTCATTTTGACGGACTATTTGAGCAGCGTTCTGAGTGTGAAGTCTTCTTATCCATTATGTCCCCTTATACAGGACATTTTAATACGTTTGACTCAACCGGATCAGGCCGGAAAGAAAGTCATGCTATGTTGGATTCCTAGTCGCGCTGGAATCACGGGCAACGAGTTGGCTGACGCGGCTGCCAGGCGAGCAGCGCCGGCTCCATGTGTTTGCTCTCTTTCTACTTCTGCCAGATATTTTTACCCTGCAATAAAAACCTTCCTGCACAACAAGTGGCAGCGTTGTTGGGATCGGGTGGATGTTAATAGGCTTAGAGCGATAAACCCTAAGCTGGGTCAGTGGTTCTCTTGTTTCCGCGAGGTGAGGCGAGAAGAGGTGGTCCTGTGCAGACTACGTATCTGGCACACAAACGCAACCCACGGCTATATGTTGGAGGGAGCCGATAAACCCATCTGCCATCGATGTGGCGCTGTCCTTGCCGTTCGCCATATCCTTATATCTTGTCTACGCCTCGTGGAAGAACGCCAACGTTACTTTGGACGGCATGAGTCTCCCCTTGCCCTCTGTGATATGCAAGGAGACATCTCACAGTTTCTTGAATCTCAGCAGATCTTTTTGTTTCTCAAACACATCAACTTTGGGACCATTTATGCGGCTCATTACTTAGGTAAAACAAAACTCGTTATGGGCGCCAAATGACCACCGCAGTCGGCGCGCCCGTAAACTCAAATATACAACAAAAAAATGCTCACTGAATTCCGTGCTGACGAACCATTGGGACTCCGACATTTTTGGACAATAGCGCATTTTTATCTTCTTTTTTTATATGTCTGTTTTGGCAAGTGCGCCTTTTTAGTGTTTGGCAAGGGCGCATTTTTCAATCTACTTTTTTGTATGGGCATGTTTGATTTTGAAGCTCAAAATGATTGCGGTCGAATGTTAATTCATGTCACAGATAACAGGGGGCACGCGGGCCCTTAGTGCCCCCCCCCCCTTCCCTGCCCTCGTTAAATTCACCACTGCCCCCAATGCGTGGAAACATATTGCATGCTTCCCTGATTCAGTTGGGCTTTATCAAGAACGTTCTGTTGACATTGCAGCGACTCTGCGGAAGTTTGGCCGTTGCGTGGACGCGTTGGGAGGCGTGTATCCCAATAGTGGTCCTTCGATTAAGGGAGTGCTATGGTGTGTACGGTTGGCAACGTATGAACTCGCCAACAGCAATCCCAATATCCAGGGCCCCGAGGTCCTGAGTCTCCCCACGCCTGCAGAACAGTGTCCCGAGATGTGACCTTGACCTCTTCCATGTTTGCAGAACAGTATCCTGATATGTGACCTTGACTTCTCCTGTGCTTGCAGAACAGTGGCCTGAGATGTGACCCTAATATCCCATGTCTGTAGAAACTTGTCCCTGAGATGTGGCCTTGACCTCTGTCATGTTAGCAGACCATGTCCCAAGATGTGACCTTGACCCCTTCCCGGCCCGCAGAACAGTACAGAAGTGTGACTGACCGCTCCGTGCTCACAGGCAAGGGGGCCGGGAAGAACGGCCGGTTCACCGCCAGGCTGGCCTCCCTGAAGCGGCGCCCCGAGGCCGATGACGTCATACGACAAGAGATAACGTCGGTCGAGAGCTGAGCGGTGTCCCTATGGGCAGTGGGAGCGTCATCTGACCGATCTGTCACTGGCTGATAACGGAGTGACGTCATTGTCGAGGGGCTATGTCATTGGTGGATGTCGCGCGTTGGCGGAAAACAATTGACCGGCGTCAGATTTGCTCAGTACATTGTCATTTGTCGGAATGGGCAGTCGTTCCCCGTGTGCAATAGTTACTGCCTTCAAAGTGATCGCTATGGATTGCCAGTAGCCATGACTAGGTTGTGCTTCTGTTTCTCATGCTGATCACGGTGCGGATTACAAGCAGCCGTGGATATATTGTGCTTCTGATTCTCATACTGATCACTGAGTGGATTACAAGCATATATTGAATATATGCTTGGATATATTGTGCTTCTGATTCTCATACTGATCGCTGAGTGGATTACAAGTAGCCATGGACAGATCGTGTCTCTGCTCCTTGCCGATTCAGTACAAGGCTATCGGTCACCGCGGGCGGTTATGGTCAGTTGCGCCGCTTTTGACCAGAAAGATGGGGCCGGATGCTTTTCATCAGCATAAGCGTGGCGTGTATGCCTCTGGTTGTGATAAACAGTTCACTCAGTCATAGCGTGTCTGAGCTTTTCGTTTGGTTGATGTTGCGCGTAGTGGCCTGAGGCCGGGGCTTTCTGACGTAAAGAAAAAATAAATCGATGAAATTCCATGGTAGATTACCAGACCTCAGCAAAACAAATTATTCCCGGTGTGTGTGTGTGTGTGTGTGTGTGTGTGTGTGTGTGTGTGTGTGTGTGTTTGTGTGTGTGTGTGTGTGTGTGTGTGTGTGTGTGTGTGTGTGTGTGTGTGTGTGCGCGTGCGTGCGTGCGTGCGTGCGTGCGGGCGGGCGGGCGGGCGGGCGGGCGGGCGGGCGTGCGTGCGTGCGTGCGGGCGGGCGTGCGTGCGTGTGTGTGTGTGTGTGTGTGTGTGTGTGTGTGTGTTGCGGCATTGACAATTGAGTTCTACATGGGAGAACCCCAACAAAATAGTTGCCCATGTCCCCTCCCCTCCAAAGATATGTCTACCCATCCGACCAATGCACATCCAGACTCTTGATACGAAGTGTTGTTAATTTTTCCTGCTTTTTGCTGCACCGGGCCCTGGGAATGACGCCGTGAGACAACGGCTTGATGGGAGCGAGAGCATAGTCCGATGATTTGGCGTGACAGGAAATCAAGTGCACGCCAAGTGCAAAATGTGTCTGCATCGAAGTAGCCGAAAATTGAGGATGACTACGACCTGTAGTAAAGTTTAAAAGCTCGAGAGCCAAGCCCCCCTTAAATGTACTATTTTCATGCGAAACAACAGGGTACACAGGTAAGCCTTCACGAAAATCGAGGGGACAGGTCCTCCCCATTTCCAACTTCCTGCGTCTGTGGTGGTGTACTGAAGGATTCGGGGGATATATCCTAAGAAACCACGCGGGTTACAGCTACCTTGTACTTGCTTGGGAATACGAGACCGTGTGCTAGCTGTGACAAACATTTTCCTGTGCTCGCTTGGGCGCACGAGGCCGTGTGCTGGGTGTGGTGTACCTTTTTCTCTACTGGCCGTAGTGTGGCGGCGATTTGTCAACATATGGCTTGTTCCGGCTTCTCACAGGACAGTTATTGTGTATCATAAGCTGAGGGCCATTGGTCTAGTGTTTTGGGACTCGTCTTAGGCACACCCGGCTATTGGTGGCCGGTTTCTTGCAACTAAACCAAGGCTGCGGGACTTGCATATTGGGCCGTTTTCACTACAACAATCACTTGTTGAACGTCCAAAAAATGAATTCTATCCAAAAGATGTCCATAAAACGTCAGAACTAATAATCCATTACGCACGCGTATAATGCGGATAACACAGCATTAAAAAGAGATATTTCCCTAGTTTTAGCTACATTTTTGTATGCACTGCCCGTATGAATGTGACGAAATTCTGGCGAGACTATAGCTAAAGAAGATGTAAATCTAAAATATGGATAAACGGCTTCAGCGCAATTGCACATTTCCTTAGAAAGCCAACATCATTGGATACCGCGAATAAGTCATTCCAAAAGGTCAGTGCAACTAGAACACAAGATGAAGGGATCTGTTTTTAGTTTGCTGATATACGTTACATGCGGTTTTGTGCGATCTAACGCAGGTTCAGAACACGACGGCCTGAAAAGGAATTTAAACGGAGCGCCATCTCTGAACTTAACCCGTGTTAATGTGCCACGTCATAGTTCGCCGCAGAAGACAAAGGAAGCAGCTAAACTTACAGTAGGTGAAGCAGCATTGGGTGTGCGACGTATGCAAGGAAAACGCAAAATAGAAATTTGTGATAGAACGTGGCGTCATGTTGGCCATTGGTGCTACAAACCAACTAACAGAAAAATTGAAGCTTCGGAGATGGCCTATCTATGCTGGCTAATGGGATCCTCATCTCCTGTGATTATCGGCAACAACTTCGACAATTTGCGCTTCGCGCATTACCTGCGGAAAATGGGGCTCAAAGAAGCCTGGGTTGCGCGCTGGAGTGCTGCGGAGGGCTTCGTGGGCGTTCTCACGAAACAGACGTGGGCGGAGTGGTGGAGCTGCAAATTTGACGTATGTAACTGCCATACGGTGCGGGCGTCCGATGCCAAGTGGGTGCGGCGATTCTGCCAGGCTGATTCGCCCACGTTCCGCGGTATATGTCGCTACAGACCAAAGATCAAGTGGGTCGATGATGTTGGTGAAACATAGCTTCCGTCGGTGAATACATATTTCCTGTCAGGGACGTCAATTTTTTGGTACGGTTGGGGCATCGGTCAGTACGGTAGACCAACGTATTCCGAAAGCCTGTTTCCCCCCGGATTTGGACCATTCGAATTTGCGTTCCAGATTTAAACAGCGTTTTTTTTTTATAAAGTAGCCGGATGATAAATTCTTCTGTTCGAGAAGTTCGAGCCTGCCACTGTCCCCTCAACTCATACCGCACGCTTGGTTTACAATTACTCAAAGCTCACAAGACACTCTATTATCCAAGAACCACATAGCCGTCTCATGACCTGCCACACTCTCCCGACGTCGTTTCTCGCGAGAGCCGACCGCGCCGCTGGTCGCGCCGCGCCGAGCTCACCCGGCGCCACCAATAATCACGCTGCATGCATTCTGATGACAGCCATGTTCCAACCAATCAGAGACCTGCTCCGATCAAGCCGGAGCCATCTTATGGGACACGTCAGTGGCGAACATTGCTTAACACAATTGCTACAAAATCACGATCTCAGCAATCCATCAGAGTAGACGGAGGGAGGAGAGAGAGAGAGAGAGAGAGAGAGAGAGAGGAGAGAAGAGAGAGAGAGAGAGAGAGAGAGAGATGAGAGAGAGATTTATATAATATACTAAATCTTCTCTCTCTCTCAATCTCTCCATCAAACGAAGAGTAGATATTCAGGAGAAAATCTAATATAGATGAGAGAGCACTCAGAGCGATCAGCGGGAAGATATAGTCATATCGAGTATCTCATCATCATCGTATCTCTCTCCTCCTCTTTCCTCTAACTATCCATACTCTCTTCTCAACCTCCCTCCCACTCTCCCCCATACCCTCATCATCAACCTATCACCCTCTCCCTATACTCACCCCCCCCTCTCTCCCTCCTCCGCCTCCTCTTCTTGTGCCTCTTCCCCCCCCTCCCTCTCTCCCTCTCTCCCTCGCCCTCTCCCCTCTCTCTCGCCAATTTTCGCTGTGCCCGACCAAAACGATACCATGGTTGATGGGAGCGAGAGCATGGTCCAATGATGTGGCAAGGCAGAAAGTCAAATGCACGTCGAGTGCAAAAAGTGTAGACACCAAAGCAACCGAAAGTCAGGCATGACCACGAGACATAGGAAAGCTTACAGATTCGACAGCCAAATCCCCTTTTCAATGAATGATTTCCATGCAGCACAACAGGGTTCACAGGTAAGGCCTTCACGGAGATCGGGGAGCCATCAACCCTCCCATTCCCAATTTCCTAAAGCTGTGGTGATGCACTGAAGGGTTCGGGGGATATCTCTGAAAAAATGCACGTGGGTTGCATCTACCTTGTACTCGCCAGGAAATACGAGACCGTGTGCTGGGTGTAACGTATCTTACTTTATATTGGTTAGGTCACGAGGCCGTGTGCTAGCTGTGACAAACACTTCCCTGTGCTCGCTCGGGCACCCAGACCATGTGCTAAGTGTGGTGCACCTTTTTCTCCACTGGCTGTCATGTGCGTCGGCGATTGTCAACATATGGCTTGCTCCGGCTTGTCATAGGGCAGTTATTGTGTGTATGCTAACCTGAGGGTCACTGGTCCAGTGTTTTGGGACCTGTCTCATGTACACGCCATTATTGTTTGCCGGTTTCTGGCAACCAAACTAAGGATATGGCGTTTACGTTTTTGGCCAACTTGACGACCTCAGCCAGCTCGCGAATGTCCAAACTGTGAACGCTATCCAAAAAAGATGTCCAGAAAACGCCAGAACTGAGAATCCATTATGCACGCGTACAAAGCGCATAACAGAAAACTAAAACGAGATACTTCCATATTTCCATCAACATTTGTGTATGCGCTGCTGCATATGAATTTGACAAAATTCTCGTGAGACCATAATTAAAGACATATTAAAAAAACTTAAGTCAAATTGAAAGTTGCACGGGAAAGTGGATATAACTTCAGACCACAACCAATTGGTCACAAACCACTCTCACATTGTATTGAGCACTATTCAGTGGCATTTTAAGAGCTCGGTGCAACTGAGATACAAGATGAAGGAATCTGTTTTTAGTTTGCTTATGTACGTTGCATGCGGTTTTGCAAAAGCTGCCGTACTTTCAAAACACGACGGCATCAAAAGCAGCCCAGACGGATTGTCATTTCTGAACACAACTATGCCAAGTCATATCAGTCCGCCGCAGAAGACAACGGAAGCAGCCAAGCCTACTGTTGGTGAAGCAATATTGGGTGTGCGACGAATGCGAGGAAGGCGCAAAATAGAAATTTGTGAAAACGTGGCGTCATGTTGGCCATTGGTGCTACAAACCAACTTACAGAAATATTGACGCTTCGCAAATGCCCTTAGTTTGCTGGCTGATGCGATCCTCATCTCCTGTTGTTATCAGCAACAGGTCCGACAATTCGCGTTTTGCGCATTACCTGCGGACAATGGGGCTCAAAGAAGCTTGGATATCACACTGGGGTGTTCCAAAAGGTTTCGTTGGCGTTGTCACAGAACAGACATGGGGTGAGTGGTGGAAATGTCTGTTCAACTTTTGTGACTGTCATACGGTACGAGCGTCCGATGGCAAGTGGGTGCGCCGATTCTGCCAATCTGATTCGCCCAAGTTCCGCGGTATATGTCGCTACAGACCGAAGACCAAGTGGGTTAGGTGATGGTGGTGAAATATAGCATCAGTTAGTGAATAAATGTTTTTAGACAGGGTTATCAATCTTTAAAACGGGCTTTGAACTCAGCCGATAGGGTCCACCAACGTATCCCGAAACCAGATTTCTCCCCGGAGTTCGGCCCCTTGAATGTACGTTTTGGTTAGATATCACCTCTTAAAAAGTAGTGGGATCATAGATTGCTTTGCGGAAGAATGGCTTCTAATTTCACATCATGGGGGCTATAAAACCACGCATTCGAAGAGCCCATAGGCCACAAGTACTTCCACAATAACTTCCATTTCCAGCGCGTGTAAAACTGCAGTTTTGTGATAAACTTATTAATGCGTACAAATTACAGAAAACACCTAAGTGAGACGGTCCGACATGACCACCAGAGAGCGATATCGTTTACCGTGCAAGGAAGACGGTCCGAGGCGCAGGAGGCCAGTTTTATGCGATATGGCACGGCCTGGCACGTACAGACCAGAGAAAATGGTGCATATGATGTGGATATTGACATGTGCAGCATGCACATGAGCTGCACCTCATGTTCGCTGTCAGGAAAAAGCACCCATGGTTATAAGGTTGAAGTGACCTTGCATGACCTCAACAGACATGTTGATAACTGGAAGGACATAGCGTGGAGAGGCTGACGACTGGGCGGGCACGAGAATGGCCGTCGAAATGAATAGTTCGACCAGCCCTTTGACATGGGTTTGAAGCTGAAATAGAAATGCTGCGACAAAAACTTACCTCTTGTAAAGACGTGGGCGAAATCCAGGTGCACAAAAACTATAGCGTTCCACGGAAGTGGATCCACAAGGGGGAGGCACAGGCTCCAGCCCCCCCCCCCTCTCCCTTGGGCGCCGAATGGATCTATGAGCTTCGAAGGGGCCATGGGGATGCGTCGTACATGTATATATATATATATATATATATATATATATATATATATATACGTAGATGTACATACAAATAGATCAATAATTAGATACATAATAATTTGATATGTGTCCAGTTGTATGTGCAAGTGCCTGCTGCCAGCAGCGCACAAACTCAATATCTCACACGGTTACCGAGCAACAGCTCTTAATTATAGCACGCGCCTGGGTGGCCAGTTGGTCACCCTTCGCTCGGGTGGGGAAAAGTTAATTTGACTACCCCCCCCCCCCCCCCGAGGTCCCAGGAACTAGCAAAGCTTGACACAAAATTCGCAGGGTGTCTTGACCTGTACGTGAACCCATTCAGGTTAAATTTTAGGGTCCCTAGGTCATGACCCTCGGGCTGAATAACGTCAAACAAGGTCAAATTCCAGATTGGTCTCCGAAGGGCTCCTAGAACCTAAATAGCTGTTCTAAGCGAAAGGTCACATGATCATTGAAGGTCAGTGACTGTTTGATTTTTTAAAGGTCATAATGACCGAAATCATACAAGACTTTTTGAGTTTTGCATTTGAATAAGCGACACGGATTACGCTAGGCAGTATATTCCTAAAAACAAAACGTTGACCTGGGTCATTTTAGACCACTGAGCTATTCCGGCCTTTCAGAAGTCCATGGAAGGTGTATAATACGATTCTGTTATCAATAAATTCGAAATGAGCGATAAAATCTACCCCATGGAGCAAACCCTAGGGTAATAAAACAGGCTGGTTTTGACCTTGGACTGATCTTTATACCGATCATTATTCCGATCTTAATACAAAGGCCAATGCAATCGGTTCATTCAATTATTGTTGCCTAAGAAAGCATTCCAGGGAGGTATGGCTTCGTCTAACGCTCCGCTGTTGGATCAGATTGAAGGATTCCCTAGAAATTGCCTTCGCTGAAACTATGGGCTGATTTTGACCTGCCAATATACCAGCGACCTTACAAGGCACATCTATTGTTGATGCCAGACCATCCGCTGTTCAATTGTCTACAGTTATGCAGAATTTTGCGTGGCTGCACTTCGCCGTTTGGAAATATCCCGGAAAAACCTTCAGGGGAGCGGGGTCAATTTGACCCCCACCCGAGCGCGTGTTAAGAATGAAAACCCTTGATCTAGACTATTTTAAAAAATGCGCTATAGCTTTGAACGAAATTGTGAACTCCTTCATTAGCTTCTATGAGCTGATTATACGTGATGGAACGTCTGGCTCTGTGGGAGCATTGAGCTCTGAGTGCGCTGCTGTTCGCCAACATGCCAGCACGCCTTGGCGCATTCCGAAACATAATCAGTTGCATTCGTGAGTGCTTTTGCACCGCCTGGTTATGCTCACCTAGCAGTCTGACCGATCAGATTGTTACAGCATGTGTACGGTGGCGCCAAATGTATGCCTCTACGGACAGCATGTTTCGTTCGGCTAACATCACCTGTCGCGGGTTTAACCACGTTTCAAAGATGGGGTGGGGCAAACCTGGATTGAAGGGGACCAACTGGAAAATATATTGCGGAAAATCGGGGTAAATTGGGCGGCAGTCTGAACTAAAAGCGGAATTATAAATGAAAAAAAATGAAAGACGTGCGTTTGACGGGCAAAATTAAAGGGAACGGAGCCCACTTTTTAAAAATCGGGAGGCATGTTCTTCCCAGTCTCTCTCCCCGCTGCTATTGGGGGATACGAGAGTTACCAGCCACAGCTAACACTCACCTGTCACCTGTAGCGTCGGATGTGTTAGGGACATTTTGATGATAAACACACGAACCTAGTTTTAGCCGTTAAAACAAGCTGAGGCCTCGTTAGTCGTAATTGTGTGAGATATTGACCTTGTACGCTGCTTCCAACATATATTTGCACATTTCATTTTTGTAGGCATGCATATATATATATATATATATATATATATATATATATGTTTGTGTATATATATATATATATATATATATATATATCATAGATTCCAATCAAATGTGTACAGTTTCGAAGATGTTTGGCAACACTCACTATTGAGTGTTGAGCCTGGATGTAAAATTAAAATCACGTCTTATATAATCAACGCGAAGTGTACCTTTAGGAACACGTGTACAAATTATATCAAACACGGTAAATGCCATGTTGCTTTCGCCGCCCTTTTTTAATTTCACGAGAACTCGTCAGGGACGGTAAACATTTGATTTAGTGAATGACCTTTCAGCGGCCTGGGGACCAATTTTCATTGACGCATGTTCTCAGACTGTGCGGAGCCGCCTGGCGCCGAGCTGTGTTGGCGGCATATTGGTGCTCGTCCACCCGTATGCTTCTGGTGGGGCGGCCGGCACGCACCCTCCCTTGACCCCGCGCGGTAGTAGAGGTCCGGCCGGCGACGCTGGTAGACTGGACGCCGATCCTAGCTCCGGTCCGTCGACCGCTGGGCTCAGTAGAGGCCCTCAGAAATTCGATGATTGTTGTATTGTTTATTCTGAATTTCTTAGTTTTATCGTTTTGACGTTACCTTGATGACCCTGATTGCGCGTTCAGGATATTAGAATTCACGTAGTATTTCCCGAGGCTAGACGGTCCCCAACTTCTGTAGCTGTGGGCTGGAGCGCTGAAGCTGCGAACTGGGGCGATCGAGCCGCGGCTGGAGCGCTGGAGCTGCGGGCTGGAGCGCTGGAGCTGCCATCTGGAGTGATGGAGCTGCAGGCTGGAGCGCTGGAGCTGCGGGCTACAGCGCTGGAGCTGCGAGCTGAAGCGCTGGAGCTGCGAGCTGGAGCGCTGGAGCTGCGCTCCACGATCGGCGGAGCAGAGAGGTTATGCAGGAAAGAGATGGCAAAGACAGCAGTTAGTGGTATAGTCTGACAACCAGAAATCCTTTCTCGCACTGACATTTTTGGGCAGAGACTTAGATATGGCGCCAAATCTCGAATGCACAGGAATGAGGATAAATAGGAGCGAAACGTATCATGTCATTAGCTCCATCTAAGTAGCCTGAAGGGAAAGTTATCTTGTTATTAAGCGCCTATATGTCATACTAAGCTTAGTTATTGAGCCTTGAGACCAAATTATCAAATATCGCAAACATGAAATAACAAGAAGGAAAATCGCGATGAACAAAAAACGCTTCAAGTGTATAGTGGAGGGCTATTTTGATAGACTACCCATTATTTCATGGATTTGGCTCCTTTTGTTTAGTTTGGTGCATTTCAGATGCGTCACCTCCCAGTGTCAGAGCCTATACGTTCATCAGGTGGATACAATTCCGGTCACAGGGTACATATAAATCGTACTTCTGGGGCATTGCCATACAATTATGTGCAGTCAAACAAATCTCTCGCGTTTTGCACACCGAGATAATCTTGGAACTAAC
>NW_023595962.1:20476399-20506844 GCF_011947565.3 Pollicipes pollicipes
CCGACGTAGTTTCTCGCGAGAGCGACCGCGCCGCTGGTCGCGCCGCGCCGAGCTCACCCGGCGCCACCAATAATCACGCTGCATGCATTCTGATGACAGCCATGTTCCAACCAATCAGAGACCTGCTCCGATCAAGCCGGAGCCATCTTATGGGACACGTCAGTGGCGAACATTGCTTAACACAATGTACAAAATCACGATCTCAGCATCCATCAGAGAGAGGGCAGAGAGAGAGGAGAGAGAGAGAGAGAGAGAGAGAGAGAGAGAGAGAGAGAGAGAGAGAGAGAGAGAGAGAGAGAGAGATTTATATACATATACATACTCCTCTCTCTCATCCCTCTCTCTCTCTCTCTCTCTCTCTCTCTCTCTCTCTCTCTCTCTCTCTCTCTCTCTCTCTCTCTCTCTCTCCTCTCTCCTCTCTCTCTCTTCTCTCTCTCTTTCTCACTCCCTCTCTCCCCTCTCTTCTCCTATTTTCTGCTGTGCCAAGACCCAGAAACGATACCATGGTTTGATGGGAGCGAGAGCATGGTCCTCAATGATGTGGCAAGGCAGAAAGTCAAATGCAGTCGAGTGCAAAAAAGTGTAGACAACCAAAGCAACCGAAAGTCAGGCATGACCACGAGACATAGGAAAGCTTACAGATTCGACAGCCAAATCCCCTTTCAATGAATGATTTCCATGCAGCACAACAGGGTTCACAGGTAAGGCTTCACGGAGATCGGGGAGCCATCAACCCTCCCATTCCCAATTTCCTAAAGCTGTGGTGATGCACTGAAGGGTTCGGGGGATATCTCTGAAAATGCACGTGGGTTGCATCTACCTTGTACTCGCCAGGAAATACGAGACCGTGTGCTGGGTGTAACGTATCTTACTTTATATTGGTTAGGTCACGAGGCCGTGTGCTAGCTGTGACAAACACTTCCCTGTGCTCGCTCGGGCACCCGAGACCATGTGCTAAGTGTGGTGCACCTTTTTCTCCACTGGCTGTCATGTGCGTCGGCGATTTGTCAACATATGGCTTGCTCCGGCTTGTCATAGGGCAGTTATTGTGTGTATGCTAACCTGAGGGTCACTGGTCCAGTGTTTTGGGACCTGTCTCATGTACACGCCATTATTGTTTGCCGGTTTCTGGCAACCAAACTAAGGATATGGCGTTTACGTTTTTGGCCAACTTGACGACCTCAGCCAGCTCGCGAATGTCCAAACTGTGAACGCTATCCAAAAAAGATGTCCAGAAAACGCCAGAACTGAGAATCCATTATGCACGCGTACAAAGCGCATAACAGAAAACTAAAACGAGATACTTCCATATTTCCATCAACATTTGTGTATGCGCTGCTGCATATGAATTTGACAAAATTCTCGTGAGACCATAATTAAAGACATATTAAAAAAAAACTTAAGTCAAATTGAAAGTTGCACGGGAAAGTGGATATAACTTCAGACCACAACCAATTGGTCACAAACCACTCTCACATTGTATTGAGCACTATTCAGTGGCATTTTAAGAGCTCGGTGCAACTGAGATACAAGATGAAGGAATCTGTTTTTAGTTTGCTTATGTACGTTGCATGCGGTTTTGCAAAAGCTGCCGTACTTTCAAAACACGACGGCATCAAAAGCAGCCCAGACGGATTGTCATTTCTGAACACAACTATGCCAAGTCATATCAGTCCGCCGCAGAAGACAACGGAAGCAGCCAAGCCTACTGTTGGTGAAGCAATATTGGGTGTGCGAACGAATGCGAGGAAGGCGCAAAATAGAAATTTGTGATGAAAACGTGGCGTCATGTTGGCCATTGGTGCTACAAACCAACTTACAGAAATATTGACGCTTCGCAAATGCCCTTAGTTTGCTGGCTGATGCGATCCTCATCTCCTGTTGTTATCAGCAACAGGTCCGACAATTCGCGTTTTGCGCATTACCTGCGGACAATGGGGCTCAAAGAAGCTTGGATATCACACTGGGGTGTTCCAAAAGGTTTCGTTGGCGTTGTCACAGAACAGACATGGGGTGAGTGGTGGAAATGTCTGTTCAACTTTTGTAACTGTCATACGGTACGAGCGTCCGATGGCAAGTGGGTGCGCCGATTCTGCCAATCTGATTCGCCCAAGTTCCGCGGTATATGTCGCTACAGACCGAAGACCAAGTGGGTTAGGTGATGGTGGTGAAATATAGCATCAGTTAGTGAATAAATGTTTTTAGACAGGGTTATCAATCTTTAAAACGGGCTTTGAACTCAGCCGATAGGGTCCACCAACGTATCCCGAAAACCAGATTTCTCCCCGGAGTTCGGCCCCTTGAATGTACGTTTTGGAGTTAGATATCACCTCTTAAAAAGTAGTGGGATCATAGATTGCTTTGCGGAAGAATAGCTTCTAATTTCACATCATGGGGGCTATAAAACCACGCATTCGAAGAGCCCATAGGCCACAAGTACTTCCACAATAACTTCCATTTCCAGCGCGTGTAAAACTGCAGTTTTGTGATAAACTTATTAATGCGTACAAATTACAGAAAACATCTAAGTGAGACGGTCCGACATGACCACCAGAGAGCGATATCGTTTACCGTGCAAGGAAGACGGTCCGAGGCGCAAGAGGCCAGTTTTATGCGATATGGCACGGCCTGGCACGTACAGACCAGAGAAAATGGTACATATGATGTGGATATTGACATGTGCAGCATGCACATGAGCTGCACCTCATGTTCGCTGTCAGGAAAAAGCACCCATGGTTATAAGGTTGAAGTGACCTTGCATGACCTCAACAGACATGTTGATAACTGGAAGGACATAGCGTGGAGAGGCTGACGACTGGGCGGGCACGAGAATGGCCGTCGAAATGAATAGTTCGACCAGCCCTTTGACATGGGTTTGAAGCTGAAATAGAAATGCTGCGACAAAAACTTACCTCTTGTAAAGACGTGGGCGAAATCCAGGTGCACAAAAACTATAGCGTTCCACGGAAGTGGATCCCAAGGGGGAGGCACAGGCTCCGCCCCCCCCCACTCTCCCTGGGCGCCGCCGAATGGATCTATGAGCTTCGAAGGGGCCCATGGGGATGCGTCGTACATGTTATATAATTATCTATATATTTAGATAATAATATATATACAGTAAGACGCGTCGGACATATATTATATATATTATATAATATATACATGTATATATATATATTACATGTGTATAAATATAATATATATATATATATAATATATATATATATTTATATATATATATATATATATATATATTATCATCTCTATCTTCTCTCTCTCTCTCCTCTCTCTCTCTCTCTCTCTCTCTCTCTCTCTCTCTATCTTAATCTCTCTCTCCTCTCTCTCTCTCTCTACTCTTCTCTCTCTCTCTCTCTCTTCTCTATCTCTCTCTTCTCTCTCTCTCTCTCTCTCTCTCTCCTCTCTCTCTCTCTCTCTATCTCTCTTCTCTCCTCTCCTCTCTCTCTCTCTCTCTCTCTCTATCTCTCTCTCTCTCCTCTCTCTCTCTCTTCTCTCTCTTCTCTCTCTCCTCTCTCTCTCTCTCTCTCTCTCTCTCTCTCTCTCTCTCTCTCTCTCTCTCTCTCTCTCTCTCTCTCTCTCTCTCTCTCTCTCTCTCTCTCTCTCTCTCTCTCTCTCTCTCTCTCTTCTCTCTCTCTCTCTCTCTCTCTCTCTCTCTCTCTCTCTTCTCCTCTCTCTCTCTCTCTCTCTCTCTCTCTCTCTCCTCCTCTCTCTCTCTCTCTCTCTCTCTCTCTCTCTCTCTTCTCTCTCTCTCTCTCTCTCTCTCTCTCTCTCTCTCTCTCTCTCTCTCTCTCTCTTCTCTCTCTCTCTCTCTCTCTCTCTCTCTCTCTCTCTCTCTCTCTCTCTCTCTCTCTCTCTCTCTCTCTCTCTTTCTCTCTCTCTATGTATATGCGTGTGTCTATATATATGTATACGTAGATGTATATACAAACAAATCAATAATTAGATACATAATAATTTGATATGTATCTAGTTTGATGTGCAAGTGCCTGCTGCCAGCGGCGCACAAACTCAATATCTCACACGGTTACCGAGCAACAGCTCTTAATTATAGCACGCGCCTGGGTGGCGGTTGGACACCCTTCGCTCGGGTGGGGAAAAGTTAGTTTGGCTACCTCCCCCCCCCCCCCCCGAGGTCTCAGGAACTAGCAAAGCTTGACACAAAATTCGCAGGGTGTCTTGACCTGTACGTGAACCCTTTCAGGTCAAATTTTAGGGTCCCTAGGTCATGACCCTCGGGTTGAATAAAGTCAAACAAGGTTAAATTCCAGATTGGTCTCCGAAGGGCTCCTAGAACCTTAATAGCTGTTCTAAGCGAAAGGTCACATGATCATTGAAGGTCAGTGTTTGTTTGATTTTTTAAAGGTCATAATGACCGAAATCGTGCAAGACTCTTTTGAGTTTTGCATTTGAATAAGCGACACGGATTACGCTAGGCAGTATGCTCCTAAAAACAAACGTTGACCTGGGTCATTTTAGGCCACTGAGCTATTCCGGCCTTTCAGAAGGCCATGGAGGGTGTATAATACGATTCCTGTTATCAATAAATTCGAAATGAGCGCTAAAAACTACCCCATGGAGCAAACCCTAGAGTAATAAAACAGGCTAGTTTTGACCTGGGACTGGTCTTTATATCGATCATTATTCCGATCTTAATACATAGGCCCAATCGGTTCATTCAATTATTGTGCTGCCTAAGAAAGCATTTCAGGGAGGTATGGCTTCGTCTAACGCTCCGTTGTTGGATCAGATTGAAGGGTTCCCTAGAAATTGCCTTCGCTGAAACTATGGGCTGGTTTTGACCTGCCAATATATCAGCGACCTTACAAGGCACATCGATATTGTTGATGCCAGACCATCCGCTGTTCAATTGTCTACAGTTATGCAGAATTTTGCGTGGCTGCACTTCGCCGTTTGGAAATATCCCGGAAAAACCTTCAGGGGAGCGGGGTCAATTTGACCCCCACCCGAGCGCGTGTTAAGAATGAAAACCCTTGATCTAGACTATATTTAAAAAATGCGCTATAGCTTTTGAACGAAATTGTGAACTCCTTCATTAGCTTCTATGAGCTGATTATACGTGATGGAACGTCTGGCTCTGTGGATGCATTGAGCTCTGAGTGCGCTGCTGTTCGCCAACATGCCAGCATGCTTTGGCGCATTCCGAAACGTAATCAGTTGAACTCGTGAGTGCTTTTGCACCGCCTGGTTATGCTCACCTAGCAGTCTGACCGATCAGATTGTTACAGCATGTGTACGGTGGCGCCAAATGTATGCCTCTACGGACAGCATGTTTCGTTCGGCTAACATCACCTGTTGCTGGTGTAACCACGTTTCAAAGATGGGGTGGGGCAAACCTGGATTGAAGGGGACCAACTGAAAAATTTATTGCGGAAAATCGGGGTAAATTGGGCGGCAGTCTGAAGTAAAAGCGGAATTATAAATGAAAAAATATGAAAGACGTGCGTTTGACGGGCAAAATTAAAGGGGACAGAGCCCACTTTTTAAAAATCGGGAGGCATGTTCTTCCCAGTCTCTCTCCCCGCTGCTATTGGGGGATACGAGAGTTACCAGCCACAGCTAACACTCACCTGTCACCTGTAGCGTCGGATGTGTTAGGGACATTTTGATGATAAACACACGAACCTGGTTTTAGCCGTTAAAACAAGCTGAGACCTCGTTAGTCGTAATTGTGTGAGATATTGACCTTGTACGCTGCTTCCAACATATATTTGCACATTTCATTTTTGTAGGCATGCATATATATCTATATATGTTTTGTATATATATATATATATATATATCATAGATTCCAATCAAATGTGTACAGTTTCGAAGATGTTTGGCAACACTCACTATTGAGTGTTTGAGCCTGGATGTAAAATTAAAATCACGTCTTATCTATAATCAACGCGAAGTGTACCTTTTAGGAACACGTGTACAAATTATATCCAAACACGGTAAATGCCGTGTTGCTTTCGCCGTCCTTTTTTAATTTCACGAGAACTCGTCAGGGGCGGTAAACATTTGGTCTTTAGTGAATGACCTTTCAGCGGCCTGGGGACCAATTTTCATTGACGCATGTTCTCAAACTGTGCGGAGCCGCCTGGCGCCGAGCTGTGTTGGCGGCATATTGGTGCTCGTCCACCCGTATGCTTCTGGTGGGGCGGCCGGCACGCACCCTCCCTTGACCCCGCGCGGTAGTAGAGGTCCGGCCGGCGACGCTGGTAGACTGGACGCCGATCCTAGCTCCGGTCCGTCGACCGCTGGGCTCAGTAGGGACCCTCAGAAATTCGCAAGATTGTTGTACTTGTTTATTCTGAATTTCTTAGT
Source organism: Pollicipes pollicipes (assembly GCF_011947565.3). NCBI lineage: Eukaryota > Metazoa > Arthropoda > Thecostraca > Pollicipedomorpha > Pollicipedidae > Pollicipes > Pollicipes pollicipes. Next base: position 20,482,748 of record NW_023595962.1, read on the forward strand.
TTTATCGTTTTGACGTTACCTTGATGACCCTGATTGCGCGTTCAGGATATTAGAATTCACGTAGTATTTCCCGAGGCTAGACGGTCCCCAGCTTCTGTAGCTGTGAGCTGGAGCGCTGAAGCTGCGAACTGGGGCGATCGAGCTGCGAGCTCGAGTGCTGGAGCTGCGGGCTGGAGCGCTGGAGCTGCGATCTGGAGTGATGGATCTGCAGGCTGGAGCGCTGGAGCTGCGGGCTACAGCGCTGGAGCTGCGAGCTGAAGCGCTGGAGCTGCGAGCTGGAGCGCTGGAGCTGCGCTCCACGATCGGCGGAGCAGAGAGGTTATGCAGGAAAGAGATGGCAAAGACAGTAGTTAGTGGTATAGTCTGACAACCAGTACAAATCCTTTCTCGCACTGACATTTTTGGGCAGAGACTTAGATATGGCGCCAAATCTCGAATGCACAGGAATGAGGATAAATAGGAGCGAAACGTATCATTTGTCATTAGCTCCATCTAAGTAGCCTGAAGGGAAAGTTATCTTGTTATTAAGCGCCTATATGTCATACTAAGCTTAGTTATTTGAGCCTTGAGACCAAATTATCAAATATCGCAAACATGAAATAACAAGAAGGAAAATCGCGATGAAACAAAAACGCTTCAAGTGTATAGTAGAGGGCTATTTTGATAAACTACCCATTATTTCATGGATTTGGCTCCTATTTGTCTCAGTTTGGTGCATTTCAGATGCGTCACCTCCGCTAGTGTCAGAGCCTATACGTTTCATCCGGTGGATACAATTCCGGTCACAGGGTACATATAAATCGTTACGTCTGTGGGCATTGCCATACAATTGTGTGCAGTCAAACAAATCTCTCGCGTTTTACACACCGAGATAATCCTGGAACTAATGCAAAAACGTATTATTTTGGCATGTCTGGATGCCAGAAGCATTACATGTTATTGGGGAGTAAAATGTCTACAAAGAAAGTGATGATGACAACTGGCATCCATACATCGTTCTCCATTCTATGATGAGAATTCACGAGCTTTTAGAAACCTTATAGTATTGACCGTGTATTGTCTTTAAACTCACTGGGAGATTTGTCTTGTGACAGTGAGCATTTCAGAAGTTGGGAAAACTAATTTCATTGTGCAAAGAAACAGAGATTGGGACGTGAACACAAAGGGAGTAGGTGTCAGCATGCCTTCAACAGGCAGCGATGATGAGAACAGCCAAACAACGCTCAGCGGCCGACACCGATGGGAGCAGAGACAAATACATGCCTGCTCAGGTCACGCGCTCTGGGTTTCGCGCGCACGCAAGGTTATTATTCTGCTTGATTTGTTTTGCGCTAGCTGGCCCGTCTTCTATTTAGAATATGCTCTCAGTTGCTTGCATCAATCAGAAACACAGTAAGACATCATTGCTCATTCAGTCGCGCGTGAGGCTGGCAGGCCGGATTACTAGGTAAATAACAATCCATGTCCGCCCCACGACGCAATGGAGCCGGCTGGAGGCGCCGCGCCGAGCATTGACCGCTGATTGTCAAAGTTGAGCCCGGTAAGGTTTGCCTGCATTTTGGGCAGCAAAAAAAAAAACACTTAAAGCAGGCGGCATATGAAATGGAATTATAGCCGAGCTATGCACGAAAATGCAATGGTTGAAATCGACACCAGCAGTGGGCAATTCTGGACGCCTATCTTGACTGCTCGATTGCCATCTTCATACAGACATCATAAGTTCGGGTTAATAAGTCCAAACAAGTTCAAATAGCAAATAAGGTCGAGTTAAATAATTGTTTCCGGCATAATACACCAATAAGGGGCAAATTCACTCCAGCATATTCCACGCAGTCATTCAACGCCTGATTTCTGCAGTTGATTGACCTTAAAATACAAACAGAATTGAGCTCACGGTAGCTCCTGGACCCTGTTCGGATTACAAGGTAAAGATGACAATAAAACGAAGAAAATCGTGTCACTTGTTAACCAGTAAGCTATATCCGGGGATTTGGGGGGAATTTTTGGGCGGATCGGCATCCACCTTTCACCCACCGTTGAATCGTGGATGACTCGCTCTGTCACAGTGCCGGAGCGGAACCGACCGATTATCACCGCACGCGACATGGCGCGAGTACGAGGTGAAAACGATGGTGACGGCGTCTTGAAATCAGGTGACGCGGTGTCGGTTCGTCTCCGCGGTGCGTCAACAGGATGGTGCGGTGCCTCGCATCAGAGGATGGCGGACGGCGTGCCACCTGACTTGATGGCTGATGCGGATGGTGCGTCCAGGCATGATAGAGACGTGTGCCACAGGACACTGGAGCGCGCAGATATGGCCACGCGAGCAGTGGATGTGGACGGCGATGAGGCGAGTGGGCTCTGCCACACGCTCCCTCGACTGAAGCCAGTGATATAGCGACACTATATAACGACTGAGACATGTAGTGATGGTAGCAGTACTGGTACCGCCGCATCACCGGGTGCATCCATCACGACTGTTGGCACACCGACTCGTGCATTCCCGTCTCACGATGGCGTTGTGCGGCCGCCGACGCAGTGGTGCCTCCGGCGTCGCAATGTGGAGTTCGGCGCGGTACCCGTGCGCGCAGACAAACGAGTACGTTCGGCAACTCCGTACCTAGCGCGGTACCCGTGAGCGCAGACAAACAAGTGTGTTTGGCGACTCCGTACCGAGCGCGGTACCCGTGAGCGCAGACAAACGAGTGTGTTTGGCGACTCCGTACCGAGCGCGGTACCCGTGAGCGCAGACAAACGAGTGTGTTTGGCAACTCCGTACCGAGCGCGGTACCCGTGAGCGCAGACAAACGAGTGTGTTTGGCGACTCCGTACCGAGCGCGGTACCCGTGAGCGCAGACAAACGAGTATGTTTGGCGAATCCGTACCGAGCGCGGTATCCGAGACCGCAGACAAACGAGTGTGTTTGGCGACTCTGTACCAAGCGCGGTACCCAAGAGCGCAGACAGACGAGTACGTTTGGCAACTCCGTACCTAGCGCGGTACCCGAGAGCGCAGACAAACGAGTGTGTTTGGCAACTCCGTACCGAGCGCGGTGCCCATGAGCGCAGACAAACGAGTGTGTTTGGCGAATCCGTACCGAGCGCGGTTCCCGTGAGCGCAGACAAATGAGTGTGTTTGGCGAATCCGTACCGAGCGCGGTACCCGCGAGCGCAGACAAACGAGTGTGTTTGGCGAATCCGTACCGAGCGCGGTACCCGAGAGCACAGACAAACGAGTGTGATTGGCAACTCCGCAGCGAGCGCGGTACCCAAGAGCGCAGACAAACGAGTATGTTTGACGACTCTGTTCCGTGGGCTTTACTAGATAAGCTCGCGTAAGAACTGGGGGGCGTGTGGTACTTGTGAGTCAACGCACTTGTGTTTTTAGTGCGCATTAGACCTTAATGCCACATCTGGCTGGACCGGCGTTGTCGGCGTCGACGGCCGACCCCTGTCGCCCAGAGATCAGTGACCGGACGCAGCCGGCTGCTGATACGCTGCGCCGTACGCGTAAGAGGGTCAGTCGGCTGGCAACTGGGGCCAAATCACGAAATGACAGGATTTGAATTACGTCATTATTACGTCATGAATGCCAAGGTGGCCTTCAAATACATACTCCCTCAACTTACTCTCCCACATCTTTGTGGCGTTTAAACTCAAGAACCAGAGGACTCTAGATCTTAAAAAGAGCGCAGCCGTGAGCTGTATCAAAAGGTCTTCAACATGGACAGTTCAGTTCAAAACCCTATAGAAATGTGGGACACTCCCTTTGAGGTAACCTGGCAGAAACGACAGCCGAGTCCAACGTTATCTTACCTCTAGTTCAGCTGCTCAGTTCACTTCAATTCAGCTCTATGCTGACAGAAAGACTGGGTCAAGTAGAGTTTTGCTGGGCTTTTTGCGATAAATGCAATCGTAAGTAAGAATGTTTCTGACATAGGGTAGGTAAGTTTGTGGTCTGTTTGTAACTTATGCTGGATAAATGCTATTGGAAAAATTACGTATTGTTCAATGCATGAGCGAAAAACGTTATTTTCATAGATAAGACGGTAATAATAGCCTCATTCCTCGCAAACATTAGGAAAATGGAGATACAGTTCGGTTGATATATCGGCAAAATGTCTTTATCAAAACTATAGCAGAAGTGGCTTCTGAAGAATATAATTCTGCTATTGTTTCGACAAAGGCATGTTGCCGAAATATCAACCCAACTATACGTCCATTCTCCTGGTTTTTCTCCGAAGAATAAGGCTATCACTACTGTCTCAGCTATTGCAAGAACTGCAATCCAATGTTGTATAGCTAACACCATTGCCGACGGTATTGCAAAAACTACGTAAGCTGTTCAGTGCATTAGCGAGAACCATGGAATACAATAATATAGCATCACAATATTAGCGAGGAATAATATATAACATGGCTGGAACCGGCTAATGCAAATGTGGTTAACTACGTGTGGACGCGCCTGGCTGGCACTCGGCAGGTGCAGATTGTGAACTGCCACGTCGATGCGCGGACGGCGATGACAGCGCCCCTGGCGACGGAATTTGTCCCAATTTTGGTGTGTGCAAGGTATTATTTTTTCTTTGGGTTGAAACAGCACTGGCATTCGCAAAGAACTGCAAAAATACCTTTTACACGTCTTCATCAACTGCAATGGAGAAATATGCATTTTTCAGACATATCTTACGACAAATATCGTCTACTTATTGCGCAAACTAGATCTCGCGCCTTTTCGTGGCCTGTAACGTGCTAGATTGATTGCAATCGCAAATTTCCACAATGTACGGTTAAGTTAAGATACAGGAGAAGTGTTCCCTTCAACCAGAATGTACTTAGAGGCAAAACTGGGTTCGGCCTTTGATAAGTACAGATTGTACATGCATCTTCCCAATGAGGCAAACCGCCCAATTTTTGCAAAATGTGGTAGGTCAAAGAGTTTGTCCACCTTGATTGGTTTAAGTGTAGGAATACGCAAAACGTATCTGCTTTTAAGAAACTCGGTTCGGCATGCTTTAGTTGAAACGTAGCCGATCCTCGCAAGCGGACGAACGTCGTCGAGAAAAGGCAACGGAATTGTACAAAGCATGCCAGGACGGGAAGAGTGGAAATGCACAGCGTAAAAGAGTGCAGGACACGAGACAGTAGGATGGAACAGGGCGGGAGATAACGGCACAAGGCAAGGAAGCCCATGATAGCACATGATTTGACCATGTACGGGAGACAACGGGAAGTCGGGACTGAGGGAAGGGCTTAATGACTGAGAAGTGAGTTGAGAAGGGGTTTGTCGTATAAGACAGGTTCCAAGCACACCCGACAGGTTCTAGAGAGGAACAGAACAGATCAAGGCGAAGCCAACACAGCGGAGGACAGCACGCCACAGCACAGCCCAGCACAGAATGTGGCACAGTTAAGGGGTGCTTGCCAAGATAAAAAAGGATTTACCTGAAAGACTATTTTAGAAGACACCATTTCCTCCACCCTTAACATCATTAATGCGTGAAACCCATCTCTTGCACGTCTTGCACGTCCTCGCTTTACTCGCGTACTATGCCGTTGGAGTTACTTGTCATTTTAAGGTGAACATAGTGCATGCGCATCTGGCCTACGCCAGCGAACTGTCTTCATCGGTTGAAAATAAGAATGTCTAAAATCACACCTTCTCAGCTTTCCCGAAATCGCACCTTTTCAAATTTATCGGCTAGCTTATTACCAATGGCATACTATTAAGTGAAAAAGTTGCCCTGTACATCACAATTTCTCTGCTTCGCAAATATGCTCCTCAACATGTATTTGCTTGATGACGTCATCATATCTTGCGCAGCGTTGATTGACAGCCAATTGATGGCCCGTTACATCTGGAATCCTATTCAAGCATACCGGATATAAACGAGTCGACAAGTACATTTTCCTGGCTTTGATCTCCCGCATAGCCAATGGAATGCCAACATTTAAATTACATAATCATGGCGTCATGGATGCTTGAGTGACATGGAAATAGTCTCCACGAAAGTCTGCACTTCTTGGCCGGCATGTAGCTCAGAAACTCGAAGGATTCAGGTTTGAAGAAGGTCAGGGTGGTGACCTGCACCAAATGATATTCCGATGGCTATTCTAATTTAAAATCCTCATGAGATGTGTACGCATGTAACTGAAACAAAAGCTAGGAGTCCACGAACGGTGTAAATTTTTTGTGTTTTCAAGTCTATCAACCTGACGAAATTAAGGTATTCAAGAACTGCATCGGAGAAACCGTCGGCGCCATTTTGGTTTCTTAATGATTCAGTGGACCCGGTTTTGACCGATAGCAATACGGGCTTTGTTGTAACTGTTCAGGGTTATACGGAGATATTGTGAACCCCATGTAATCAAGGTCAAGTGTAGATCGAAATCGCGTGAAGCATTTGTGCCAACCTGGCAAATCGATATTCGTCTGGGCGCGTTCATCTTTCATCAAGAATGAACAAGTTATGAAGCTGCATACTAGGTTTGACCGTGTACCCAATGATTTTAGGCCATTCGTAGACGCTGCGCAGGTGACGATGCCGCGAATGGCGGCGGCTGTCGAGGCCATGACAGACGTAATCTGCTGCCTGCAGAACAGCATGACGCCTCCTTTTGGGCAGGTCGGTCATGAGCGTAAATATGACATATGACATACGACGTAGACTAGGACATACCGTATCCCAACACGACGAGCTGACCTGTGGCGTACCGGACTACGACACGACGACCCGATTTGACGCGGACAGGCCCTCTGTTGCTCTCTTGTGTCTACTGACTAACCGTCTTAAGCGCAGGTCACAATGCATGTAACTTGCCTTGTATTCAGAAGCATAACTTTGCATAGCCAAACAAGTGACTGCCAAAGTGGCCAGGGCGTTCTCGACAGCAGTGAACTCAGCGTCAGCGTGACATTGTGACACGTGACTGCCACCACTCCGCAGATAACCTGACCCTTGCGAGCAGGAGCTAGTATCCTTGGCGTCAGGACAAATAGCTGAATTTCAGCTTTTTTCCAGCTATTCTGAAGATACCATGCGAAGTACGAACCTTTCAAAACGTACACATTCGGCACTTACCTTTTTCAAATCCACAAAATCAGCATGGCAGTGCCCGAGTTATATCCGAGTTATATCAGTTGTCATCTTCGGCGCCAGTTTCATTCATGACAACGTTTCAGAGACAGCTGCCACTCGCAGGTACACATTTTCCAACTGCGAACAGCAAACCATCCCTGATCAGGCTCCAATGGCGTCCACATGCTGGCACGCGCGCCACAAAATCAGAATGGCCCCACTTCTACGATCACGTGCACCTTGACGCGCAGGTCGCCGCCGACCTCCGTGACAGTTGTCTGAGCGGCAGGCTGCACAGCACCGCGCTTCGGACCGTTCATCGCTGCCAGAAGCCCCTGCACGCTCCCTACGCCGCCCAGCTTCTGGACTAGCTCCAGCAGCTGCCGCAACTCTTCCGCGTCAGTGACTTCCTTGTCGAACATCGTCTCGGTCACGGGCGCTGGAGTTGTTGCGGAAGGCACCATGACTGAGCTTAATGAGGCTGCCGGAGCCGAGGGTGAATACGTGGTTCGTGGTCCCGCAAACGGCGCGGGAAATGTCGCTACTTTAGGTTTGGTCGTCGGCGGCATCTGTGCACCAGGTGTCGTTTGCCCCATTGGTCTTAAAGGATCATATGTGGACGGAGATGGTGTTGGAGCGAAGGCGGCGACGCCAACGAGAGGTTGTTGGGCACACGGAGCATCCTCGTCGCAAACATCTCGCTGAGGATCGTACCTCTGACCGTCTTCGCAGGGGAGCACTTCGAACAAGCCTTTGCGGCAGACATAAAACTCTGCGCAGTTGTCCATCTTTGCGAACCTGCCGTCCGCTGGGCACGTGAACACCGAGGTGTTGTCGTAAACGGGCGTTGGGGGCGGGCCGGGCGTGGTAGGCGGCGCCATATCATTGGCAAACAGACCCTCTTTCAAGGCTTCAATCAGAGGATAGGGCCGACCGGTGCACACTCCACGGAAGTCATCCTGGGCGAGTGCCCACACTGCCGCTCCGCCCAAGCCCTGCTCACGTATGTAGACGCCCTTTCTTCGCATCATGACTTCGTCGTCGTAGGCCACCCACTGATCACCTTCGACGGCGTATGGGCCGACTGCGTCCGGTCGCGGGCAGAACGCCCGCCAGCCGTCCATGCTGATGTGCTCGCAAATCTCAGTAAAGGATAGAGTACCCGCCAGCCTGGTGTACTTGCCGGCGTAGCCTACATCCTTCGTTGGAGCTCCGAAGCCTCGACGTTCGGCATCTGCGAGAGTGAATGTGATTCCAAAAGTAGGAACGCCCATTACTAACCGAGCTGGGTCTGCGCCGGTCTCCTTCAACATCTGAATGACAAAGTCCGCATAGTTTGTGTCGTCGAGATCGGTAGCGTGCAATGCAGCGTGGTGCGCCGTTTGATTCTCGGAACCCGTATGAAAGATGTACAGCATAGCGGTCATGTAGTCGACAGCTTTGGAAACGCGACCGACGTCAAACCCATTTCGTATTTTGGTAATGTTGGGCGGAATTGTGGTGGTCAGAAGTAGCCTGTCCATGCGTGATTCTTCTGCTTCCTCCATGAAACCAGAAGCTAGAGCTTCCATGAGCCTAGCGTGTTCTTCCTTTTTCCCTTCCACCTTCCAGTCAATGTCAAGGCCGTCAAATCTATGCTTTCTGATGTATTTTATAGTTCCCCTTACAAAGCGCTCGATCTTGGCTTCATCGCTAGCCAGCTCCAAAAAGACTTCTTGCTTTACCTGTCCAGATCCTCCTAGCATCATCAGTACCTTCAGAGCCGGATTAGCTGCCTTGAGGGCCACCATGTGCTCATATCCCTGCTGATCAATATCGGAGAACTTATCGGCCGGGCCCAACTCCTGTTTATCATTGGCGTTGACGACTGCGTAGTGCAGATGGGTACAAAGGTGCGGGTTGATGTTTTCTGGTGTGAACTTGGCGATGGAACTTCGATACCGCGCCCAGCTGGTGTAGTAACAGACCAGCCGGCTCAGGATGTCCTGAGCTACAGATACTGCTGCGCACCAGCACAAAAGCACCGGTGTTAACGCCTGAAACACGAGCCAGTCGAGCATCAGCGTGCCGGGCCGCTTTAGGCTGGGCTCACCATCCAAGGTCACGTGGCATACGGTCGCTGTCCTTTGTGGGCATTCTCCTTGTCTTTGCACAAACCCTGATTCACGAGCATTTTTCACCCTGAGACAGGCTCAGGGCCCCTGTTTCTCAGTCCTGAGATGAGGTGAGCTCTCAAAGGTCGCTCTCTCACCAAAGCCTGGAAAAATAAGGATACTGGAGTCACGGAAAACATATTGGAGGCTGTCGTCAAAATCTGCGCGAAAAGTGTGATGAACGATGGTAAATGTGACCCCTGATAAGTCAAATTAGGTCATGGTAGAAAAATTTCACAGACCCCTCCTGTTATCAAAACAACTATACAAGCTACGGCAAAGCGGAAGACGGCGTTGAATAGTCCCTGCAACATCCCAATCAGCTGATGATAAGTGGACGTCGACAAGTGTAACGTACGATTTGCCAGGTCAGGTCAAGGGAGTGACGTCATATAGCCTCAGCAGCTGAGCACATCGTACAGCCCAATGCTTCCCTCGAGGTGAAGGCTCTTGTTCAATTGGCCTTTTCGTCTATATCAAGAGCTAAACAAGCCACGCTACTGAAGGAAGTGGTGTCAGAAAGGCTTACCGCGAAGGTTAAAAAATCGTATGACTGTATGCCGTATGACGTAGTCGTATGACGCATGGCGTAATTGTATGACGCACGACGTAATTGTACGACGTATTGCGTAATCGTATGGCGTATGACGTAATTGTATGACGCATGACGTAATCGTATGAATTATGGCGTAATCGTATGCTCATGACGTAATCGCATGACGCATGAGGTGATCGTATGACGTATAACGTATCAAATCGTATGGCCTTGCAATGGCTAAATCTGGTCACAAATGCCGCAGTTTGATCTGACGACTTCCGATGTTCTTACCTAGCGACAAATACCAGTATAGCTTTGCACAGTTAAGTTATATTATGCGCAGCAACACTTATCCATTTGATAATGAGCAAGAGATGGACAGTCCAAAACACCTCCTTGGCATTTCCAAGAACAAAAGCAAGCCACAGGTCAAGATCACAGATCTGTCAAGCCCAGGCAGGTCAATTTCCTAGGCAGGTTTAGAAATGACTCAAACTCAGCTAGTCAAAATTGCCGTACCGAGCTGAAGTGAATGTTCTTAAACATGCAGGTAAGAGTTTGGACCTTATGGATGGGTCTAGCTTTTGTGATATGTGTGGTTAATATCAAGAGACTCGTCACCCGCTGGAAGACGAGACGTCTTAAATTTATTCGATGTGTAACGCGTTGTTCTCTGTCGGCTTCAGATGTTCCATAAGAGATGAATTGGTGATCAACGTTCATCTCTACGTGTTTGCTGAAAACTTGCCTTTTGTCACGTGATCCGCTAAATCAAGCCGTGTAGTCTTTAGCTCGACCAGAGCGGCAGCGAGCAGGTTTTGGCATTTTGACACATAAGCCTGCCAGCTAATCAGCGGTAGCCTCCATGTCGTGAAAAAAAACAGTAGAATAATGATATAATGCATCGGTTAACTTGTTTTACATAGATCCATGTTTTCTTTGCCGTTTTTGCCCCGTGACTGTGCAGCCTGGCATGAGATGGGCGGCCCACAGATATCTGACCCGAAACAGAATGTTGGGAATTGGTGAATAAGTGCATATTTATTCCATTGCATCGCGATGATCTCAGGCGCAACATGATTGGACACGTCGTTGAAACATGCTAAATTCCCAAATGAAAAACAACGGCTCAGTTCTTATGACGTGCAATGCAAAAGTCAGTTCTTAATAATGAGCCGCAAAGCTGATCCTGGGTGGCCACGACGTGGAAATGTCGATGACAGTAAACTCCTGAACTTGCTCTCCTAATGGCTTCTCGAGGAAAAATGGTTAGGGGGTACGCAATACAGCGGAAACCTGCAAAACCGCCAGTTATTCAGACTGATCCAACGCTTTACAGCGGTAAGTTGAAATTCTTGCGTCAGCTATTCTCGGTCTGACCCGCGGGGCCACGCAACGAAGCGCGTTTGACAGCTTTGTTGCAAGGCATCTAGTCTGGGCAAATTCGAGCGCAAGAAATACCATGCGGCACTGTGATGTGAGATGCCCTGCGCGTGCAGGCGGCGCTCTGCAACTTTCATCGCAACCTCTGCCTGATGTGGGGCACACAATGTTCCCCGCATGTCCAATATTATTCATCTAAGCGGGAGCGGAAAAGGGTTTGCCAGCACTTGTATCCGCCCCTCCATATGACGCGAGTCCGGACAGAGTGGCGCCTTGTGTTGTTCCGACCGCAAATGGAACGTAAGCACATGGTTCCACATTCAGACCGCAAGGTGGCTGTTGTGGTGCACAGTGGACTGCCTGGGTGAAAATGAACGAAGGCCATGAACTTTAATCCGGGCGTTGCTGGTCTTCAATGCTTGCAGTACATGTGGGGCTGGTACGCAAGGTTATTGCAAAACTCTCACTGACAGCAGACTACGAATGAACGGCTCTGGAGCCGTAGTGGTAGACATGCGGACTTGGTTGATAGGGTCGGCGACAAAAACGCATGGATTTACCCAAAGCCTGGTGTGAAAATATCTTGCCAAAATTTTTTGTTGACGGCCACGACGAAGTAATGAATCTCTGCAAAACCCGGCATGAGGTTTCCATGCACAGATATCATGTTACCATGACGACATATTTCGTCACACAACACAAGCAAGCCTGTCTGTGAAGACCTTTGCCGTATTTTACTGCACCATGGGATCTGTTTTAGGTTTCGTCCCAACCCGGCAACAAAACAAGAAAACAACAAGTCAGCGTATTTCCTATGGTTCGGCCGATTGGCCGATTCGCTGTTTTTACCAGCGGGCCCTCAGTGTCTCGAACAAGACAGCATAAAGTAGTGAAGAAGATCAAGGTATAAGAAAACGGCTGCCGCAAGCACATGCTTCAATCGTTGCGATGTGACTGATATGAGGTGGGTGGTGTCTTTCAATGCACTGCGTTCTTGCAAACGGCATTCGCATTGCTGGGCCATGAATAACATGATATGATAAGATAATAGCATGACATGAGAAGATAACTTTCTGTTATATTTAATTTTTTTCTCAGATTTTTTGCTATCTTTCAGCTAGAAATGCTGAGGGAGGAGGGAGAGAGCAAAAGGCATTGAAGAGCCAACCCAACAACGAAGTTGTGTAGGGCCCTAGAAATTAATTTGAGTCGATACTCCTACCTTATACATGGCAAGTATAACAGGTAAGCTCAGATTTGCTGGTTACGCAGCATGCAAAGAGCAATTTTGACTTTCTGATTGAATTTCTGCACATGTTTCTATGTTGGTAACGAAATGAGTCAGTTGCTGAGGAAGTTGGTGTTTTCATAATCTGAAATGTAGGTTTGCACACTAGCATGTTCAAAATAACAAGGGATGGCAGACAACAATATTATCCCTTATCCTGATTCGCAAGATTTTGTGGTGCGTACTGATGGGGCGGGGCGTGATTCACTGACGTTTGTAAACTAAGAAAGTTTGGGCCTCGCGGAAAAAACCAATAGGGACCAATTAAATCAAACGTTTAACGATATCTCGCTATTGGTAAAGGTCCCCTGCTGTTAACCGACACCCGCTAGACCAAGTCTAAGGGCGAATTTTACCGAAAACCGAACATTTCAGCTTTGCATGAACATGACTGCATGTAGTTTAATCTATTGTGAGCCTGTATTTATAATGTAGGGTTTCATCGTGCATGTAACTATGCCAGCCCTCCGCGCGCCGTCCGCATAAGGCACCCGCCTTGCTAGTATGCACAGGCTAGTATCGTCTTGTAGTGCTCTCAAAAAAACATTGCTGTCCCGGAACCAGAATTCCTGGATATACGTTTTTGGTGTCAACGCACACGCTATGAATGCCCGAGAGGCCACCAAAGATGTGAGGGAACTGCACAATATGCCGGATTAGTATCCTCAGAACACCGTAGCAGGGGGGGGGGGGGGTCGCATGGCCTCCTCTCTTCTCTCTCCTATCAGTATGGCTACGTTGTTCAGAAAGAGCCAGCCGCCTGATGCGAGGCTGTTAACAAATTCCAATACAACTGAATTGTTGGGGCACGTCGAAAGGCACCAACCAGGCAACAAATATCGCACCAAGCTTGAGACACGCCTAAGATATGGTGAATTGTCTGATGACGATTGAGGTGGGGCTCGTAGCACACACGTGACTTTCATAAGGGTCATGGCCTCGAGGAGGACGGCATACTGGTCGTCATCCCCAGTGCTCGCTGCCATTGGCTCAAATTATGCCGTGTTTTCTGCTTCCCTGGCTGTCGAAGCCCTTCGTTCTTTTCTGCGCGCGAGGAAAGCAAATCCAGCCGTAGATCGAGTTTAAACATTAGGCTTCAGTATGTCACAAGGATGGAAGAAAATTGCTATTCTGGTTGAGATATTCCATAGCCTATTGTAAGTGCGCCTGTTTCCTGGCAGCAGCAATTAACCTGACATATTTAATGGAGCGCTTTGGTTGCGCGAATGATCCTGAAGATTGCGGTGACGAAAGAGGCTTTCAGTGATGCAGCGATTCCTTATGACGCTACTGGGCATGGACTACATTAACATTTTGCGTCATGTGGTGTCGCGCTACACCGCTGACGACAATTTTGCCTCCAGAAATTCGGTCGATGATCAAAAGTACACTTAAACCACCCCTCTTTCACGTTTCATCAAAGAGGACTTTTACCAGTAACCGAATATCGTAGTGAGTTAAATACGATGTAAGGTTATTGAATTGATGATAGTCGTGAAGTCCTTGGAGCTGTTTTTAACAGTCCTAATACTAACGTTGTTAGGGATGCGACCAATAAATGTCCTCTGCTGGTAGGTGTCCTGCTTCGGTTTTTGAGATCCGGGTCTGCATATCTCCTTGAAGAAGTAGAAATTCTCTACGTCCGGAAGACTAGACCAACTTTGCCAAAATAACTGAACAGCTGACAGCCGTAGCAGCGTAGTTACGTCAAATTTAACCCTAAAGATATCTATGTTTCGCCCGTGTGTGGTTGGACCCAAGTGAGCACAAGCTGCGTGTGTAATTACGACGCTGATTTTGGTACTAGAGACAAACACGCCTTTTCGAAATATTTTAGGCATTTAGAATTTCCCGAGTTCTTGCTGTTTCTTCGCCTTGCGTTTGTCGTGGTGGAAACTGTTTGATTACACTTATTAAGACATTTTCGACCACCACGGGGTGTGGGAGAAAATCGCAGCACTGCTCGCTCCCGCCCCCCCCCCCCGCCCTCCTTCCCCATACACACACACACACACCTTCACGCTGCAACGGAACCCTGGCTGCGCACCGAAAGGTAGGAAGGCGGGTTGTTGTTCATAGTGAGCATTTCTTAAACTCTTTCGGCGCCATCAAACTTTCCTGATCTATATCACATACTTTTAGTTATCAAGGTGATATGGCTGATCATGTCGTTCAATAAACACCCCACGCGTACTGCCGTCCAAAGACAAAACCCCATATGCTCATTTTTGGCCATTTTGAGTATTTCAAGTCACTTGATTTGTCTTCTCCAGCCGAATTCAGCTATTTCAAAAAATGGTTGAAAAAATGAATTCAGTTTGAGAAGATCAATGAAATGACGTAAAAACGCAAATTAGCCTAGTATAAACATATGGGGTTTGCCTTCGGACCGCAGCGTGTTCTGCGTTTGGTTCAGAAGACCACGCGTTGAGGGGATGTACGCTGCTATCTGTCAGCCTCCATTCCGCAAATACTGAAATCTGATGGCATTCTGTTAATTTACAGAACGCGATGTGGCTGCTCAAAATGGAACCAAGCCGAAACGTGACGTCATCTCGGGGTTTGGCAGTCAGGGGCGCGCCCCATCGCGATAGGACCGTTTCCGAGATTTGAATGCATCATGCCCCGAGCAGGCACTCACCTTCATGGTGGACCGAGCGGAGACGACGTCGGAGGGGAGAGCACCCCGAGCTCCGGCCGAGCGCGAATGGTATGTCTGCGACTCGTGAAGACAGGTTTTATAGCCAGATCAACTGGCGGCCGTACGCGGCCGGGGCTCGGGCGGGCAGCTCGGGGAAATGCGGCAACTTCACCGGCTGGACTGGTCTGGTGGCGCGGTGTGGTCGGCCGTGGCCGGGCTCGCGTGGGGCAGATCGTTGAGATGCGCCGACTTCTAGCTGACAGACAGACTGACAGACAGACGGACGAACGGACTGGTTGGCGGGTGTCCATCAAGGTTTATTTAATATTATTGTTGTTCTGCAGC
Source organism: Pollicipes pollicipes (assembly GCF_011947565.3). Lineage (NCBI taxonomy): Eukaryota > Metazoa > Arthropoda > Thecostraca > Pollicipedomorpha > Pollicipedidae > Pollicipes > Pollicipes pollicipes. Next base: position 20,498,174 of record NW_023595962.1, read on the forward strand.
AGACGCATATTCGTTGAGAGATAAATATCGTTCCAGTCACACTGCATGAACTGCAAAACATAAGCTTTGCCACATTGTTCTAACCTTTTTGAGATAAAAGATCGGATTTGGCATCGATGTGGTATCACTATGACTTACAAAGTTGTCCTTGTTCAACGAAGTGAACGGAAGCCATGAATTTGTCGTGTCCTTTAACGGATTAGATCAAAATTCATACCCATCAATACTTGCAGTTACCTGAAAAATTGTTAGAAGGAAAATTGCACGAATTCTCATTCATCCTGACATGTCAATGAATCTTATTTGGACCCAAGAGCGTGCCACTTTTCATATTGTATAAGCTCAGCGTTAGTGTATTGAATTAGCACACAGTATATGTCACACTAAAAGGCTCTGCTCCACATTTATGTGGGGTTTTAAACTGAAATAGCCGCCTTGAAGACCTTACGGTGCAGCTCACAGCCCTGCCCTTCTTAGGACATAACCTCACTGGTCTGTGAGCTGCACGCCCGCGAAAATGTGGAGAGAATTTCTAGGGGAGTGTTTCAAAGTCACCTTGGCATTCATCAAGACATTAAGAAATAAGGTCAACAAAGAGCGACAGGGGTCCTTTGAGCTTGGCCTACCTAAGGTTCCGCACACATTTTCGACCCTAATCTTACCACCTGATCTTCCTCAATTTAGCTGTAAATAGCATCCTTCGACCACTAGAACTTGTCCAAACGGTTTTCAAATGCTGAAGGAGAGAGAGACTTCTTACAACTGATTGGCAGCCCATCCCAATGATTTGCTACTCCTTGGCTAACTGATTTCTGCCTTTTCGTAGTTGTGCTCCTACCTTTCGCTACCTGAACCTGGTTTCCTCTAAGTCTCAACCCGATTTCCAGTGCGCCTTGTAGGTCTACCTAATCTGTCCCTTTTCCTAATCTGTAGGTCTACCTGGTCCGCCCCTTTTACAATCTTGAGCAGCTTTATCAAATCCTCTCTATGTCCGCAATAATCCAGTAGCTACAAATCCAAGGCCTTTAGCTTATCCTCATGTCATCAAGCCTATCGAAGTTGCCAATCCCATTTGTGATCCTGATTGCTTTTTGCTGTACTCTTTCCAGCCTATCTATATCTTTTTGGAAGCATAGGGACCAGGCGTGTACATAGTATTCTTGGTGCTCTCAGGCATACGCTAAGTACAACTTTTGGACGACATTCCCATTTTTGTAATGGGTATCACTTTCAAGAAAAACCAACATCCAAAGCGTCTTGTGCATAGCATTTCACATTGCTTTCCAGCCTTTAAACCCGGGAAATGTATTCCCTAAGTCCATTTCTCCATCAGGTCAAACTGCAGGCCTCCCATTTTATAGCTAATGCCCTCACTGCCAAAAAAACCCAAATGCATCACCATACATCTATCATGCTAAGTGGCATCTGCCGGCGAGAGCCCCAGCTCATTAGTTTCTCTCAGTCAGGTTTCACCTGATCAGTATTTTTTGACGCCTCCATCAATTTGACATCACCAGAAAATTTCAGCACGTTTTTTTCTCATCCTATCTGAATATTATTAACAACAATAGTAAAGATGAAATGGCCCAACGCTGCCACTGTGTACCCCACTCTTTACTACCTTGCAACGAAATTTAGTACCGTTGAGCACTACTCGTGGTTTTCGTTCTACTCTCAACACCTGAGCGTCCCTTCAGCTATTTTTCTCGCATTTTCTTCAAGGGACTTAATCTTTCCTGTTCTTCTAAAATATCCTTCAACACTTCCCACATCTGACGTGCTGTATGTCCAGTAAGAAAATGTTCTCACTGGATGTTAGCAAGAACGGATGCAAGTCTTTCAAATTTAGCTCTGCCAAAATCTGAAATGAAAGTATGATTAGCGCTATCTAAATAACCAAGATGCAATGAAAACTTTACAATATTATGGTCACTGTTTCCCAGCGTCTCACCTACTGTCAAAGCATCCACCAACCCCTTCTTGTTAGTCATAATAAAATCCTATCTTTGATTTTCCCTAGAGGGTTTGCACACCAGGGGCTGAAGACAATTTTCTCCAAAACAAGGAGACTTACTTTCGTCACTTTTTGACAACTGACGTCAGAGCGGGCACCTTTCATCGCAAGAATCTAGATTTCCCAGCAATCACGATATCTTTGATTGCTACGAGCATTGCAGCTTAAGAGCTAGATGGCGAAATCTAACGCATATCCCTCTATGTGCCGTTTTGTTTAAATCGTCGCCTTCTTCGACTTGTAGAGCCTCTTGCATTATGCGTCTTACTGCGTCATTGATGTGAGTTTGAGCTTGTACGTCAGTGGACCCTTTCGTATGTTCTGATATATATACCCACTTTGTAAATACAGCCTTGCAATGACCTCGGCATCCCAGCTAACATTATTTCATTAAGTAAAAATGCTGTCAGGGAGCAGTCATTGTGCTAAAAACCGCAGGGAATAAACCAAAAATAATATTATGACGCTAGTATGATCCGCATCCTAGCGATTAATCACCTAATAGTCTGTATATTTTTTCGCTACATGGAGTCATTGAAACCTCATACCATTTTGCACACGTCTTTGGTCATTTTGTGTATTGCGAAACTCACGTTATTCATTACTTTAACTCAATATCACGGTGATACTTATACCTTATTAAAACTATTTTATTCACTGCATCTTTTACATAACATAGATTTTCAGAAAAGGAAAAAATAAGTATTTTTCACAGCGGTAAGCAGGGAATCCAATGGCGATTCTCCCGGCGGAGCGGTTTCTTCAGATCAAAATGATGAGTTATTCAGAAGCATTTTTAGAAAACCGATACTCCATAATAAATGCCACGTGTCTGTTCCAACTAAAGCTGAAAAGTACAAACAAGGTAGGGCTTGCCTTCAACCTAGTGGCCTCGGGTGCAGTCAGGATGGTCCAAGGGGGAGAGTGGAAGAAGCTCGGCGAGCAAGCATGACGCCGATATTTTATTTTGTGTCGGAAACAGGGAAGCATAGAAGGCACGTGCACCCCGCCCCTTATGGCCTGAGGAGGCCTTTGTGTCAGGAGCAGGAGTGTATAGAAGGCGCGTGCACCCCGCCCCTCATGGCCAGGGGAGGCCTTTCCGGCTGCGCTACTGATGGCCGGTACGTTACTCATGTGGTGTGTTTGAGCTCCGCCCGCGGGACATTCTCCGGCAGTCAAACTCTATAGCGGCGAAATTTCAACCCACGACGCAACGAAGAGAGGCCCCCGAACGAGCGAGTGTGCCCGAGCAGGTTATCAGGTAGGGCCTTGCATTCAAGTAAGAAGTACCCAAAACCCAGTGTGGAGGGCCTCCAAAAGATCAAGTGCACCCAAGCAGGCTATTAGATGGCTCCTGACAGGGACGTAAGGCCCTATATTCAAGTGCAAAAACCCAACATGCAAGGCCCCCAAACAATTCAGTATACCTTGGCAGGATAAGAGGTGGGGCCACCGACAAATGCACTGAGCCCTCCATTCAAATGGAAAGTACCCAAGACCGAATTAGGAGTGCCCCGAACAACCGAGTGTGCTCACGCAGGCTAACAGACTGACCGCTAAGAAGAGTTTAGGGCCCCAAGTAAGTGACAGAGGATTGGGAGTGCTCTAGCCCAATGTAGAGAGCCCATGAACATACCATGAGTGTGTCGGTAGATTGACCGTAACCAACGTGAAAGACCCCTAAGCAACAGAAAACACCCCGGCAGGTTAACGTATGGTGGCCCCCGACTCTAGCGTATAGAGCGTTTCCAGCAAATGAAAAGCATCCGTGGAAAACACCCTGACTGACAACAGTGCCTGGGCATGCTGGAAACAAGAGTCCAGCAATAGCGCATGGACCTCCGAGCCAATGCAAAGAAAGTCAGAGCAACGTAGAAAGCTCGAAAGAAAGAGCAACCGGCTTGACCATGCGAGTGAACATATAAGGCCCCAGAGACAGCGTAGGACCTCTGGGCATCGTAATGAGAGTTAAAACATCTAAACAACTCCCTAGCTGTGAATAATTATTTCTGTTTTCTCGTGAGCCGTTCACTTTCGCTCGCGGCTGTTCGTGGTCGCCTGGAGGCTCAAAGACGCCGATTTGTTGCGTTTTGTGCCGACAATGGCGTCTGTTCAGCTGGCTATGGGCCCATCAGAGCCTTTCGGACCCTTTCCTGTCGAAGGTGAAGGGGTGCAGTGCCTCCGTAACCTCCCCCCCCCCCCAACCATCTGGATCGCCTTCTGGCAATGGCACGACCGTTTGCATCTGCAGTGACGTCGGGGAGCTGTTTACTGCGAAATCGTCAAAATATCATTGGTGAGGGACGCCTAATATCATGGATCAGGGGCGGATTCCTTAAACCAGACAGATGAGATTCGCTTTCTGGCTTGTCTTTTTTGGCACTCCAAGATGAGCAAATCGGACACAGGAATAGAGGGCTGCTAATTTCGAAAAGAATCTAAGCCGCCTCACGATGCCAAACAGATCTGGTCGCAGGTGTTTCAGCTTAGTCGTGGCTGAAATGCTCAGCGTGGTTGGTCCGGTTTTGACGGCCTCGGTATATCCCTGATGCCACCAGTATTATACCGATACTGGTGAAGTGTGTTTCTTAATGTTTTGTGCTGATTTGAAGCCGAAAAACGGTTCCATGATTATTGACGTTGGTGCTGGCTCCATCCACACCATGTGAATGTGATATCATACTCGGCTCATGGAGTTGATCTCATGCTCGGCTGACAACCGGTGCAGTTGACCTCATACTCAGATAACAGCTTACGGAGATGGCGTCGCTCCTGGCGCATCCGTGCGCCATAGTTGCGGTACTGTTTTAGTACTACGCGTCCAGTCTAAGCCACTTATATCTAAGCGAGCCCAGGCAGCTGACCAAGCTCGGGTGGTCGGCACAAATTAGTTTTCCCGCTGTACTGGCTTTCGTGCCCAAGGGCTTTCAAGTTCACCTCTATCTCGTTTTTCATTTTTTTTAATGAGCCAACCGAGGCAAGGCTGCAATCCAAATATGCCTGCTAGAACCAAACAGCAGCTTATTGGTGCAAGAATGAATACCCTACCAGCAAATGCCACTGCAGATCAAACACACGGGCCAACGCCAGGCGTGTGGACTGTTTGCTCTCGAAAGCATTGGTGATTTGTCTAGTCTGTTTGCGTGCATGGACGCTGCCAACAACTGAATGCTCCTATCGGGGCGTTAACACCACGGTCGCTAGTTGTTTCGCCGTCCAGCAATGCGGCCACGTGTTGAACGCTATTGACTAGAGTGGAATACGGACGTCGCCTGTGTCCCATTCCGCGTCGATCGGCGCCAGCCAGCGGCACAGGCCGGGATAAAAGCTCCAGCAGCGGAGCAGGGAGCCCACGCTCGAACCGAAGTGCACCGCTGCGGCAGCTCCTCTGGCTCTGACAGAAATGGCCTAATCTCCGAGGTAAGGTGAAAGCGACACGCTGTTTCTGCAGGGTTCTGGACCTGAATGGCAGGTGGCGTGCTAATCACTATCATCTTTAGCTCTGAGCGTCTTTTAGTGCTTCATATCACATCCAAAACCTAAGGTTTTCGCAACGTTGCCGCCGCCTTGTAAAGACATTGTCGCTTCAGACACTCCAGCAGTGAAGAAATTGTCTCCGACGTGACGTCAGAGGAAATGTGAGGCGTCGGGTGAGCAGCGCCATCGTCAGATCCAGTTCCCTGTTACACTGTTCTTCACACTACAACAGTGCCCAAACGGTCCTGCATATATCCGGAAGTATGCTGAGAGTCACTGCAGAGCATCCCAGGCCTGATTCGGCTACTACGTCTACCACGTCTACGTCTGGTGACCAGAACGTCACATCATGGCCGCCAGTCCGACAGATCAGCAAGTCTGCATCCTTTTACATCTTCGTCGCCCTTCTCAAGACCTGCGGTCAGTACCGAACAGCCAGCTGGTGGTCTCTTTTGTACGCCGTGGTCTTTTACGCGCTGATGACGATGTATGCTTTGTATACAAGTAGAGGACTGCTGAGCAATGGTTACCAGAACGTGGCCAGAGAAGGCACGTTGTTTAATGTTGGTTTCGGCATGGCCGTCGTTGGCGTCATGCAAGTGCTGATGTGGGTTGCGCTGACTGCCTCATTCCTGTACGGACGACGACACTACGCCGGCCACCTTCGACTCATCCGTGCCGAGCTAGAGCGGGCCGTGGTGCTGTCAGGCTACGCCGGCGAGGTGCAGCGGCTTCACCGCGTCACCTGGGGACTGCTGATAGCGGTTACCCTGACGAGCGTGTATTGTCTGGTCAGCACGCTCTGGATCAGCGGTCTATTTAGTGGTCATCGCCCAGGTCAGGTCTGGGCTATCGCAGTAGGTGTCAGCAATATGATATTCACTCTCTGCTTTCAAACCATCCCTCTGAAGTTCGTGTTCGCAATTCAGCACGTCACATGCGGCTTCAGTGCGATAAACGCAGCCCTCGGTGTCGTGGTCAACGGTGAGCATAACAACTCGAGTCATTTAAGATGGCTGAGAAAGCTACAAGCAGACTTGTCGCATACGTGCACGCTCCTCACGGGAGGCATGATGCCAGAGCTGCTGTTCACCATGTTCTTCGGCACTGTGGTGAATGTGTGCGTGATTCTGATGAGCGTCATCCAGATACGATCCGACGGGCGATGGGTGGGGATCGCTTACATTTTCCAGCTGCTGCTTAACCAGGTCAGTACGGTGATAGCGCTTTGCGAGTCGAGCCAGCTCCTTCTAAATCGGGTTGAGAACACGCGATGCTTGCTTCTGAAAGTGGATTCTCGTTCTCCGGAGGTGACCCACGAGCTCAGCTTGTTCCGCAAGGCGGTGCATCGTGACCTCGACACACTATGTGACCTGAGCGTGTGTCGGCTGCGGCGCTCCACCATACTGGCGATCATGTCCACAGTGCTGACCTATGTCATCGTACTGCTACAGTTTTATGTCACAGAAATGGGCTCGGCAGGCGAACCGACCAGAAACATCACGCTGGGAGCGGTGTCGTAAAGTAATCACGCTTCGAATAACTAATCACGAGCGTGTCTCGATAAATGACGTTACTGTCCGCCCCAAATGGCACGTGTGCTGGCCATCTGTAGACAACGGCACGCATGAGTAGCACATAGGTACTGCTGCTCTCACAAGGCTTGCTTTTGTTTTCAAACCGTTGTTGTTCAACCGTGCGTGAGATAGGTTCACGTCATGTATCTGAACGTGAATTGTTATGTTATGATGTTATTGATATTGTATTCATCACGCATTTGCCTGTGCATGCCTAGTCTAGCGCATATTGTTTTGGTAAGCATTCACGTAAATACTAAATCACCCGCACCGGAAAGCTGTTTCCGCTGCGCATAGATGATGCTGATAACTTAGTGTCGCGAACGTTTTAGCGATAATCATTGGGCCCACAAATGCGATTTGATCCTTCTGAAAATACACGGCAATGAAATACATCGGCTTCGTGCTGCGTTTGGCCACCGTCATAGGCTATGGCACAGTCCACCTTCAGCTGCACGTAACACCAGCGGTTACCCTGGTGATGGCTAAGTCCACTCATGGCTGAGGCGGGGCGAGGCTTGGAATAGCGTTGGCCACGTTGCAGGAGAAAGTATGTCTTGCTTAGTGTTGCAACAGCGTATTATGCCATCATGACAAAACCGATTAAAAACATTCCTTCTGCTTACTTGACAGATGTTTACAACATGCCCGACGGCCCGAGACTTTACTAGCGATTTCCACTTCGTTGTCGGGCCGGCATTCGGTCGATGCCCTAACGTCCGGCATGAAACTGACACGTCAAGATCCAGGCGAGTGATGTCCTGATGTCTGCCACGAAGCTGACGCCGTCGAGACAATGTCCGTGAAGTTGGCGATTTATTTAGCGATTAATTCAGCGACGAATTCCGATTTCGCTGAAAAGGGTCCAAATTTAACTATGGCATGAGAGCATTGAAAATTACCTTTATTTTGAATATCATATGACCTTTAAAGTCAAAAGCTTAAGGGACGGAAATTTTTATATCCCCAAAAAATTACAGGCCGGTTTGCGAACTGCAAGCACCAAAATGCTCACAAGCATAAGGGCTAGCGTCCGTCGAAAAGTGCTGACCTCTCAAGGCTATCCTTCAAAGTCAAACGTTTGCTTAAACGATGGGGAGCTCCATGTCACCCAAAAATTACCGGCAAATTTAATAACTTCCAAACATCGGAATATTAAACACAGAAGAATCTCCGTTACGTATAGTAACGGAGTTCGTTCCTTACGTAACTTAAAGTCCGCCAAAAGTCCTGACATTTCAAAGTCAACTTTCAATGTCAACGCGAGCTCAAATGACGGGAATTCAATATCACCCCAAAAAATCTGGGCGATTTCAAATTTCAAAATCAGAATATTCACCATAGCAATAATAAGCGACCGTCAAAAAGTCCTGACCTCTTAAGGTCAGTCATTAAGTTCAAGCTCAGGTTCAAAGGACAGGAAACTCGATAGTCACCCACAAATTACTGGTCAATTTTAACGCGTTGCGGATTGCAAATCGGCCGGTAATATTTTGGTGACATCAACTTCCCGTCCTTTGACCCGCATTTGACCTCAAACGTTACATGATATTGCGCGATGAATGCGTTTACGATGTTTTTGGTGCCATAACTCACCTTGATA
>NW_023595962.1:20507844-20588742 GCF_011947565.3 Pollicipes pollicipes
TCTTGGCGACGAAGACCCGTTTTGGATTGCAGAACCCCTTTATTGATATTGAGTTCTTGCTCCTTTGAGCTCGTGTTTGACCTTGAAGGATGATATTCAGAGGCGATGACTATTTTGACCATGAATATGAGGAATATGAGGAATATGAGGACTATGAGGACTTTGAGGACAGGATATCAAGCCTCCGTCCTTTGACCCAGCTTTTGACCTCGAAGATAACATGATATTGCAAAATAAAGGTAATTTTCAATGTTCGCGTGCGTTCGCTCAAGGCGAAACCTTTTGTCAGAGAAATCAGCACTTGTCGCTGAATAAATCACCGAAGAAATCGCCACCTTTACGGATATTTTGATGCCCCGTTGATCTCACATACCTCAGAACGGACGCAGCAGCTCGCTGGGGTCAGAGCTGCGTGCGGGGAAGCCATCGAGGGCGACGCACTACTCGTGTGTCCGGGTCCTGGCAGCGCTCCGGGTTGGGGCAGGGTCGAATCCTGGACCGGGCAGATTCGTACGTATTCCTCATCTCCTCATCTGACTGACTGTCCTCCGAGGAGACTGCTGATCTGGTGCTCTGCGTTGACCGCGGCGTCCTGGTCATCAGACGTGCGGGAGCCGACAAGGGAAGGAGAGAGGGCGCCAGGTACGGCTGGTGACTTGCCGTCCCCACCCCTGCCCCAGCTGACCGAGAAGCTGTATGCCTCCAGCTTCTCCTGCAGCCGTTGCGATCGTGGATGTCCGTTGTTGTCCACTACCTTGCTGTGGAGCGGTGATTGATGATCATCTCGAAGAAGAGATAGCCAGAGTAAGACAAAGTAATATACGCACGCTCATGTGGCAGCGAGATCGTTGAAATATTCTGACGTTTCCTAAACCACTTGTCGTGCCGCCATGTCTCCGGCATATGGCATTGGAGGCGCATTTCCATGGCAGGGTATCGCAAGAAACCACTAATCACATTTACGGCCATGTCATTATGCAATCTATCGGATAAAACACGTACTGTCATGCGTTTAACAGACTTGGCTAATTCGTCTGGTTAATACAGCAGTTGCAGCATGAGTGGTAGGCAACCATGCAACAACCAGACGGAGAACCCGCCCGACGACGAGCGACACCCATCCCAACTAAGCTGCTGTTGAAAACGCCATCTACCGCCAGACTGCGCCGCATCGCTCGTCACCCCGCGCCATCAGCTGTTCCGCCGCCAGCACGGACGGCACGGACCACGCGCGGCCTGAATGCCGCCGAGCGGTCACATCTGGAGCCGACGTTCGGCGCCGCCCTGCAGGGGAACACGACCAACCGGGAGGTATGGCCAAGGAGCATAAAGCCACACGGAAGACGCGAGACGTTGGAAACTGTGAGGGACTGACATTGGTTCCGTGGCTGGCTGAGGGCCGTTCACAGCTTGGTTTAGGCGGTAAAACTTCACTTACGGTCACGCACGGTGTATTTCAGAGAAGCATTTTAGTGAGTAACCTTTTTCTTAACGCTAACCAATGACCTGTCTTCTTTGTTTCACCTTGGACAACTTGTCCCGTTTGCCGACGACTCTCAGTTTACTGATGGAAATGCCTCTCACAAAATTTAAAACGCACAAGGCAAAAGGTCAAAAATTAAGCCTACCTTCAGTGAAGGTTCTTGGAACCGTTATTGACGCTAACGTTAATTGGGGACGCAAGGTATTTGCCGCTGTAAAGAGATGTCGAATCCAAAGAATCCAAAACGGGTCTTCGTCGTGCCAAAGATTGCTCCCTTTTGGTCAGAAGGGATCCTTAATGGCCCAGAGCTCGACAAAAAGGCAAAAATTGACTTTTGCTTGACCCCCCAGCTTTTCAGTTGGGGTGGAGGTAAGCTGCTCTCACTGCCCCCTCCCCCACCCCGCTTGCCGCGCATGGGTGCCATCCACCACACCGCCCCTTCTGGTTGTATACAGTCCACTCCAGTATCGTCTGGCTCCGTCCGGTTCCGGCTGGCTTGGTCTGGTACCATTCGGCTTCGTCCAGTCCTGTACCATTGGTCTGGTACCATTCGGCTTCGTCCAGTCCTGTCAAGTCCTCCTAATGCCATCTAATTCCGTGCAGTCTGGCCTCGTCCGGATCCGACCAATCCCCTTCAGCCGCATCAGGTCCCGCGCAACACCGAACAGCGCCGTGCCGCCTCGTCCCGGTCCGGACCGGTCCCCTCCCATCTTGTGCGAGCCTATTGGCTCATCTGGTGCCGTCTGGCCCATTCATTCACCATTCATTCATATTCACATCATTCATCACGTCGCGGGGAATTTAATCCAGCCGGTTACACAAGTGTCCAAACTGGCCGTAGCAGATCCCAACACTGTCAGCGCATCAAGGACAGACGTGTGTTGGGTGTTGATCGTTGTCACATGATATCATGTGATCTTGCGTCATCTGAGTCACCCGAGCGTTTTCAGTGCGTCAAAGCTGTGTTTGGATTTATTGGTTATACCGCCAATTCTCGCGCAAATATTTAGTGCGCTTTGAATTCTATTCTCCGTTTGAGAGAAGCTATCCTCGCTGTCAGGCAGTATCTTATGTAGAGATGAACGAGTCGTTCTAATCCATCATTTTTTGTTCCAAATGGCAACTAATGGTTCAATTTGGCAAGACCTACCAACGTGTAATAACATCTCTTTACAGCGGCAAATACCTTGCGTCCCCAATTAACGATAGCGTCAATAACGGTTCCAAGAACCTTCACTGGAGGTAGGCTTAATATTTGACCTTTTGCCTTGTGCGTTTTAAATTTTGTGAGAGGCATTTCCATCAGAAAACTGAGAGTTGTCGGCAAGCGGGACAAGTTGTCCAAGGTGAAACAAAGAAGGCAGGTCATTGGTTAGCATTAAGAAAAAGCTTATTCACTAAAATGCTTCTCTGAAATACACCGTGCGTGACCGTAAGTGAAGTTTTACCGCCTAAACCAAGCTGTGAACGGCCCTCAGCCAGCCACGGAACCAATGTCAGTCCCTCACAGTTTCCAACGTCTCGCGTCTTCCGTGTGGCTTTATGCTCCTTGACCATACGTCCCGGTTGGTCGTGTTCCCCTGCAGGGCGGCGCCGAACGTCGGCTCCAGATGTGACCGCTCGGCGGCATTCAGGCCGCGCGTGGTCCGTGCCGTCCGTGCCGGCGGCGGAACAGCTGATGGCGCGGGCTGACGAGCGATGCGGCGCAGTCTGGCGGTAGATGGCGTTTTCAACAGCAGCTTAGTTGGTATGGGTGTCGCTCGTCGTCGGGCGGGTTCTCCGTCGGGTTGTTGCATGGTTGCCTACCACTCATGCTGCAACTGCTGTATTAACCAGACGAATTAGCCAGCTCGCGCGAGCGCTCGCGCAATGGCTGATCTGGACTGGGAGGGGGGGGGGGGGGGGGAGAGGGGAGAGGGCACTACAAATGCCTTCATGCGACGCTGTCATAACTCCTCCAGTGCCGGTCTGCATTGTATGCTGCTCGACCGTCTGCAGGCCTGCGGTCGATGCTAACGTATGCTGCACGACTGTCTGCAGGCCCGCGGTCGATGGCAACGTATGCTGCTCGACCGTCCGCAGGCCCGCGGTCGATGGCAGCGTCACGTCGCCACTCGTTCGACCTTCGTGGCTGGACCTGCGTATCAGTGGTTTTTCTTGTATTATGGAGCGCAAATCGTGATTCGTGTTCAGAACTTGCACTACAGGCATCAAATTGGTTGTGAGGAAGTTGAAGTCCACTGGTGGCATAAATCGTGCTGACACGCAAAACTCGAATAACTCTTAATCATGTTCATCTTGGCCATGTGCACCACGTGGCTCATTGGGTGGCGGTGCTTGCGTGAAGTGTCTGTGGCGCCATGCTTGCCTGGGTGGCATTGAAATAGGCTACATGAAATAGCCTGCATAAGCGCCCGGGCGTCACGCTCAGAAAACAAAGGGATTTTAGTGGTAAAAAGGCAGGGCTGTGAACTACACTGAATGACGTTAAAAAAGCTATCTTTGCTCAAAACGTCACATAAATGTAAAACATTCCCATCCCAAATAAAATAAACATAATCTCAAGTATAACGGTATTCAAGTCTTACGTGTTCTGTTTGCTCGTGCTTCTTTCAGTCGGACGACGGTGATTCGGACCAGACACGAGCGCTGCGAGACGGTAAATGCATTAACACGCGAGGTGAGCAGGCGGCACCGACCCTGGCGGGCGGCGCCCCAGGCAGTACACCACCGGTCAGGGCAGCGGCGTACCGAGGTACAGCAGCACTGGCGGCGCGAGCAGGGGCAGACCCAGGCGTACGCCAGTAACATCACGATACAAACGGGATGTTTGAGCTACGCGCTACCGACGTGCTACATGTGACGTCTACACGTTGGCAACAGTGAAAGGTAACCGGGGAGATCTGGCGGCTGGTGCGATGGTAAAAACGACCGCCACTTGGTGCAAGGCCTCATTAATTCTGCCGTCCCTCATGTGACGCGCAATTCAGCACAATATTTGGACTCTGTAGCAGCCAGCCGTGTGACCGCTTCTTTTCGAGGGCATCAGTGTACCGTCCGGCCGGCTCCAGACGCCGGTCTGCCGACAGCTGGCGAGGCGCCGGTCCTGTACGCGCTGGGCGTCTCGCTGCAGCTGCGCGCCGCCGGACCTGACGCCCACCTGAACACCTTTAACATGCGCTCCCGCTACGCCAGTCCAGACGCCTCCGCCTCGGTCGGTCACTGGAGGCGGCGTGGTGCCGCAGTCACGGCTTGTGCGGTAATGCGCGCCGGCTATATGTAATTGCCGAGAGCTGTATGCTGGCCAAGGATTCCACTGGTACGAAAATGTCGAGTGTTTTTCAACATTTCTATACACGATTTGGTTTCTGGTTGTCTTAATCCGCGTGACGTGGATGTCAGTGGCAAAGCATGGGCAGGGGAAATATCAGGCCAAGTGATTTACGCTTGCTTCTTCGTTGTTCGCAGTAAAACTACGTATCGGATGATAGTTAAGTTTTCAAGAGCGGTGCCAAATACCGTGCTATAGCAACGTATTAATGGCAGTCACCATCTGATGAACAAACAATCGAATCGAGGCAGGCAATCGAATATATCATGAGTGCCACCGTAACCAAAATGCAAGGAGAACAAGAAGAAAAGAAAAGAACAAGTAGACAAAAGCAAGTACAAAAAACATGCCACCATGGATAGAATCACAAGAACACCTCGAGATGAGGCCAAACCACCCACATATAGCGATAGAACCAGATACGTTGACACTTAGACCACTACCTTGCGGCGGGAAGAATAACCACAAGGGAGTCACGCCGTCCGCTACGGTACCAACTCGGCATGGCCAATCTGGCAGTGACTCTCACGTCAACAAAACATGCCCTGACGAAATCAAATGATGACGTATTGAGGAGCAAATTTGCTAAATAGTGACATTTTGTTGTTAAGAACAGTCTCGCGATTAAAAGCATACCGATAGCCGTAAGTGACCTTTTCCGTTGTGCATTAGACTTGTGTCAATATCTTGCAAAACGGAACAGTGCTTTGGAACATCCGTGTTTGCGGTGATATAAAACAAAGTACACGAACGACACAAGGCAGTTAGAAGGCTCAAGCGCAAAAAATAGAAAAGAAGCAATGGGAGGCAGCTTCCGATCTTGCTCAATTGACTACGTATTGAAAGGATGTCTATTACAACTTTCACTCAGACATTTTTGGACAGGCACGGTTCACATCCCCACGTGGCGGTAATTCAAGGAGCCCTCTCGAAAAGCGGCGCACATGTCCCATCGGCGGGTTATTTGGCAGATCTTACATGAGGGATTTCGTGGACTAGCTAACACAGTTTCCTCTCACTGGAACGAAAAAACTACTTTTATTTTGGACTCACCACACAGTCACGACGCCTCCACCAATCAGCTGGGTCGGCGCCACCACGTCACGTCGACCGTCCACCGGCGTCGCGGTACGCGCACGCCCGCGCCTGCGTGGCGCCACTGCTCGCGCATCACCGCGCTCGTTCGGTGTCGAGCCGCGCTAAACATCTCTCAGAGGCGTGCCACACGACGGCTGGCTCTAGTCCGCGTCACGGTCACAGGTGGTGTCTGGCGATGCCTCCAGCCGGTGAAGCTTGGCGGTGGGTCGACGAGTGAGATTTCCGAGGAGCAGAATTTCCGCGGCACGACAGCGGCCGTTCGGTCCCTCAATCAGCAAAGCCACCCTGGCCGGGGGTCACCGGGCGCGGGGACCTCCGCGGTAGACCAGGATGACCTTGCCTACCGCCGGCAGACGGGCGGGTTGGCCCCGGGGCTGCTCAGCATCACATAGCTGAGTATCATATGCTCAGCATTAGCTGAGCATCACAGCGTCTGCAGGCATTCAGTCAGCCAGTGTCGGATCAGGAATGGACCAACTCGACACATGTCGACGGCTTCTGCAGGCCCAGCCTAACGTCGTGGAAGTATGTCAGTACTTTGGCTTCGCACCAGCTTGAGGTGAATGGCACGAGACGTATCACACACGTGTTGATCAGTGTCTAGATCTTGGTGTCCTCATTAGCGTACAAGGGAAAGGCATAGTCGATCTCAACGCCCAGAAGGGCCGACATGACTCTGACCAGGAATGGTAGCAGAAGGCCCTCCACAGACCGATGAGGGAGTCCGTTGTGGCGCCAACACCTACCGCATGTGCTGACGACCCTGTGCACGGTCCTCCTGCGAATGAAATACCCAGGAGAGAGCGGAGCAAGGATGACGCGGACGCCTGGTGCAAACATCGACGATGCCGCTTGTCCACCATCAGCGCTGTGATGTGACTCCACTCGGGCACATCTACAACAGGCGGCTCGTCGGTCCTCGTTGTGGCCAACAGCGGTCCGTGTCCATCCGCACGGGGTCTCACCTTCACTAGCGACGGACTCAATGGCAGAAGGGAGCCATCTCTCAGCGACTCCAGCTCGCGCGGGACGCCCACTCGGTGGTAGGCAGCAGTAGGTGCAGGTCTGGAGCAGCGCTCGGCAGCTTGAGATCCGCGCCGGAGGACTACGTATTGCAAAGGTATTACAACTTTGACTTAACGTTTTAGACCGGTGCGACGCACAACTCCACGTGGTGAGAGTTCAGGAAGCACTCTGGAGGAGTGGCGCACGTGTCCCGCCATCGGATTATTTGGTTGAATTCCGGGACTTGCGTGAGGGATTCTACGCTTAACCAAACGTCAAGTTAGGGCTCAAAACAATGCCTATCTATTTAAGTGGGGTCAATTGTCTTCTTTTCCGAGTCGCGCGCCTCATCTCCGCTGGGTTCCATGGAGTGCTGTGCTTCTGCCCTGGGACACGAACACACACCAGTTCGGAAGCCTGACTGTGGTGCCAGCGATGGCGCAGCTCCGTTGCCGGCGGCTGCTGCTGCGTCTCCGGTGACGGCCGTGCAGGTGCCGGCTGTGCACCAGGCGCCGCCCTTACCCAATCCACCCCTGCCAGCTGGACGCGCTCATGCCGGTCCCAGTGCCGGACGGGCCCACGTCCCAGCTGCAGCAGCTGGGGCTGGCCGAGATACCGCATCACTTGTCTACCGGTAGCGAGCACAAACCAGTGTCAACGACAGGAGATTCGCGGGCTGCTCCTCATCAGGGAGAAGCCCCTTCCCTCCCTTCCCGCCCCCCCCCCCCCTCGAGGAGCACGTCTGGTCCTGGGGCGCGTCCTGCTGTTCTTCATCGTAGTCCATCACGCCGAGTGGTGCGCGCCTCTGGGCTGTGGTCGCTGTCCAACGGACGAACTGCGTCCTGTGGCTGATGGCGGCACCGCGGCCTCTGCCGGCTCTCGTCTGCACTGCTCGGCCGTCTCGGCGTGGAGCCGGCGACTGTGCCACCAGCCGGCCGTCGAACCTGAGGATCCGCCAGGCGCCGCCGCGGCCGCCGCCGGGCCTGCTGCGGCTGACGGCCCGGCGCCGGTCGCCGATGCCGACCAACTGGTGGCGCCCAGGCCCGTCAGGTACTGGCGCATCCCGTCCAGGTCATCCTGTGCCCGCAACACGTCTACCGACTGGCACTACGCGCACGCCCGCTCCGAATCGGCCCGTCCTGGCCCGACCGGCACCAGTAGCACTTGATGCACGGGGGCTCTCGCCAGACCCTATTGCTTGACTGCTGTCAGCATTATGTTGATGGTTTTGTCGGTTCTTTTTTGTTATGTCATAACTCCGTGTTGGCATTATGCGTTGAATCTTTTCGCAGTGGAATCATGAACAGATCTGTTGGCTTACCCACGCTGTAGGCACGGCATTGGTAAATATCAGCAAACATCAGCAAAATTTCTAGGTGATATTGAATTCCCGTCATTTGAGCTCGCGTTTGACCTTGAAAATTGACTTTGAAATGTCAGGAATTTTTGGCGGACTTTAAGTTACGTAACGAACGAACTCCGTTACTATACGTAACGGAGATCTTTCTGTGTTTAATATTCCGATGTTTGGAAGATAAATATTTGCCGGTAATTTTTGGGTGATATGGAGCTCCCCGTCGTTTAAGCAAACGTTTGACTTTGAAGGATAGCCTTGAGAGGTCAGCACTTTTCGACGGACGCTAGCCCTTATGCTTGTGAACATTTTGGTGCTTGCAGTTCGCAAACCGGCCTGTAATTTTTGGGGATATAAAAATTTCCGTCCCTTAAGCTTTTGACTTTAAAGGTCATATGATATTCAAAATAAAGGTAGTTTTCAATGCTCTCATGCCATAGTTGAATTTGGACCCTTTTCAGAGAAATCCGAACTCGTGGCTGAATTAATCGCTAAATAAATCGCCAACTTCACGGACATTGTCTCGACGGCGTCAGCTTCGTGGCAGACATCAGGACATCACTCGCCTGGGTCTTGACGTGTCAGTTTCATGCCGGACGTTAGGGCATCGACCGAATGCCGGCCCGACAACGAAGTGGAAACCGCTAGTAAAGTCTCGGGCCGTCGGGCATGTTGTAAACATCTGTCAAGTAAGCAGAAGGAATGTTTTTGATCGGTTTTGTGAGGATGGCATAATACGCTGTTGCAACACTAAGCAAGACATACTTTCTCCTGCAACGTGGCCAACGCTATTGCAAACCTCGCCCCGCCTCAGCCATGGGTGGACTTAGCCATCACCAGGGTAACCGCTGGTGTTACGTGCAGATGAAGGTGGGCTGTGCCATAGCCTATGACGGTGGCCAAACGCAGCACGAAGCCGATGTATTTCATTGCTGTGTATTTTCAGAAGCATCAAATCGCATTTGTGGGCCCAATAATTATCGCTAAACGTTCGCGACACTAAGTTATCAGCATCATCTGTGCGCAGTGGAAACAGCTTTCCGGTGCGGGTGATTTAGTATTTACGTGAATGCTTACCAAAACAATATGAGCTAGACTAGGCATGCACAGGCAAATGCGTGAGGAATACAATATCAATAACATCATAACATAACGATTCACGTTCAGATACATGGCGTGAACCTATCTCACGCATGGTTGAACAACAGCGGTTTGAAAACAAAAGCAAGCCTTGTGACATCAGCAGTACCTATGTGCTACTCATGCGTGCCGTTGCCTGCAGATGGCCAGCATACGTGCCATTCGGGGCGGACAGTGACGTCATTTGTCAAGACACGCTCGTGGTTAGTTACTCGAAGCGTGATTACTTTACGACACCGCTCCCAGCGTGATGTTTCTGGTCGGTTCGCCTGCCGAGCCCATTTCTGTGACATAAAACTGTAGCAGTACGATGACATAGGTCAGCACTGTGGACATGATCGCCAGTATGGTGGAGCGCCGCAGCCGACACACGCTCAGGTCACATAGTGTGTCGAGGTCACGATGCACCGCTTTGCGGAACAGGCTGAGCTCGTGGGTCACCTCCGGAGAACGAGAATCCACCTTCAGAAGCAAGCATCGCGTGTTCTCAACCCGATTTAGAAGGAGCTGGCTCGACTCGCAAAGCGCTATCACCGTACTGACCTGGTTAAGCAGCAGCTGGAAAATGTAAGCGATCCCCACCCATCGCCCGTCGGATCGTATCTGGATGACGCTCATCAGAATCACGCACACATTCACCACAGTGCCGAAGAACATGGTGAACAGCAGCTCTGGCATCATGCCTCCCGTGAGGAGCGTGCACGTATGCGACAAGTCTGCTTGTAGCTTTCTCAGCCATCTTAAATGACTCGAGTTGTTATGCTCACCGTTGACCACGACACCGAGGGCTGCGTTTATCGCACTGAAGCCGCATGTGACGTGCTGAATTGCGAACACGAACTTCAGAGGGATGGTTTGAAAGCAGAGAGTGAATATCATATTGCTGACACCTACTGCGATAGCCCAGACCTGACCATGGCGATGACCACTAAATAGACCGCTGATCCAGAGCGTGCTGACCAGACAATACACGCTCGTCAGGGTAACCGCTATCAGCAGTCCCCAGGTGACGCGGTGAAGCCGCTGCACCTCGCCAGCGTAGCCTGACAGCACCACGGCCCGCTCTAGCTCGGCACGGATGAGTCGAAGGTGGCCGGCGTAGTGTCGTCGTCCGTACTGGAATGAGGCAGTCAGCGCAACCCACTTCAGCAATTGCATGACGCCAACGACGGCCATGCCGAAACCAACATTGAACAACGTGCCTTCCCTGGCCACGTTCTGGTAACCATTGCTCAGCAGTCCTCTACTTGTATACAAAGCATACATCGTCATCAGCGCGTAAAAGACCACGGCGTACAAAAGAGACCACCAGCTGGCTGTTCGGTACTGACCGCAGGTCTTGAGAAGGGCGACGAAGATGTAATAGGATGCAGACTTGCTGATCTGTAGGACTGGCGGCCATGATGTGACGTTCTGGTCACCAGACGTAGACGTGGTAGACGTAGTAGCCGAATCAGGCCTTGGATGCTCTGCAGTGACTCTCAGCATACTTCCGGATATATGCAGGACCGTTTGGGCACTGTTGTAGTGTGAAGAACAGGGTAACAGGGAACTGGATCTGACGATGGCGCTGCTCACCCGACGCCTCACCTTACCTCTGACGTCACGTCGGAGACAATTTCTTCACTGCTGGAGTGTCTGAAGCGACAATGTCTTAACAAGGCGGCGGCAACGTTGCGAAAACCCTAGGTTTTGGATGTGATATGAAGCACTAAAAGACGCTCAGAGCTA
This sequence comes from Pollicipes pollicipes, assembly GCF_011947565.3. Classification (NCBI taxonomy): domain Eukaryota; kingdom Metazoa; phylum Arthropoda; class Thecostraca; order Pollicipedomorpha; family Pollicipedidae; genus Pollicipes; species Pollicipes pollicipes. Next base: position 20,518,987 of record NW_023595962.1, read on the forward strand.
AAGCTGATAGTGATTAGCACGCCACCTGCCATTCAGGTACAGAAACTGCAGAAACAGCGTGTCGCCTTCACCCTACCTCGGAGATTAGGCCATTTCTGTCAGAGCCAGAGGAGCTGCCGCAGCGGTGCACTTCGGCTCGAGCGTGGGCTCCCTGCTCCGCTGCTGGAGCTTTTATCCCGGCCTGTGCCGCTGGCTGGCGCCGATCGACGCGGAATGGGACACAGGCGACGTCCGTATTCCACTCTAGTCAATAGCGTTCAACACGTGGCCGCATTGCTGGACGGCGAAACAACTCGCGACCGTGGTGTTAACGCCCCGTAGGAGCATTCAGTTGTTGGCAGCGTCCATGCACGCAAACAGACTAGACAAATGACCAATGCTTTCGAGAGCAAACAGTCCACACGCCTGGCGTTGGCCCGTGTGTTTGATCTGCAGTGGCATTTGCTGGTAGGGTATTTATTCTTGCACCAACAAGCTGCTGTTTGGTTCTAGCAGGCATATTTGGATTGCAGCCTTGCCTCGGTTGGCTCACTAAAAAAAATGAAAAACGAGATAGAGGCGAACTTGAAAGCCCTTGGGCACGAAAGCCAGTACAGCGGGAAAACTAATTTGTGCCGACCATCCGAGCTTGGTCAGCTGCCTGGGCTCGCTTAGATATGAGTGGCGTAGACTGGACGCGTAGTACTAAAACAGTACCGCAACTATGGCGCACAGATGGGCCAGGAGCGACGCCATCTCCGTGAGCTGTTATCTGAGCATGAGGTCAACTCCACCGGTTGTCAGCCGAGCATGAAATCAACTCCATGAGCCGAGTATGATATCACATTCACATGGTGTGGATGGAGCCAGCACCAACGTCAATAATCATGGAACCGATTTTCGGCTTCAAATCAGCACAAAACATTAAGAAACACACTTCACCAGTACCGGTATAATACTGGTGGCATCAGGGATATACAGAGGCCGTCAAAACCGGACCAACCACGCTGAGCATTTCAGCCACGACTAAGCTGAAACACCTGCGACCAGATCTGTTTGGCATCGTGAGGCGGCTTGGATTCTTTTCGAAATTAGCAGCCTTCTATTCCTGTGTCCGATTTGCTCATCTTGGAGTGCCAAAAAAGACAAGCCAGAAAGCAAATCTCATCTGTCTGGTTCAAGGAATCCGCCCCTGATCCATGATATTAGGCGTCCCTCACCAATGATATCTTGACGATTTCGCAGTGAAACAGCTCCCCGACGTCACTGCAGATGCAAACGGTCGTGCCGTTGCCAGAAGGCGATCCAGATGGTTGGGGGGGGGGGGGGAGGTTACGGAGGCACTGCACCCCTTCACCTTTGACACGAAAGGGTCCGAAAGGCTCTGATGGGCCGATAGACAGCTGAACAGACGCCATTGTCGGCACAAAACGCAACAAAATCGGCGTCTTTGAGCCTCCAGGCGACCACGAACAGCCGCAAGCGAAAGTGAACAGCTCACGAGAAAACGGAAATAATTATTCACAGCTAGGGAGTTGTTTAGATGTTTTAACTCTCATTACGATGCCCAGAGGTCCTTCGCTGTCTCTGGGGCCTTATATGTTCACCCGCATGGTCAAGCCGGTTGCTCTTTCTTTCGAGCTTTCTACGTTGCTCTGACTTTCTTTGCATTGGCTCGGAGGTCCATGCGCTATTGCTGGACTCTTGTTTCCAGCATGCCCAGGCACTGTTGTCAGTCAGGGTGTTTTCCACGGATGCTTTTCATTTGCTGGAAACGCTCTATACGCTAGAGTCGGGGGCCACCATACGTTAACCTGCCGGGGTGTTTTCGGTTGCTTAGGGGTCTTTCACGTTGGTTACGGTCAATCTACCGACACACTCATGGTATGTTCATGGGCTCTCTACATTGGGCTAGAGCACTCCCAATCCTCTGTCACTTACTTGGGGCCCTAAACTCTTCTTAGCGGTCAGTCTGTTAGCCTGCGTGAGCACACTCGGTTGTTCGGGGCACTCCTAATTCGGTCTTGGGTACTTGGGCTAGAGCACTCCCAATCCTCTGTCACTTACTTGGGGCCCTAAACTCTTCTTAGCGGTCAGTCTGTTAGCCTGCGTGAGCACACTCGGTTGTTCGGGGCACTCCTAATTCGGTCTTGGGTACTTTCCATTTGAATGGAGGGCTCAGTGCATTTGTCGGTGGCCCCACCTCTTATCCTGCCAAGGTATACTGAATTGTTTGGGGGCCTTGCATGTTGGGTTTTTGCCCTTGAATATAGGGCCTTACGTCCCTGTCAGGAGCCATCTAATAGCCTGCTTGGGTGCACTTGATCTTTTGGAGGCCCTCCACACTGGGTTTTGGGTACTTCTTACTTGAATGCAAGGCCCTACCTGATAACCTGCTCGGGCACACTCGCTCGTTCGGGGGCCTCTCTTCGTTGCGTCGTGAGTTGAAATTTCGCCGCTATAGAGTTTGACTGCCGGAGAATGTCCCGCGGGCGGAGCTCAAACACACCACATGAGTAACGTACCGGCCATCAGTAGCGCAGCCGGAAAGGCCTCTCCAGGCCATGAGGGGCGGGGTGCACGCGTCTTCTATACACTCCTGCTCCTGACACAAAGGCCTCCTCAGGCCATAAGGGGCGGGGTGCACGTGCCTTCTATGCTTCCCTGTTTCCGACACAAAATAAAATATCGGCGTCATGCTTGCTCGCCGAGCTTCTTCCACTCTCTCCCTTGAACCATCTTGACTGCACCCGAGGCCACTAGGTTGAAGGCAAGCCCTACCTTGTTTGTACTTTTCAGCTCTAGTTGGAACAGACACGTGGGATTTATTATGGAGTATCGGTTTTCTAAAAATGCTTCTCAATAACTCATAATTTTGATCTGAAGAAACCGCTCCGCCGGGAGAATCGCCATTGGATTCCCTGCTTACCGCTGTGAAAAATACTTATTTTTTGCTTTCTGAAAATGCATGTTATGTAAAAGATGCAGTGAATAAAAATAGTTTTAATAAGGTATAAGCATCACCGTGATATTGAGTTAAAATAATGAATAACGTGAGTTTCGCAATGCACAAAATGACCAAAGACGTGTGCAAAATGGTATGAGGTTTCAATGACTCCATGTAGCGAAAAAATATACAGACTATTAGGTGATTAATCGTTAGGATGCGGATCATACTAGCGTCATAATATTATTTTTGGTTTCAAAGATAGGATTTTAAAGATTAAAGATAGGATTTAGGGAAAATCAAAGATAGGATTTTATTATGACTAACGAGAAAGGGTTGGTGGATGCTTTGACAGTAGGTGAGACGCTGGGAAACAGTGACCATAATATTGTAAAGTTTTCATTGCATCTTGGTTATTTAGATAGCGCTAATCATGCTTTCATTTCAGATTTGGGCAGAGCTAAATTTGAAAGACTTGCAGACGTTCTTGCTAACTTCCAGTGAGAACATTTTCTTACTGGACATACCGCACGTCAGATGTGGGAAGTGTTGAAGGATATTTTAGAAGGACAGGAAAGATTAAGTCCCTTGAAGAAAATGCGAGAAAAATAGCTGAAGGGCGCTCAGGTGTTGAGAGTAGAACGAAAACCACGAGTAGTGCTCAACGGTACTAAATTTCGTTGCAAGGTAGTAAAGAGTGGGGTACACAGGGGCAGCGTTGGGCCATTTCATCTTTACTATTGTTGTGAATAAAATTCAGATAGGAAGAGAAAAAAAACGTGCTGAAATTTTCTGGTGATGTCAAATTGATGGAGGCGTCAAAAAATACTGATCAGGTGAAACCTGACTGAGAGAAACTAATGAGCTGGGGCTCTCACCGGCAGATGCCACTTAGCATGATAGATGTATGGTGATGCATTTGGGTTTTTTTGGCAGTGAGGGCATTAGCTATAAAATGGGAGGCCGGCAGTTTGGCCTGATGGAGGAATGGACTTAGGGAATACATTTCCCGGGTTTAAAGGCTGGAAAGCAATGTGAAATGCTATGCACAAGACGCTTTGGATGTTGGTTTTTCTTGAAAGTGATACCCATTACAAAAATGGGAATGTCGTCCAAAAGTTGTACTTAGCGTATGCCTGAGAGCACCAAGAATACTATGTACACGCCTGGTCCCTATGCTTCCAAAAAGATATAGATAGGCTGGAAAGAGTACAGCAAAAAGCAATCAGGATCACAAATGGGATTGGCAACTTCGATAGGCTTGATGACATGAGGATAAGCTAAAGGCCTTGGATTTGTAGCTACTAGATTATTGCGGACATAGAGAGGATCTGACAAAGCTGCTCAAGATTGTAAAAGGGGCGGACCAGGTAGACCTACAGATTAGGAAAAGGGACAGATTAGGTAGACCTACAAGGCGCACTGGAAATCGGGTCGAGACTTAGAGGAAACCAGGTTCAGGTGGCGAAAGGTAGGAGCACAACTACGAAAAGGCAGAAATCAGTTAGCCAAGGAGTAGCAAATCATTAGGATGGGCTGCCAATCAGTTGTAAGAAGTCTCTCTCTCCTTCAGTATTTGAAAACCGTTTGGACAAGTTCTAGTGGTCGAAGGATGCTATTTACAGCTAAATTGAGGAAGATCAGGTGGTAAGATTAGGGTCGAACCTAGGTGTGCGGAACCTTAGGTAGGCCAAGCTCAAAGGACCCCTGTCGCTCTTTGTTGACCTTATTTCTTAATGTCTTGATGAATACCAAGGTGACTTTGAAATACTCCTCTCGAAATTCTCTCCACATTTTCGCGGGCGTGCAGCTCATAAACCAGTGAGGTTATGTCTTAAGAAGGGCAGGGCTGTGAACTGCACCGCAAGGTCTTCAAGGCGGCTATTTCAGTTTAAAACCCCACATAAATGTGGAGCAGAGCCTTTTAGTGTGACATATACTGTGTGCTAATTCAATACACTAACGCTGAGCTTATACAATATGAAAAGTGGCACGCTCTTGGGTCCAAATAAGATTCATTGACATGTCAGGATGAATGAGAATTCGTGCAATTTTCCTTCAAACAATTTTCCAGGTAATTGGAAGCATTGATGGGTATGATTTTTGATCTGCTCCGTTAAAGGACGCGAGAAATTCAGTGTGACTGAATGTGACTGTAGTGCAAGTCATGTCATGCAGTGTGACTGAAAAGATATTTGTCTCTCAACGAATATGCGTCTGTTGCAGAACAACAATCATATTAAATAAGCCTTGATGGACACCTGCCAACCAGTCCATTCGTCCGTCTGTCTGTCAGTCTGTCTGTCAGCTAGAAGTCGGCGCATCTCCCCGATCTGCCCCACGCGAGCCCTGCCACGGCCGACCGCACCGCGCCACCAGACCAGTCAAGCCGGAGAAGTCGCCGCATTTCGCCGAGCTACCCGCCCGAGCCCCGGCCGCGAACGGCCGCCAGTTAATCTGGCTTTAAAACCTGTCTTCACGAGCCGCAGACATACCATTCGTGCTCAGCCGGAGCTCGGGGTGCTCTCCCCTCCGACGTCGTCCTCGCTCGGTCCACTATGAAGGTGAGTGCCTGCTCGGGGCATGATGCACTCAAATATCGGAAACGGTCATGTCGCGATCGGGAGAGCCCCTGACTGCCAAACCCCGAAATGACGTCACGTTTCTGCTTGGTTCCATTTTGAACAGCCCCATCGCGCTCTGTAAATTAACAGAATGCTATCCGATTTCAATATCTGCGGACTGGAGGCTGACAGATAGCAGCGTGCCTCCCCTTAACCCGTGGTCTTCTGAACCAAACGCAGAACACGCTGCGGTCCGAAGGCAAACCCCATATGTTTATGCTGGACTATTTTGCGTTTTTATGGCATTTCATTGATCTTCTCAAACTGAATTCATTTTTTTCAACCATTGTTTGAAATAGCTGAATTCGGCTCGAGAAGACAAACGAAGTGACTTCAAGCACTCAAAATGGCCAAAAATGAGCATATGGGGTTTTGCCTTTCGACGGCAATATGCGTGGGGTGTTTATTGAACGACATGATCAGCCATATCACCTTAATAACTAAAAGTATGTGACATAGATCAGGAAAGTTTGATGGCGCCGAAAGATTTTAAGACATGATCACTATGAACAAAAGCCCGCCTTCCTACTTTTCGGTGCGCAGCCAGGGCTCCGTTGCAGCGTGTACGTGCGTGTGTGTGTGTAAGGGGGGGAGGAGGGAGGGGGGGGGGGGGGGTCGGGAGCGAGCAGTGCTGCGATTTTCTCCCACACCCCGTGGTGGTCGAGAATGTCTTCATAAGTGTAATCAAACAGTTTCCACCACGACAAACGCAAGGCGAAGAAACAGCAAGAACTTGTTAAATCCTAATGTCTAAAATATTTCGAAAGGCGTTTTTGTTTCTAGTACCAAAATCAGCGTCGCAATTACACACGCAGCTTGTGCTCACTTGGGTCCAACCACACACGGGCGTAACATAGATACTTTTAGGGTTAATTTGACGTAACTACGTTGCCACGGCTATCAGCAGTTTAGTTATTTTGGCAAAGTTGGTCTAGTCTTCTGGACGTAGACGATTTCTACTTTTTCAAGGAGATATGTAGACCGGTACCTCAAAAAGCCTGAGCAGGATACCTATGAGCAGAGGACATCCTTTGGCCGCGTCCCTGACAACTTAAGTATTCGGACTGTTCAAACCAATTCCAAGGACTCCACGACTATCATCAGTTCAATAACCTTCCATCGTATTTAACTCACTACGATATTCGTTTATTGGTAAAAGTTCTCTTACGTGAAACGTCAAAGCGAAGGTGGTTTAAGTGTACTTTTGATCATCGACCGAATTTCTGGAGGCAAAATTGTCGCAAGCGGTGTAACGCGACACCACATGACATAAAATAGTAATGTAGTCCATGCCCAGTAACGTGAAAAGGAATCGCTGCATCACTGAAAGCCTCTTTCGTCACCGCAATCTTCAAGATCATTCGCACAACCAAACCGCTCCATTGAATAATGTTAGCTTATGTCAGGTTAAGTGCTGCTGATAGGAAACAGGCGCACTTACAATAGGCTATGGGATATCTCAATCAGAATAGCATTATTCTTTCACCCCCCTGACATACTTAAGCCTAATGTTTAAACTCGATCTACGGCTGGATTTGATTTTCCTCGCGCGCAGAAAAAGAACAAATGGCTTCGATAGCCAGGGAAGCAGAATACACGGCATGATTTGAGCCAATGGCAGGCAGCACTCGGGATGACATCCAATATACGGGCCTCCTCGAGTCCATGCCCCTTTTGAAAATAACGTGTGTGCTACGAGCCCCACCTCAACCGTCAGCAAACTATCCATCATACCTCAGGTGTGCTCCAAGCTTGGTGCTATATTTGTTGCCTGGTAGGTGCCTTTCGACGTGCCCCAGCAATAACATTGCATTGGAATTTGTTAACAACCTCACATCAGGCAGCTGGTTCTTTCTGAACAACGTAACTGCGCTAATAGGAGGGAGAAGAGAGCGGGGGGGGGGGGGGGGCATGCGACCCTCCCCTTTCTACGGTGTTCTGATGATACCAATCCGGCATATCGTGCAGTTTCCTCAAAAACCTTTGGTGGCCTCTTGGCCATTCATAGCGTGTGCGTTGCCACCAAAAACGTATCTCTAGCAATTCTGGTTTCGGTGTGGCAATGTTTTTTTTAACAGCACTACAAGACGATCCTATGCCGGCGGGTCCCTTATACGGACAGCGAGCGGAGGGCTGGCACTGTTACGTGAACAACGAAGCCCTACGTTATGAATACAGGCTCGCAATAGATAAAACTACATGCAGCCGTGTTCATGCAAAGCTGAAATGTTTAGTTCTCGGGGAAATATGCCCTTAGATTTGTGCTAGTGGGTGTCAGTTAACAGAGGGAGACTTTTACCAATAGCGAGATCTCGTTAAAGTTTGATTTGATTCGTCCCTATTGCTTTTTCTGCGAGGCTTAAGCTTTGTTAGTTTACAAACGTCAGGGAATCCCCCCCTCCGCTCCATCAGTACGCATCATAAAATCCTGCGAATCAGGTTAAGGGATAAGATTGTTGTCTGCCTTCTCTTGTTGTTTTAAACATGCTGGTGTGGAAAACTACATTTCACATAATGAAAACACCAACTTCCTCAGCAAATGACTCATTTCGTTACCAATATAGAAACATGGGCAGAAATTCAATCAGAAAGTCAAAATTGCCCTTTGCATACTAAGTATCCAGCAAATCTGAGCTTACCTGTTATAGTTGCCATGTATAATGTGGGAGTGTCGATTCAAATTAATTTCTGGGGCCCTACCCAACTTCCTTGTTGGGTTGGCTCTTCAATGCCTATTGCTCTCTCCCCCCACCCTCAGCATTTCTAGGTGGAAGAGAGCAAAAAATCTGAGAACAATTTAAATATAACAGAAATTTATCTTCTTATGTTGTGATATCATCTCATAATATGTTATTCATGGCCCAGCAATGCGAATGCCGTTTGCAAAAACGCAGTGCATTGGAAGACATCACCCCCCCCCCCCTCATATCAGTCGCATAGCAACGACTGAAACATGTGCTTGCAGCAGCCGTTTCCTTATACCTTGATCTTCTTCACTACATTACGCTGTGTTGTTCGAGACACTGAGAGCCGGCTGGTGAAAAAAGAGAATCGGCCGACCGGCCGGACCATAGGAAATTCACTGATTTGCTATTTTCTTTTTTTGTTGCCGGGTGAGGATGAAACCTAAAACAGATGCCATGTTGCGGTAGAGTACGGTAAAGGTCTTCACAGACAGGCTTGCTTGTGTTGTGTGACGAAATATGTTGTCATGGTAACATGATATCTGTGCATGGAAACCTCATGCCGGGTTTTGCAGAGTTCCATTACTTCGTCGTGGCCATCACCAAAATTTTCTGCCAATATATTTTTGACACCAAGCTTTGGGTAAATCCATGCATATTTGTCGCCGACCTTATCAACCAAGACCGCAAGTTTACCACTACGGCTCTACAGCCCTTCATTCGTAGTCTGCTGTCAGTGAAACTTTTGTAATAACACTGCGTACCAGCCCCGCATGTACTGCAAGCATCTGAAGACCAGCGACGCCCGGATTAAAGTCATGGTCTTCGTTCATTTTTACCCAGGCAGTCCACTGTGCACCACAACAGCCACCTTGCGGTCTGAATGTGGAGCCATGTGCTTACGTTCCATTTGCGGTCGGAACAGCACAAGCCGCCACTCGGTCCGGACTCGCGTCATATAGAGCGGCGGATACAAGCGCTGGCAGACCCTTTTCCGCTCCCGCTTAGATGAATAATATTGGCATGCGGGGAACACTGTGTGCCCCACATCAGGCAGAGGTTGCGATGAAAGTTGCACAGCGCCGCCTGCACGCGCAGGGCATCTCACATCACAGTGCCGCACGGTATTTCTTGCGCTCGAATTTGCCCAGACTAGATGCCTTGCAACAAAGTTGTCAAACGCGCTTCGTTGCGTGGCCCTGCGGGTCAGACCGAGAATAGCTGAAGCAAGATCTCCAACTTACCGCTGTAAAGCGTTGGATCAGTCTGAATTACTGGCCGTTTTGCAGGTTTCCGCTGTATTGCGTACCCCCTAACCGTTTTCCCTCGAGAAGCCATTAGGAGAGCAAGATCAGGAGTTTACTGTAATCGAAATTTCCACGTCTTGCCCACCCAGGATCAGCTTTGCGGCTCATTATTAAGAACTGACTTTTGCATTGCACGTCATAAGAACTGAGCCGTTGTTTTTCAGTTTGGAATTCAGCATGTTTCAACGACGTGTCCAATCATGTTGCGCCTGAGATCATCATGATGCAATGAAATAAATCTGCGCCTATTCACCAACTCCTAACATTCTGTTTCGGGTCAGATATCTGTGGGCTGCCCATCTCATGCCAGGCTGCCCAGTCACGGGGCAAAAGCGGCAAAGAAAACATGGATCTATGTAAGACAACTTAACCGATGCATTATATCGTTATTCTACTTTTTTCACGACATGGAGACTACCGCTGACTGGGTGACAGGCTTACGTGTCAAATGCCAAAACCTGCTCGCTGCCGCTCTGGTCGAGCTGAAGACTACACGGCTTGATTTAGCGGATCACGTGACAAAAGGCAAGTTTTCAGCAAACACGCAGATATGAACGTTGATCACCAATTCATCTCTTATGAAACATCTGAAGCCGACAGAGAACAACGCGTTACACATCGAATAAATTTGAGAGATCTTGTCTTCCAGCGAGTAACGAGTCTCTTAATATTAACCACACATATCACAAAAGCTAGACCCATCCAAAAGGTACAAACTCTTACCTGCATGTTTAAGAACATTCACTTCAGCTCGGGGCTGTAATTTTGAAGAGCTGAGTTTGAGTCATTTCTAAACCTGCTTATGAAATTGACCTGCCTGGGCTTGACAGATCTGTGATCTTGACCTGTGGCTTGCTTTTGTTCTTGGAAATGCCAAGGAGGTGTTTTAGACTGTCCATCTCTTGCTCATTATCAAATGGATAAGTGTTGCTGGGCATAATATAACTTAACTGAACAAAACTATCCTCGTACCTGTCGCTAGGTCAGAATATCGGAAGTCGCCAGATCAAACTGTAGCATTTATGACCAGATTTAGCCATTGCAAGGTCATGCGATTTTATACGTTACACGTCATACGATCACCTCATGCGTCATGCGATTACGTCATGCGGCATACGATTACGACATAAGTCGTACGATCATGTCATGCGATTACGTCATACATCATACGATTACGCAATACGTCATACAATTACGCCGTACGTCTTACGATTACGCCCAACTTCATACGATTACGTCGTACGTCACACGATTACATCATACGGCGTACGGTCATACGATTTTTTAACCTTCGCCGTAAGCGCTTTTTGACAACACTTCCTTCTGTAGCGTGGCTTGTTAAGCTCTTGATGTAGACGACAAGGCCAATTGAACAAAAGCCTTCACCTCGAGGGAAGCATTGGGCTGTACGATATGCTCGGCTGCTGAGGCTATATGACGTCACTCCCTTGACCTGACCTGGCATATCGCACGTTACACTTGTCGACGTCCACTTATCATCAGCTGATTGGGATGTTGCAGGGACTATTCAACGCCGTCTTCCGCTTTGCCGTAGCTTGTATAGTTATTTTGATAACAGGAGGGGTCTGCGAAATTTTGCTACCATGACCTAATTTGACTTATCAGGGGTCACATTTACCATCGTTCATCACACTTTTCGCGCAGATTTTGACGACAGCCTCCAAATGTTTTCCGTGACTCCAGCATTCTCAATTTTCCAGACTCTAGTGAGAGAGCGGCCTTTGAGAGCCGACCCCATCTCAGGATGACAAACAGGAGCTCTGAACCTGTCTCAGGGTGAAAAATGCTCGTAAATCGGGGTTAGTACGAAGACAAGGAGAATGCTCACAACGCACAGCGATCATCTACCACGTGACCTTGGGTGGTGAGCCCAGCCTAAAGCGGCCCGGCACGCTGATCCTCGACTGGCTCATGTTTCAGGCGTTAACACCGGTGCTCTTGTGCTGGTGCGCAGCAGTATGCGTAGCTCAGGACATCCCGAGCCGGCTGGTCTGTTACTACACCAGCTGGGCGCGGTATCGAAGTTCCATCGCCAAGTTCACACCAGAAAACATCAACCCGCACCTCTGCACCCATCTGCACTACGCAGTCGTCAACGCCAATGATAAACAGGAGTTGGGCCCGGCCGATAAGTTCTCCGATATTGATCAGCAGGGATATGAGCACATGGTGGCCCTCAAGGCAGCTAATCCGGCTCTGAAGGTACTGATGATGCTAGGAGGATCTGGACAGGTAAAGCAAGAAGTCTTTTTGGAGCTGGCTAGCGATGAAGCCAAGATCGAGCGCTTTGTAAGGGAAACTATAAAATACATCAGAAGGCATAGATTTGACGGCATTGACATTGACTGGAAGGTGGAAGGGAAAAAGGAAGAACACGCTAGGCTCATGGAAGCTCTAGCTGCTGGTTTCATGGAGGAAGCCGAAGAATCACGCATGAACAGGTTACTTCTGACCACCACAATTCCGGCCAACATTACCAAAATACGAAATGGGTTTGACGTCGGTCGAGTTTCTAAAGCTGTCGACTACATGACCGCTATGCTGTACACCTTTCATACGGGTTCCGAGAATCAAACGGCGCACCACGCTGCATTGCACGCTACCGATCTCGACGACACAAACTATGCGGACTTTGTCATTCAGATGTTGAAGGAGACCGGCGCAGACCCAGCTCGGTTAGTAATGGGCGTTCCTACTTTTGGAATCACATTCACTCTCGCAGATGCCGAACGTCGAGGCTTCGGAGCTCCAACGAAGGATGTAGGCTACGCCGGCAAGTACACCAGGCTGGCGGGTACTCTATCCTTTACTGAGATTTGCGAGCACATCAGCATGGACGGCTGGCGGGCGTTCCGCCCGCGACCGGACGCAGTCGGCCCTTACGCCGTCGAAGGTGATCAGTGGGTGGCCTACGACGACGAAGTCATGATGCGAAGAAAGGGCGTCTACATACGTGAGCAGGGCTTGGGCGGAGCGGCAGTGTGGGCACTCGCCCAGGATGACTTCCGTGGAGTGTGCACCGGTCGGCCCTATCCTCTGATCGAAGCCTTGAAAGAGGGTCTGTTTGCCAATGATATGGCGCCGCCTACCACGCCCAGCCCGCCCCCGACGCCCGTTTACGACAACACCTCGGTGTTCACGTGCCCAGCGGACGGCAGGATTCGCAAAGATGGACAACTGCGCAGAGTTTTATGTCTGCCGCAAAGGCTTGTTCGAAGTGCTCCCCTGCGAAGACGGTCAGAGGTACGATCCTCAGCGAGATGTTTGCGACGAGGATGCTCCGTGTGTCCAACAACCTCTCGTTGGCGTCACCGCCTTCGCTCCAACACCATCTCCGTCCACATCTGGTCCTTTAAGACCAATGGGGCAAACGACACCTGGTGCACAGATGCCACCGACGACCAAACCTCAAGTAGCGACATTTCCCGCACCGTTTGCGGGACCACGAACCATGCATTCACCCTCGGCTCCGGCAACCTCATTGAGCTCGGTCATGGTGCCTTCCGCAACAACTGCAACGCCCGTGACCGAGATGATGTTCGACAAGGAAGTCACTGACGCGGAAGAGCTGCGGCAGCTGCTGGCGCTGGTCCAGAAGCTGGGCGGCGTAAGAAGCGTGCAGAGGCTTCTGGCAGCGATGGACGGTCCGAAGCGCGGTGCTGTGCAGCCTGCCGCTCAGACAACTGTCACGGAGGTCGGCGGCGACCTGCGCGTCAAGGTGCACGTGATCGTAGAAGTGGGGCCATTCTGAATTTGTGGCGCGCGTGCCAGCATGTGGACGCCACTGGAGCCTGATCAGGGATGGTTTGCTGTTCGCAGTTGGAAAATGTGTACCTGCGAGTGACAGCTGTCTCTGAACCGTTGTCATGAATTAAACTGACGCCGAAGATGACAACTGATATAACTCGGACACTGCTTTAAGGATAATGTACTGATGGCGTGTTGGCCTTAGATGCCGAGTTTCCCAGAAATGGTTTCACTTTCATGCTGATTTTGTGGATTTGAAAAAGGTAAGTGCCGAATGTGTACGTTTTGAAAGGTTCGTAATTCGCATGGTATCTTCAGAATAGCTGGGAAAATGCTGAAATTCAGCTATTTGTCCTGACGCCAAGGATACTAGCTCCTGCTCGCAAGGGTCAGGTTATCTGCGGAGTGGTGGCAGTCACGTGTCACAGTGTCACGCTGACGCTGAGTTCACTGCTGTCGAGAACGCCCTGGCCACTTTGGCAGTCACTCGCTGTGCTACGCAAAGTCATGCTTCTAAATACAAGGCAAGTTACACGCATTATGACCTGCGCTTAAGACGGTTAGCCAGTAGACAAAAGACAGCAACAGCGGGCCTGTCCGTGTCAAATCGGGTCGTCGTGTCGTAGTCCGGTACGCCACAGGTCAGCTCGTCGTGTTGGGATACGGTATGTCCTAGTCTACGTCGTATGTCATATGTCATATTTACGCTCATGACCGGCCTGCCCAAAAGGAGGCGTCATGCTGTTCTGCAGGCAGCAGATGACGGCTGTCATGGCCTCGACAGTCGCCGCCATTCTCGGCATCGTCACCTGCGCAGCGTCTACGAATGGCTTAAAATCATTGGGCACATGGTCAAACCTAGTATGCAACTTCATAACTTGTTCATTCTTGATGAAAGATGAACGCGCCCAGACGAATATCGATTTGCCAGGTCAGTGTAAATGCTCCACGCGATTTTGATCTACACTTAACCTTGATTACGCGGGGTTCCCAATATCTCTGTATAACCCTGAACAACTACAACAAAGCCCGTATTGCCATCGGTCAAAACCGGGTCCACTGAATCATTAAGAAACCAAATGGCGCCGACGGTTACTCCGATGCAGTTCTTGAATACCTTAATTTCGTCAGTTGATAACTTTGAAACACCAAAAAATTGCACCGTTCGTGGACTCCTGGCTTTTGTTTCAGTTACAGGACGTACACGAATCATAAGGATTTTAAATTAAAATAGCCTTCGGAATGTCATTTGGTGCAGGTCACAGCCCTGACCTTCTTCAAACGTAAGTCCTTCAAGTTTCTGAGCTACATGACGGCCAAGAAGTGCAGACTTTCGGGGAAACAATTTCCATGTCACTCAAGCATCCATGACGCCATGATTATGTAATTTAAATGTTGACATACCTTTGGCTATGCGGGAGATCAAAGCCTAGGAAAATGTAATTGTCGACTGGCTTATATCCGGCATTCTTGAATATGATTCCAAATGCAACGGCCATCAACTGGCTGTCAATCATCGCTGCGTGAGATATGATGACGTTATCAAGCAAATACATGTTGAGGAACATATTTGCGAAACAGAGAAATTGTATTGTACATGGCAGGTTTTTCACTTGATAGTATGCCGATGGTAATAAGTAAGCCGAGAAATTTGAGAAGATGCGATTTCGGGAAAGTTGAGGAGGTGTGATTTTGGACATTCTTAATTTCATCCGATGGACACGGTTCGCGGGCGTAGGTCAGATGCGAATGCACTATGTTCACCTTCAAATGATAAGTAACTCGAACGGCATAGTACGCGAGTCAGGCGAGAACGTGCAAGACGTGCAAGAGACGGGTTTCATGCATTAATTGCGTTGGGGTTGGATGGAATGGTCTCTTTTGAAGTAGTCTTTCAGGTAAGTCCTGTTTTATCTTGACAAGCACCACTGAACTGTGCCATATTCTGTGCTGGGCTGTGCTGTGGCGGGCTGCCCTCCGCTGTGTTGGCTTCGGCTTGATCTGTTCTGTTGTCTCTAGAACCTGTCGGGTGTGCCTAGAATCTATCTTACTTACGACAAACTCCTTCTCAACTCACTTCTCATGTCATTAAGCCCTCCCCTCAGTCCTGAATTCCTGTTGTCTCCCGTACTGTGCTATCGTCTGCTTCCCTGCCTTGTGCCGTTATCTCCAGCCCTGTTCCATCCTGCTGTCTCGTGTCCCGCGCTGTTTTACGCGGTGCATTTCCACTCTTCCCGTCCTGGCATGTTCTGTACCGTTCAGTTGCTTTTACTCCTTACCGCTTTCCTCCCCTCCCCCGGTTACGTCTTTTGAACCTTTCGTGTCATGCCCGATTGTGGCGGACCCTCTGTGAAGGCTAGGTCTGGCTGACATAACTTGGCCTTTTCGTGATGTGCTTTGCAGCCATTTTAATGTTGCCCAGATTAAGCAGGCAATAACTGCCCCCTGCCTACACCAGATCCGCGGCCCCTCACCATGTTATGCCAAGCTCTAGCCGCAGCCCAGCCCCAGCCCCAGACCCAGCCCCAGCCCCATCCCAGCCCCAGCCCCACTCCCAGGTCCAGGTGCAGCCCCAGTCCCAGGCCCAGGTCCAGCAGCAGTCCATTCTCAAGCCCAGCCGCATTCCCAGGCCCAGGCCCAGCTTCCCAGTCCCAGTCCCAGGCCCAGGCCCAGGCCCAGTCACAGGCCCATTCACAAACGCAGCCCCAGCCCCAGCCCAGCTTTGTGGTGCACCACTTACCGCCGCACTGGTCACGTTACGCACGCAACATACGACAATGTAGCCGAGGGGGGATAGGTGCAGGTGCGCGGGAACGATGTTCAAATAAGGGGACTTCAAAACACCGTAATGGGTCCTCTGAGATGAGATGGTGGGTCCCCACAGTGCCAAACGGGCCCTCTGCAACTCAGAATGGAGTGAAACTCACTAAAGTGAATGACTGAACTTCTACAGGGCATAATGGGTCCGCATGTCATAATGAGCCATCTTCAGGACGGCAAGGAGACTTTTTAAGGCACGGATGACCCTCTAAAGGCCAGAATGCGCCCACCTCGCAGGCCAGAATGGGCTCGTCACAGACATTAATTGGCCGTCTACAGGTCATAAACGGGTTCTACAATCCGAAATGGGTCTTCGTCATGCCCAAAATTGCTCCCTTTTGGTCAGAAGGGATCCTTAATGG
This sequence comes from Pollicipes pollicipes, assembly GCF_011947565.3. Taxonomy (NCBI): domain Eukaryota; kingdom Metazoa; phylum Arthropoda; class Thecostraca; order Pollicipedomorpha; family Pollicipedidae; genus Pollicipes; species Pollicipes pollicipes. Next base: position 20,535,478 of record NW_023595962.1, read on the forward strand.
CCCAGAGCTCGACAAAAGGCAAAAATTGACTTTTGCTTGACCCCCCAGCTTTTCAGTTGGGGTGGAGGTAAGCTGCTCTCACTGCCCCCTCCCCCACCCCGCTTGCCGCGCATGGGTGCCATCCCCCACACCGCCCCTTCTGGTTGTATACAGTCCACTCCAGTATCGTCTGGCTCCGTCCGGTTCCGGCTGGCTTGGTCTGGTACCATTCGGCTTCGTCCAGTCCTGTCAAGTCCTCCTAATGCCATCCAATTCCGTGCAGTCTGGCCTCGTCCGGTTCCGACCGAGTCCCGTTCAGCCGCACCGAACAGCGCCGTGCCGCCTCGTCCGGTCCGGACCGGTCCCCTTCCGATCTTGTGCGGTCCCGTTTGCTCGTCCGGTGCCGTCTGGTCCATTCATTCATCATTCATTCATATTCATATCACTCATCACGCCACGGGGAATTAATCCAGCCGGTTACACAAGTGTCCAAACTGGCCGTAGCAGGTCCCACCAATGTCGGCGCATCAAGGACAGACGTGTGTTGGGTGTTGATCGTTGTCACATGATATCATGTGATCTTGCGTCATCCGAGTCACCGGAGCGTTTTCAGTGCGTCACAGCTGTGTTTGGATTTATTGGTTACACCGCCAATTCTCGCGCAAATATTTAGTGCGCTTTGAATTCTATTCTCCGTTTGAGAGAAGCTATCCTCGCTGTCAGGCAGTATCTTATGTAGAGATGAACGAGTCGTTCTAATCCATCATGTCGTGTTCCAAATGGCAACTAATGGTTCAATTTGGCAAGACCTACCAACGTGTAATAAAATCACTTTACAGCGGCAAATACCTGGCGTCCCCAATTAACGTTAGCGTCAATAACGGTTCCAAGAACCTTCACTGGAGGTAGGCTTAATTTTTGACCTTTTGCCTTGTGCGTTTTAAATTTTGTGAGAGGCATTTCCATCAGAAAACTGAGAGTTGTCGGCAAGCGGGACAAGTTGTCCAAGGTGAAACAAAGAAGACAGGTCATTGGTTAGCGTTAAGAAAAAGCTCAGTCCCTAAAATGCTCCTCTCAAATACACCGTGCGTGACCGTAAGTGAAGTTTTACCGCCTAAACCACGCTGTGAACGGCCCTCAGTCAGCCACGGAACCAATGATGTCAGCCCCTCACAGTTTCCAACGTCTCGCGTCTTCCGTGTGACTTTATGCTCCTTGACCATACCTCCCGGTTGGTCGTGTTCCCCTGCAGAGCGGCGCCGAACGTCGGCTCCAGATGTGACCGCTCGGCGGCATTCAGGCCGCGCGTGGTCCGTGCCGTCCGTGCCGGCGGCGGAACAGCTGATGGCGCGGGCTGACGAGCGATGCGGCGCAGTCTGGCGGTAGATGGCGTTTTCAACAGCAGCTTAGTTGGTATGGGTGTCGCTCGTCGTCGGGCGGGTTCTCCGTCGGGTTGTTGCATGGTTGCCTACCACTCATGCTGCAACTGCTGTATTAACCAGACGAATTAGCCAAGTCTGTTAAACGCATGACAGTACGTGTTTTATCCGATATATTGCATAATGGCATGGCCGTAAATGTGATTAGTGGTTTCTTGCGATACCCTGCCATGGAAATGCGCCTCCAATGCCATATGCCGGAGACATGGCGGCACGACAAGTGGTTTAGGAAACGTCAGAATATTTCAACGATCTCGCCGCCACATGAGCGTGCGTCTATTACTTTGTCTTACTCTGGCTATCACTTCTTCGAGACGATCATCAATCACCGCTCCACAGCAAGGTAGTGAACAACAACGGACATCCACGATCGCAACGGCTGCAGGAGAAGCTGGAGGCGTACAGCTTCTCGGTCAGCTGGGGCAGGGGTGGGGATGGTAAGTCACCAGCCGTACCTGGCGCCCTCTCTCCTTCCCTTGTCGGCTCCCGCACGTCTGATGACCAGGACGCCGCGGTCAACGCAGAGCACCAGATCAGTAGTCTCCTCGGAGGACAGTCAGTCAGATGAGGAGATGAGGAATACGTACGAATCTGCCCGGTCCAGGATGCGGCCCTGCCCCAACCCGGAGCGCTGCCCGGACCCGGACACACGAGTAGCGCGTCACCCTCGATGGCTTCCCCGCACGCATATCTGACCCAAGCGAGCTGCTGCGTCCGTTCTGAGGTATGTGAGATCAACGGGGCATCAAAATATCCGTAAAGGTGGCGATTTCTTCGGCGATTTATTCAGCGACAAGTGCTGATTTCTCTGACAAAAGGTTTCGCCTTGAGCGAGCGCACGCGAACATTGAAAATTACCTTTATTTTGCAATATCATGTTATCTTCGAGGTCAAAAGCTGGGTCAAAGGACGGAGGCTTGATATGCTGTCCTCAGAGTCCTCATAGTCTTCATATTCCTCATATTCCTCATATTCATGGTCATGATAGTCCTCGCCTCTAAATGTCATCCTTTAAGGTCAAACACGAGCTTAAAGGAGCAGAAACTCAATATCACCTAAGAATTACCGGCCGATTTTTGGCTTGCAAACATCAGTTGTTCGCCATAAAAATAACTAGCGGTCGTCAAAAAGCCCTGATACTTCAAAGACATCCTTCAAGTTCAAACGTGGGCACAAAGGACGGTGAATTCAACATCGCAAAAAAATCCGGCCGATTTTTAGTATGAAGACGCCAAAAGTTTTACAAATTCAGAGTTAACCGTCTGCCAAAATGACCCGGCCTTTCAAGGTCAATCGTTAGGGTAGACGTGGGATCAAAGAACGGGGAATCCCATATCATCGCAAAATTATCGGCCGATTTTAAACTTACAGCTATCAGAATATTCCACAGAGCGATAACTAGCGTGCGTCCAAAAGTGTTGGCCTCTCAATGTCACCCCTTAAGGTCAAACGTGGACTCAAAAGACGGGGAACTAAGAATACCCCAAATTTACTCACCTATTCTAAACTTGCAAACGTCAGAATATTCACAGCAAAAGAGCAAATGGCTTGCGCCAAAAAGACCTGACTTTTGAGGGTCACCGTTCAAGCTCAAACACGTGGTCAAGGAACGGAGAACTCAATATCACCCAAATATCACTGGCCAGTTTTAAACTTGAAAACGCTAAAAAAAAATCACCAGCTCAAGAGCAGCGTGCGTAATGCGTCTCGACCTCACAAGGTCGTTATTCAAGATTAGACACAAGCTCAAATGACGAGGAAATGTATATCGCCCAAAAATTACCGCCCGATTTGAAGCTTGGAAACCTCAGAATATTCACCACAGAACAAACTAGCGTCCATCAAAAAGTCCTGACCTCTCAAAGTTACCCCTCAAGATCCAACGCTGACTCAAACGACGGGGTATTCAGCATCAACCGAAAATTGCCGGATAATTCTGAAACTAGAAACACCAGAATATTCATCACAGTCAATATCAGCATCCGTCAAAAAGTCCTGACGTCTCAAGGCCATCCTTCAAGATCAAGCTCAGGCTCAAAGGACGGGAAATTTCATACCATCCAAAAATTAACGATGGTTTTTAAACTTCCCCGAACAGGAATATCTACTTCAAAAGAGACTAACGTCGACAAAACGTTTTGACCTCTCAAGGTCACCGCTCATCGTCAGACGCGGGCACAGAGGATGGGGACCTTAATATCACCTGAAAGTTACTGGCCGATCTTAGGCTTGCAAACATCAGAATGCTCACCACACATGAAAAACTGTCCGTAAATTTAAAATTTCAGGCATTTTCTCCTGTTATAGGGCTTTTAGTCTTTTGACCCTGAATTGGATCTTGTAGCATGACCTTGAGAGGTCGGACTTTTTCGACGGACGCTTCTCGTTCTGTGGTAAACATTCTGATGTTCAAAAGGTTGAAGTCAGCCGGCAATTTTTGTGCGTTGTTGAGTTCCGCGTCATTTGACCCGACGTTCCACCTTGAAGGGGAACCTTGAAAGGTCGGGAGTTCTTGACGGACGCCAGTTTTTGCGCTGGTGAATATAGTGATGTCTGCAAGTTGCAAATCGGCGGGTAATTTTTGTGATATCGACTTCCCATCTTTTGACCTAGCTTTTGACCTCAAAGGTCACATGATATTACAAAATGATGGTCATTTACGGTGTTTTCGTGCCTTAATTTAGCCTGAGACATTTATTCCGAGAGAAAACGGAATCCTTTGCCGACAAAATCGCTGAATAAATATCTGACTTTACGTACGTCACGGACATCACTGGTCCGACCTTCATTCGCGTCCAAGGTAGTTTTTTTCGCACTTCCCAGCGTCACGAAATAATGAAGGCATTTCACCTTTGCGTTGATTTTGTGCAGTTGTAACTCACGAAACAAAATATTTGCAGTCCAGCATCGCAGTATACTGGCATTGAAGCAAACAGCTCACGGCTGCGAGACGCCGTGCGCTCAGGGAAGGGACACAGACGAACACTGCACTGAAAACAACGTGGTCAAAGCTCTTATTCGCTATGACAGTAGTAACAGTACATGCAACAATGTCAGGGAAGGGAGGCTTAGAGGAGGCTCCCTGCAAGCCGCTGGAGCCTTTTTGCCCAGAGACTTCTGCGGGTATTTGGGGCATCTTGCTGCTTGAGAAATATCCCTAGTTTTGTGGAGATCTCTGCGAACGGGACGTACTTTGGTACCGCGGTTTTGGAAATGGTAGTGGGTGGAACACTTGTCATGTGCGCATGCATGCGTACCAAATCACGAATTTGGTACGCAAGCATGCGTACCAAATCACGAATTTGGTACGCATGCATGCGTACCAACTGTCTTGTCTTCCCAACTCATCCGGTGGTCACCATGGTGGCTTTCTATCACACTGCTTCTCATCTAGAAGTCAAACGTGCACCTTTTAAGGCAGAACATGAATGGATAGTTTTGGCGTTCCAATTTCTCAGTATTTCAATGCTCATTGGACCCATGTGCATCAAACTAATTATGGTCATCTGCTGTGAATTGGCTCACTATTATTAGGTCAAGTTTTTCAAAAGCCATCTAAGCCCACCTATACCCAAGCCCCAGCCTAAAAACGCAGCCGACCCCGGGCCCCAGAACGGGCAGGGACAGCCGACCCTGCTGCGTCGGGACCGGCAGCGGCAACCGACCCTGCTGCGTCGGGACCGGCAGGGGCAGCCGACCATGTGGCGTCGGGACAGGTAGGAACAGGCTTACCGGAGTGTGCGAAGGTAGGCGCCATGGTGCGGCGTGCGTGGACTGAGTTTGCCGTGCTCTTGAGCGCTCGCGCAATGGCTGATCTGGACTGGGAGGGGGGGGGGGAGGGGAGAGGGCACTACAAATGCCTTCATGCGACGCTGGCATAACTCCTCCAGTGCCGGTCTGCATTGTATGCTGCTCGACCGTCTGCAGGCCCGCGGTCGATGCTAACGTATGCTGCCCGACTGTCTGCAGGCCCGCGGTCGATGGTAACGTATGCTGCTCGACCGTCCGCAGGCCCGCGGTCGATGGCAGCGTCACGTCGCCACTCGTTCGACCTTCGTGGCTGGACCTGCGTATCAGTGGTTTTTCTTGTATTATGGAGCGCAAATCGTGATTCGTGTTCAGAACTTGCACTACAGGCATCAAATTGGTTGTGAGGAAGTTGAAGTCCACTGGTGGCATAAATCGTGCTGACACGCAAAACTCGAATAACTCTTAATCATGTTCATCTTGGCCATGTGCACCACGTGGCTCATTGGGTGGCGGTGCTTGCGTGAAGTGTCTGTGGCGCCATGCTTGCCTGGGTGGCATTGAAATAGGCTACATGAAATAGCCTGCATAAGCGCCCGGGCGTCACGCTCAGAAAACAAAGGGATTTTAGTGGTAAAAAGGCAGGGCTGTGAACTACACTGAATGACGTTAAAAAAGCTATCTTTGCTCAAAACGTCACATAAATGTAAAACATTCCCATCCCAAATAAAATAAACATAATCTCAAGTATAACGGTATTCAAGTCTTACGTGTTCTGTTTGCTCGTGCTCCTTTCAGTCGGACGACGGTGATTCGGACCAGACACGAGCGCTGCGAGACGGTAAATGCATTAACACGCGAGGTGAGCAGGCGGCGCCGACCCTGGCGGGCGGCGCCCCAGGCAGTACACCACCGGTCGGGGCAGCGGCGTACCGAGGTACAGCAGCACTGGCGGCGCGAGCAGGGGCAGACCCAGGCGTACGCCAGTAACATCACGATACAAACGGGATATTTGAGCTACGCGCTACCGACGTGCTACATGTGGCGTCTACACGTTGGCAACAGTGAAAGGTAACCGGGGAGATCTGGCGGCAGGTGCGATGGTAAAAATGACCGCCACTTGGCGCAAGGCCTCACTAATTCTGCCGCCCCTCATGTGACGCGCAATTCAGCACCATATTTGGACTCTGTAGCAGCCAGCCGCGTGACCGCTCCTTTCGAGGGCATCAGTGTACCGTCCGGCCGGCTCCAGGCGCCGGTCTGCCGACAGCTGGCGAGGCGCCGGTCCTATACGCGCTGGGCGTCTCGCTGCAGCTGCGCGCCGCCGGACCTCACACCCACCTGAACACCTTTAAATGCGCTCCTGCTGCGCCAGTCCAGACGCCTCCGCCACTGTCGGTCACTGGAGGCGGCGTGGTGCTGCAGTCACGGCTTGTGCGGTAATGCCCGCCGGCTATATGTAATTGCCGGGAGCTGTATGTTGGCCAAGGATTCCACTGGTACGAAAATGTCGGGTGTTTACCAACATTTCTATATTTGGTTTCTGGTTGTCTTAATCCGCGCGGCGTTGATGTCGGTGGCAAAGCATGGGCAGGGGAAATATCAGGCCAAGTGATTTGCGCTGACTTCTTCGTTGTTCGCAGTAAAACTACGTATCGGATGATAGTTGAGTTTTGAAGTTCGGTCCCAAATACCGTGCTATAGCAACGTATTAATGGCAGTCACCATTTGATGAACAAGCGATCGATTCGAGGCTTAAAATAGAATACATCATGAATGACACCGTAACCAAAATGCAAGCAGAACAAGAAGAAAAGAAAGGAACAAGTAGACGAAAGCATGTATAAAAACATGCCACCATGGATAAAATCACAAGAACACCGAGATAAGGCCAAACCACCCACATATAGCGCTAGAACCACATACGTTGCCACTTAGACCACCACCTTGCGGCGGGTAGAATCACCACAAGTGAGTCACGCCGCCCGCTACGGTAGCAACCCGGCATGGCCAATCGTACAGTGGCTCTCACGTCAACAAAACGTTCCCTGACGAACTCAAATGATGTCGTATTGAGGAGCAAATTTGTTAAATAGTGACATTTTGTTGTTAAGAACAGCCTCGCGATTAAAAGCATACCAATAGCCGTAAGTGACCTTTTCCGTCGTGCATTAGACTTGTGTCAATATCTTGCAAAACGGAGCAGTCCTTTTAAACATTCGTGCTTGCGGTGATGTAAAACAAAGTGTACGAACGACAGAAGGCAATTAGAAGGCTCAAGCGCAAAACATAGAAAAGAAGCATTGGGAGGCAGCTTTCGATCTTGCTCAGATGATTAGGTATTGAAAGGATGTCTATTACAACTTTTACTGAGACATTTTTGGACAGGCACGATTGACATCCCCACGTGGCGGTAATTCAAGGAGCGCTCTCGAAAAGCGGCGCACATATCCCATGGGCGGGTTACTTGGCAGATATTACATGAGGGACTCACCGCAGACTCACCGCGGCACAACAGCGGCCGTTCGGTCACTCAATCAGCGAAGGCCACCCTGGCCGGGGGTCACCGGCCGCGAGGGCCTCCGCGGTAGACCAGGATGACCTCACCAACCGCCGGCAGACAGCGGGTTGACCCCGGGGCTGCCCCAGCATCACAGCGTCTGCAGGCATTCAGTCAGCCAGTGTCAGATCAGGACTGGACCAACCCGACACATGTCGACGGCTTCTGCAGGCCCCGCCTAACGTCGTAGAAGCATGTCAGTACTTTGGCTTCGCACCAGCTTGAGGTGAATGGCACGAGGCGTATCACACACGTGTTCATCAGTGTCTAGATCTTGGTGTCTTCATCAGCGTACAAGGGAACGGCATAGTCGATCTCAACACCCAGAAGGGCCGACATGACTCTGACCTGGAATGGTGGCAGAAGGCTCTCCACAGACAGATGGGGAGTCCGTTGTGGCGCCAACATCTACCGCATGTGCTGACGACCCTGTGCACGGTCCTCCTGCGAATGAAGTACCCAGCAGAGAGGAGAGCAAGGATGACGCGGACGCCTGGTGCAAACATCGACGATGCCGCTTGTCCACCATCAGCGCTGTGATGTGACTCCACTCGGGCACAACTACCACAGACGGCTCGTCGGTCCTCGTTGTGGCCAACAGCGGTCCGTGTCCATCCGCACGGGGTCTCACCTTCACTAGCGACGGACTCAATGGCAGAAGGGAGCCATCTCTCAGCGACTACAGCTCGCGCGGGACGCCCACTCGGTGGTAGGCAGCAGTAGGTGCAGGTCTGGAGCAGCGCTCGGCAGCTTGAGATCCGGCCCGGAGGACTTACGTATTGCAAAGGTATTACAACTTTGAGTTAACGTTTTAGACCGGTGCGACGCACAACTCCACGCTGGTGAGAGTTCAGGAAGCACTCTGGAGGAGTGGCGCACGTGTCCCGCCATCGGATTATTTGGTTGAATTCCGGGACTTGCGTGAGGGATTCTACGCTTAACCAAACGTCAAGTTAGGGCTCAAAACAATGCCTATCTATTAAGTGGGGTCAATTGTCTTCTTTTCCGAGTCGCGCGCCTCATCTCCGCTGGGTTCCATGGAGTGCTGTGCTTCCTGCCCTGGGACACGAACACACACCAGTTCGGAAGCCTGACTGTGGTGCCAGCGATGGCGCAGCTCCGTTGCCGGCGGCTGCTGCTGCGTCCTCCGGTGACGGCCGTGCAGGTGCCGGCTGTGCACCAGGCGCCGCCCTTACCCAATCCACCCCTGCCAGCTGGACGCGCTCATGCCGGTCCCAGTGCCGGACGGGCCCACGTCCCAGCTGCAGCAGCTGGGGCTGGCCGAGATACCGCATCACTTGTCTACCGGTAGCGAGCACAAACCAGTGTCAACGACAGGAGATTCGCGGGCTGCTCCTCATCGGGGAGAAGCCCCTTCCCTCCCTTCCCGCCCCCCCCCCCCTCGAGGAGCACGTCTGGTCCAGGGGCGCGTCCTGCTGTTCTTCATCGTAGTCCATCACGCCGAGTGGTGCGCGCCTCTGGGCTGTGGTCGCTGTCCAACGGACGAACTGCGTCCTGTGGCTGATGGCGGCACCGCGGCCTCTGCCGGCTCTCGTCTGCACTGCTCGGCCGTCTCGGCGTGGAGCCGGCGACTGTGCCACCAGCCGGCCGTCGAACCTGAGGATCCGCCAGGCGCCGCCGCGGCCGCCGCCGGGCCTGCTGCGGCTGACGGCCCGGCGCCGGTCGCCGATGCCGACCAACTGGTGGCGCCCAGGCCCGTCAGGTACTGGCACATCCCGTCCAGGTCATCCTGTGCCCGCAACACGTCTATCGACTGGCACTACGCGCACGCCCGCTCCGAATCGGCCCGTCCTGGCCCGACCGGCACCAGTAGCACTTGATGCACGGGGGCTCTCGCAAGACCCTATTGCTTGACTGCTGTCAGCATTATGTTGATGGTTTTGTCGGTTCTTTTTTGTTATGTCATAACTCCGTGTTGGCATTATGCGTTGAATCTTTTCGCAGTGGAATCATGAACAGATCTGTTTGCTTTCCCACGCTGTAGGCACGGCATTGGTAAATATCAGCAAACATCAGCAAAATTTGTAGGTGATATTGAATTCCCGTCATTTGAGCTCGCGTTTGACCTTGAAAACTGACTTTGAAATGTCAGGAATTTTTGGCGGACTTTAAGTTACGTAAGGAACGAACTCCGTTACTATACGTAACGGAGATCTTTCTGTGTTTAATATTCCGATGTTTGGAAGATAAATATTTGCCGGTAATTTTTGGGTGATATGGAGCTCCCCGTCGTTTAAGCAAACGTTTGACTTTGAAGGATAGCCTTGAGAGGTCAGCACTTTTCGACGGACGCTAGCCCTTATGCTTGTGAACATTTTGGTGCTTGCAGTTCGCAAACCGGCCTGTAATTTTTGGGGATATAAAAATTTCCGTCCCTTAAGCTTTTGACTTTAAAGGTCATATGATATTCAAAATAAAGGTAGTTTTCAATGCTCTCATGCCATAGTTGAATTTGGACCCTTTTCAGAGAAATCCGAACTCGTGGCTGAATTAATCGCTAAATAAATCGCCAACTTCACGGACATTGTCTCGACGGCGTCAGCTTCGTGGCAGACATCAGGACATCACTCGCCTGGGTCTTGACGTGTCAGTTTCATGCCGGACGTTAGGGCATCGACCGAATGCCGGCCCGACAACGAAGTGGAAACCGCTAGTAAAGTCTCGGGCCGTCGGGCATGTTGTAAACATCTGTCAAGTAAGCAGAAGGAATGTTTTTGATCGGTTTTGTGAGGATGGCATAATACGCTGTTGCAACACTAAGCAAGACATACTTTCTCCTGCAACGTGGCCAACGCTATTGCAAACCTCGCCCCGCCTCAGCCATGGGTGGACTTAGCCATCACCAGGGTAACCGCTGGTGTTACGTGCAGATGAAGGTGGGCTGTGCCATAGCCTATGACGGTGGCCAAACGCAGCACGAAGCCGATGTATTTCATTGCTGTGTATTTTCAGAAGCATCAAATCGCATTTGTGAGCCCAATAATTATCGCTAAAACGTTCGCGACACTAAGTTATCAGCATCATCTGTGCGCAGTGGAAACAGCTTTCCGGTGCGGGTGATTTAGTATTTACGTGAATGCTTACCAAAACAATATCAGCTAGACTAGGCATGCACAGGCAAATGCGTGAGGAATACAATATCAATAACATCATAACATAACGATTCACGTTCAGATACATGACGTGAACCTATCTCACGCATGGTTGAACAACAGCGGTTTGAAAACAAAAGCAAGCCTTGTGATATCAGCAGTACCTATGTGCTACTCATGCGTGCCGTTGTCTACAGATGGCCAGCATACGTGCCATTCGGGGCGGACAGTGACGTCATTTGTCAAGACACGCTCGTGGTTAGTTACTCGAAGCGTGATTACTTTACGACACCGCTCCCAGCGTGATGTTTCTGGTCGGTTCGCCTGCCGAGCCCATTTCTGTGACATAAAACTGTAGCAGTACGATGACATAGGTCAGCACTGTGGACATGATCGCCAGTATGGTGGAGCGCCGCAGCCGACACACGCTCAGGTCACATAGTGTGTCGAGGTCACGATGCACCGCTTTGCGGAACAGGCTGAGCTCGTGGGTCACCTCCGGAGAACGAGAATCCACTTTCAGAAGCAAGCATCGCGTGTTCTCAACCCGATTTAGAAGGAGCTGGCTCGACTCGCAAAGCGCTATCACCGTACTGACCTGGTTAAGCAGCAGCTGGAAAATGTAAGCGATCCCCATCCATCCCCCGTCGGATCGTATATGGATGACGGTCATTAGAATCACGCACACATTCACCACGGTGCCGAAGAACATGGTGAACAGCAACTCTGGCATCATGCCTCCCGTGAGGAGCGTGCACGTATGCGACAAATCTGCTTGGAGCTTTCTCAGCCATCTAAAACGACTCGAGTCGTTATGCTCACCGTTGACCACGACACCGAGGGCTGCGTTTATCGCACTGAAGCCGCATGTGACGTGCTGAATTGCGAACACGAACTTCAGAGGGATGATTTGAAAGCAGAGATTGAATATCATATTGCTGACACCTATCGCGATGCACACGACATGAGCAGAGCAATGACCACTAAACAGACCGCTAATCCAGAGCGTGCTGACCAGACAATACACGCTCGTCAGGGTAACCGCTATCAGCAGTCCCCAGGTGACGCGGTGAAGCCGCTGCACCTCGCCGGCGTAGCCTGACAGCACCACGGCCCGCTCTAGCTCGGCACGGATGAGTCGAAGGTGGCCGGCGTAGTGTCGTCGTCCGTACAGGAATGAGGCAGTCAGCGCAACCCACATCAGCACTTGCATGACGCCAACGACAGCCATGCCGAAGCCAACATTGAACAACGTGCCTTCGCTGGCCACGTTCTGGTAACCATTGCTCAGCATTACTCTACTTGCATACAAAGCATACATCGTCATCAGCGCGTAAAAGACCATGGCGTACAAAAGAGACCACCAGCAGGCTGTTCGGTACTGACCGCAGGCCTTGAGAAGGGCGACGAAGATGTAGTAGGATGCAGACTTGCTGATCTTTCGGACTGGCGGCCATGATGTGACGTTCTGATCACCAGATGTAGACGTGGTAGACGAAGTAGCCACATCAGGCGTGGGATGCTCTGCGGTGACTCTCAGCATACTTCCGGATATATGCAGGACCGCTTGGGCAATGTTGTGGTGTGAAGAACAGGGTAACAGGAAACTGGATCTGATGATGGCGCTGCTCACCCGACGCCTCACCTTACCCCTGACGTCACGTCGAAGACAATTTCTTCGCTGCCGCAGTGTCTTAAGCGACAATGTCTTTACAAGGCGGCGGCAACGTTGCGAAAGCCCTAGGTTTTGGATGTGATATGAAGCACTAAAAGACGCTCAGAGCTAAAGCTGATAGTGATTAGCACGCCACCTGCCATTCAGGTCCAGAACACTGCAGAAATGCGTGTCGCTTTCACCTCACCTCGGAGATTACGCCATTTCTGTCAGAGCCAGAGGAGCTGCCGCAGCGGTGCACTTCGGCTCGAGCGTGGGCTCCCTGCTCCGCTGCTGCAACTTTTATCCTGACCTGTGCCGCTGGCTGGCGCCGATCGACGCGGAATGGGACACAGGCGACGTCCGTATTCCACTCTAGTCAATAGCGGTCAACACGTGGTCGCATTGCTGGACGGCGAAGCAACTCGCGACCGTGGTGTTAACGCCCCGATAGGAGCATTCAGTTGTTGGCAGCGTCTATGCACGCAAACAGACAAGACAAATGACCGGTGCTTTCGAGAGCAAACAGTCTACACGCCTGGCGTTGGCCCGTGTGTTTGATCTGCAGTGGCATTTGCTGGTAGGGTATTCATTCTTGCACCAATAAGCTGCTGTTTGGTTCCAGCAGGCATGTTTGGTTTGCAGCCTTCCCTCGGTTGGCTCATTACAAAAATGAAAAACGAGACAGAGGCGAACTCGAAAGCCCTTGGGCACGAAAGTCAGTACAGCGGGTAAACTAGTTTGCGGCGACCACCCGAGCTTGGTCAGCTGCCTGGGCTCGCTTAGATGTGAGTGGCTTAGACTGGACGCGAAGTACTAAAACAGTACCGCAACTCTGGCGCACAGATGCGCCAGGAGCGGCGCCATCTCCGTAAGCTGTTAGCTGAGTATGAGGTCAACTGCACCGGTTGTTAGCCGAGCATGAGTTCAACTCCATCAGCTGTTAGCCGAGTATGATATCACATTTGCGTGGTGTGGATGGAGCCAGCACCAACGTCAATAATCATGGAACCGATTTTCGGCTTCAAATCAGCGCAAAACATTAAGAAACACACTTCACCATTACCGGTATAATACTGGTGGTATCAGGAGTGTGCAGAGGCCGTCAAAACCGGACCAACCACGCTGAGCATTTCAGCCACGACTAAGCTGAAACACCTGCGACCAGATCCGTTTGGCATCGTGAGGCGGCTTAGATTCTTTTCGAAAATAGCAGCCTTCTATTCCTGTGTCCGATTTGCTCATCCTGGAGTGCCCAAAAGACAAGCCAGGAAAACACAAACAAAGCTGTCAGCCAGGCGGAACAAGCCTGCTTGTCACACGAGACAAGCTCATAGCCTGAAGCCTGCCTGCTTGTCACACGAGACAAGCACATAGCCTGAAGCCTGCCTGCTTGTGACAAGCCACGAGAGATTGAGCTTGTCACGAGCGACGAGACAAGCTCAATCCTGCTTGTCACACTGATCATACAGGAGCTGTCCCGAGGAAAGAGACGGAATGTCGTCTCATCGGTCTGGCTCAACTGGTCCGGCTCTGATCCATGATATTAGGCGCCTCTCACCCATGATATCTTGACGATTTCGCAGTGAACAGCTCCCCGACGTCACTGCAGATGCAAACAGTCGTGCCTTTGCCAGAGGGCGATCCAGATGGGCGGGGGGAGGTCACGGATGCACGGCACCCCCTTCACCTGGGACAGGAAAGGGTCCGAAAGGCTCTGATGGGCCCATAGCCAGCTGAACAGACGCCATTGTCGGCACAAAACGCAACAAAATGGACGTCTTTGAGCCTCCAGGCGACCACGAACAGCCGCAAGCGAAAGTGAACGGCTCACGAGAAAACAGAAATAATTATTCACAGCTAGGGAGTTGCTTAGATGTTTTAACTCTCATTACGATGCCCAGAGGTCCTTCGCCGTCTCTGGGGCCTTATATGTTCACCCGCATGGTCAAGCCGGTTGCTCATTCTTTCGAGCTTTCTACGTTGCTCTGACTTTCTTTGCATTTGCTCGGAGGTCCCTGCGCTATTGCTGGACTCTTGTTTCCAGCATGGCCAGGCACTGTTGTCAGTCAGGGTCTTTTCCACGGATGCTTTTCATTTGCTGGAAACGCTCTATACGCTAGAGTCGGGGGCCACCATACGTTAACCTGCCGGGGTATTTTCGGCTGCTTAGGGGTCTTTCACGTTGGTCACGGTCAATCTACCGACACACTCATGGTATGTTCATGGGCTCTCTATATTGGGCTAGAGCACTCCCAATCCTCTGTCACTTGCTTGGGGGCCTAAACTCTTCTTAGCGGTCAGTCTGTTAGCCTGCGTGAGCACACTCGGTTGTTCGGGGCACACCTAATTGAGTCTTGGGTGCTTCCCATTTTAGTTTTTCCCATTCTCATTTACTTCCCATTTGACTTCCCCTTCCCTTCCCATTCCCAATTGAGTCTTGGGTACATGGAGGGCTCAGTGCATTTGTCGCGGGCCCCACCTCTTCTCCCGCTAATGTACACGGAATTGTTTGGGGGCCTTACATGTTGGGTTTTTGCATTTGAATGTAGGGCCTTACGTCCCTGTCAGGAGCCATCAAATAGCCTGCTTGGGTGCACTTGATCTTTTGAAGGCCCTCCACAGTGGGTTTTGGGTACTTCTTATTTGAACGTAAGGCCCTATCTGATAACCTGCCCGGGCACATTCGCTCGTTCGGGGGCCTATATTCGTTGCGTCGTGGGTTGAAATTTCAACGCCTTAGAGCATGACTTGCCGAAGAATGGCTCGCGAGCGAGCCTCAAACACATCATATCAGCAAAGGACTGCTGTCAATCTGGGCCTTCCCTGTGCCACCCCTCGGGCCTTCCAAACGGGCTCTTCATCGTCGATCCTGGGCGGTCCAAAGGCCTCCTCAGGCCATAAGGGGCGGGGTGCACGCGCTTTTTATGCGTCCCTGTTTCTGACACAAAATTAAAAATCGGCGTCAGGCTTGCTCACCGAGCGTCCCCCACTCTTTCCCTTGAGCCATCCTGACTGCACCCCAGGCGACTAGGCTGAAGGCAAGCACTACCTTGTTTGTACTTTTCAGCTTTAGTTGGAACAGACGCTTCGGATTTAGTATGTTATATCAGTTTTCTATGAATTCTTCTGAATGCTCATAATTTTGATTTGAAGAAGCCGCTCCGCCGGGAGAAACGCCATTGGATTCCCTGCTTACCACTGTGAAAAAGACTTACTTTGCACTTTTCTCAAAATGCATGTTATGTAAAATATACAGTGTATAAAAAAGTCTTAATAACCTATAAGTATCACCGTGATATTGAGTTAACAATAAAGAATAACGTGAGCTTTGCGATACACAAACTGACCAAACACGTGTGCCAAACGGTAGGAGGTTTTCAATGACTACATGTAGCGAAAGATATATAAACTATGAGGTGATAAATCGTTAAGATGCGGATCAAAGTAGCGTCATAATATTGCTTTTGATTTGCTCCCTACGGTTTTTAGCACAATGACTCCTCCCTAATAGCATTTTGACTTCATGAAATAATGTTAGCTTGATGCTGAGGTCATTGCAAGGCTGTATTCACAAAGTGGGTATATATCAGAACATACGAAAGGGTCCATTGACGTACAAGCTCAGACTTCCATCAATGACGCATTAAGACGCATAATGCAAAAAGCTTTATAAGTTGAAGAAGACAACGGTTTAAAAATACCTGACCTTAGGTCAACGTAATTTGTTCATTCAATATCTGCGGTGCCTGAGAAAGCATCTCAGAGGTGTACGTCCTCTTCAAACACTCCGTTGTTGTATCAGATTTAACGATTCCACGGAAATTGCCGTCGTAGGAACCATGGGCTGACTTTGAGCTGTCATAGGTCAGGGACCTTACAAGTTACATCTAAAATTTGTATAACAAACGATCCGCTATGCAATTTTCTACAGCTGTGCAAATTTGGGCGCGGCTACGCCGCGTCGTTCAAAAACCATTCGGGAAAAGCCCTCGGGGGTCAGTTTGCCCCCCCCCCCCCCCACCCCAGCACGTGTTAATGTATTCTGTTCCACCTTAATGGCCTAAGATGTTAAAAGAACGAAATGGTTTTGTCAAGTTCCTGATATTACGTCCATGCCAACTTAAAATAGATGTCTTTGTTGCTGAAGCATCAGTCACGAGCTCATAAGTTTCATCTTTTTTAAATAGATTTGTTCACTCCCGGATGGTCTTTTTGCGATGTAATTTTTCACTCTCACCCTAGTTCGAAAGCGATTCTACCTCCCTGAGCATAAGTGTTGTAACATAATACCGCTCACCGAGCTATGAATGCGTACGTCCGAATTATTGCGTCGCTAGATGTGCTTGCATTATCCTCTTGCTATTCAAGGAAATCGTTGAGCGGGACAAGATCCTTGTGTGCCTGAGCTAAGAAACCTCGCTGAATTATATGTTATATTATGTTTTTGGTCGGTGGTTCCCCACATGCGAACGTTCTCCATGCGCATGCGCATGCGCGAACTGACCGAGTAATTATGTATTTGGAGGCTGGAGATCTCATTGGAGATTTCTACCTAAGACATGGTAAGGAATGCCCGGCTGCCGGGTATCAATTAGCAATGAGCTTATTAAAGGAGAGCCGTTGCCGAGTTCGGGAAACATTGGACTCCCTGGTTGGTGCAGATGACTCCCATGGTTGGTGCAGACCAACTCTCACTTCTGCCGTATCGGATGGCTAGAAGCGCAAGAGGGCTTGAGCGTTTCTACTCTCTGGTAGTTCAAGTCTCCGAGCAGATTGCTGCAAACTGGAGATGTTGCAGTATGCCACAAAAAAGTTCGTTCTTGTGCACGCACAGTCCTCAATGCCGGATTTCCCATCGAACATTCACTCCTTAAAGCCATCTGCCAAATAAGAAGCCATGCTGATCAGAGTAGGGCCTAGCATCCCCTCGGCCCTAACTTTCTGGTTAAATTTGGGTCTTGCCGTATCCCGCTGTAACCGCAGGTAGCGATGCAGGATCCTAGACACTGAGGGGCTGCCCTTTGAACCAGTCGGCGAAGCCTGCCACCACATGTCTTTGGCCCGAATCAGTGAGCCTGTGACTGCCTCGTGAAGACCCCGCGCGAGGGGCCCGGTCGGTGGGTCGCCGCGCTTCTGCGGCTCTAGCCTGGAGCCCAGTGGATCACGTGACGGACGTTCAGGGGAGACCTGCCGGCTGCGCTCTAGGCCTCCGTTCATCGTCTAGGGGCCATGCCTCGGCTTGTCTCCAGGTTGCCTGGTTGACCCCTGCGAGCCCAGGCGAGCCCGCCGGCAGATTCGGACCCGGAGGGTCACGCAGCGTCTCGTCTTGTACACTTTTTGCACATCATCCCACGTACAGTACGCTGGTAGCTCTGGAGGCTCCCGCAGCAACTCTTTTTGCACGCTATCTCATATACAGTGCGCTGGTGGCCCTAGCGGCTCCGGCAGCAACTCTTTTTGCACGCTAACTCATATACAGTGCGGCGGTGGCCCTGGCGGCTCCCGCAGCAACTCTTTTTACACGCTTACTCATATACAGTGCGCTGGTAGCCCTGGCAGCTCCACACATGGACGTGGACCGTCCCCGTGTTGGGCTTCATGGTGGGACGGTGGCCAGAGCGCAGAGCACAAACACCTCTCTATGGACTCAAACATTCTAACTGACCACCAGACTCCAGCCGTCTTCGCCAGGGTGCAGGAAGAATTCCCCCTCAACTGGAACCGATGGCCGTCGACCGGAGCCTGTGCCCCAGCTTCTGCTCGTAAAGTCCAGTAAGGTAGATGATGAGGATAAAACGACCACACCCGGACTAAGCCCTTCCCAACGGCAGCCCGCTTTTTCGAAGATAGGGACGGCCAAAGTCGTATTCTCATACCCGGACAGAGACATTGAGATGCGTTTCACTGACGATTACGACATAAAGCGCGTGCTCAGCACAACCCCGCCAACCTAGAGAGCGTGTGGGCACCGTGAGGCGAAGACGCCTGGTTCGGTTCGTTGGCACCCTCACAAGAATTATTCCAAGGGTGTAATCACCTGGCGTGACGGCGGTGAGACGCATTGAAGAGAAAGAAGAAGGGAACTCCCGTCGACACCGCCTCCGTCATTTTGATGTCTCAGTCCTCGACCGTGCACGGCACGATCCACATTTGGTATCAGACCACTCAGGCACGCCTCACCCCAGCCTGCGCTGGAATGAGTAGTCCCCCGTACTGCCCCTCCCCCCCCCCCGTACTGCCCCCCCCCCCCAAGCACTCGTCTCCCGCTCACACGCCTGCAAGAAGCGGGGTGCTCGCGACCCTTGTCTACGAATCAGCTTCCTGTGGCCGCTGGCTCATTCGGTGTGCAGGAGGCTCAGAAGGTCTCTCGTCATCCCCAGGGGGTGCTCCCTCCAGAAGCCGCCCCCTTAAGACTGTTGCCTGTCTGGGGTCCCTGGACCTGGGGCCTGCAGGACGCGCCACCCGGTCAGCCTCCGCGCCGCCGGCAGGGCCACCCGGTCAGCCTCCGCGCCGCCGGCAGGGCCACCCAGGTCAGCCTCTGCGCCGCCGGCAGGGGCTGGGCCCCTCTGTTGATTCTGCCCCACTCGCCATGAGGGTGACGGGAAGGCGACGGGGGTGCGTCCAGCCTCCCCAGCGGTCCCCGGCGGTGGTCCCACGAGCAGGCGTGCGCCTCCTTGGCCCACGTCTACCACCGACGTTGAGAGCCCCCAGGCCCGGTCAAGGGTCTGACACTCACTGCCGCACACAGGGCGCTGTGCGTATCGTCGGCGTGAAGGGCATCGACGACAACAGGTGCCTGCGGCACGCACGTCAGCAGCCTGGCGCATCTGCAGGCCGTAAAGCTGCTGCAGGCAGAGCGGGACAAGAAAGGGCGCACCAACGTCCACTTGGTGCGACCGGCCAGCGGCTGCTGGACTATCTGGGCGAGGACTAGGTGCGCAGCCAGAGCCTCGGCAAAGGGGAGGGGGGAACACAGTGTTGATGAGGGTCCCCTGATACTTAAAGACCCCTCCCCTCCCCCCAAAAAATGCTGGGTATGGCACAGCTGCTATTGAGGGCATGTTTGTCTTTGATCTTTTTCATTTTTACCTTCTATAAATGGAAAAGACGCCAGAAACCACCACGATATAAATTCTACCAGAATTTTAAGCCAGTAGACTGGAGAACTGATGCGTTAAGCGACTGAATGACATGAATTGCCGGAGCTCTTCATTTTACAGTGGTCGAAGGATTTCTTTCTAAGCCGATAGAGAGCCCTGACCAAAGCCAGAGGCCTTCTGTCATTCGGGCTACCGTCACCGTCCCTGTTGAGCAAGCCTTCCCCTGATCGATTCTAGGCCCCCTGTTAACACCGAATACCCTGCCAGGCACTGTTGGCCCCTGAATGACATAGGAGTCCCGACCAATGTCAATTGCGGGCTCGGCCTTGTCCCTGCTTGGGAAATGGGCCTCCAGAGCTCAGACCAACACAGAGCCGACTGTTCGTTAGCTGCGATCTCTGGACGACACAGAGGAACGCTCTGTCTTAGGTGCCCCTATCGGTGCAAGACGTCCTCTTACTTACATTTGAAATCACGGTTCCATGGACGCCGGTCCTTAATGCGACCTACAGTCAGCCCCTCGGACTCTTCAGCCTTCCAGTCGGGCCCCTAATTTTTAGTGTGGGAAGACCTTCTGGCCCTTCTTCGGCCCTTTCAAACACCGCTCTGACTTAGACCACTTTCTGCCAGAGCACCCCTGTTAGGCACTGTGGCCCCTGCCGACACAGGAACCTCTCGTGGCATCATGAAACCCAAACATCGCAGGTCATGGACTCCGGTCTCGTTCCTGCTTGGGAAATCGGTCTCAAGCGCCCAGACGGACATAGAGCCGACTGTTTGACGTTCGTGGTTTCTGGCCGACTTAGACACCTGCATTGTCTTAGGTGTGTCTCAAACGGTGCTAAAGGACCTCTGCTAATATTTAAGGTCACGACCCCGCGGTAAGCGATTCTTTATGTGACCTAGAGCCAGTCCTTCGGGCCCTTGCGCCCTCAAGCCGCGCCCTTGAGCGCCGGATCCGTTAAGCCCCCGGGCCCCTCCTCGGGCCTCATCGAGCGCTTTCCCTTGCCGGCTCGGACTCCTTCGGTTAGGCGCTGTAAGTCCCTGAAAAATACAAGGCCCCTGACCGGTATAAATCACTGGCCCCGGCTTTAGAGTTCATTGGGAAGTGGGGCCTCATACCGACTGTGTGATACTGGCGGCCCCTGGCCTACATATCGGCCCATATCGCCCCACAGGTTCCCGACCGGCGCAAAGGGCCCTCTGATCGTTGTTTGAGAGCCTGTCCCCTCAAGCCGAGCCCATAAATAAGACTCTGATAAGCTACTTGTGCCCTCAGGCCCTCAAATCGGGCCCTTGATCATCAGACCCAGTGGACCCTCTAGGCTATTCGAGCTCCTCGAACACTACCGCTGGCCGACTCGGGGCCCCTTGCCGACACAGGGCCTCCATTAGTGGACGTTGGGGTCCGACCACTGTAAATCGCTGGCTCTGGCTTTGTTCCTGCCTGGGAAATGGACCCTTCAGTAGCGCATGCTGCCACGGAGACGACTTTTCCGGTGATATCTGGCCGACACATAGGCCCTTATCGATTCAGAGCGCCCCTGATCAGCGCACAGGGCCCTCCCTCTGGCTGGCATTAGAGTGCCCGGCCCCGCGAGCCGGGCCCCTAAATGCGACCTCCGCCCAGCTTTTCTGGCCGTTCGAGCGCTCCAATCGGGCCCTCAGTCGTAGGCTCCGAGGGGCTCGAAGGCCCCTTCGGAACCTTAGAGGAGGGGGGATACGTGTCCCCTCTGTCCCCCTGCCTGCGCTACTGCTAGCAACTTTTAAGTGGAAAAGGCTGCTCAAGATGGCACAATTACTCTTTTTAGTGAAGATGTTCCGCAATGCCCCGTTGTTTTAATTGCGTCATCGTACATAGCATATTGATCGAGGGACAGTCAACGGCCATTTTATCTAGAAATTGTGCTCATGAACGCCAGATCTCAACGAATTGATAGTGATATTTTTCCTGCCTTTGATTGCCGCATTGACAATGGCATGACAAGATTTGGATGACAGTTATTTTAGCGTCATGGATGCCATCAGCCGCCACGTCAGCTGGCGCAGGCAGGAAGTGATGGGATTCCGGTCAGCTTTTCTCGGTCATCAGCTGGTCGACGTTGCCGGGTTCATGGCCATGGACCCTCCCCATTTCCCAAACACACATGTCTGTAGTGATGTACTGAGCGATTCAAAAAAAATATCCGAAGAACCCACGTGGGTTGAATCCGCCTTGTATTGGCTAGTGAACATGATACCGTTCGCTGGGTGTGACACATCCTTGCTCTGTATTGGTTAGGTCACGGGACCGTGCGATAGCTATGACACCTTTCCCTGTGTTCGTTTTGGCGCACGAGACCGTGTACTGGGTGTGGCGCAACCTTTTTCTCCACTGGCTGTTATGTGCGTCGGCGATTGTCAACATATGGCTTGGTCCCGCTCCTCAAAGGACAGTTATTGTGTGGATGCTAACCTAAGGATCAGTGGCCTAATGTTTTGGAACCCGCCCCGTGTACACGCCGCCATTGTTCGCCAGTTTCTGATAACCGAGCTAAGGTCGAGGCGCTTGCATTTTAGGCCAGCTTGATATGTCAGCCAATTGGGGAGAGTCCGAATTTCGAACGCTGTTCAAAAAAGTGTCCATAAAACGTTAGAGCTAATAATCAAATACGCACGCTTTCGATGGGTGTGGCAGAAAGGTAAAACGAGATACTTTCCTATTTGCAGCCACATTTTGGTATGTACTGCTTCCTATAAATGCGCCAAAATCCTTGCAAGAGCAAAACTAAAGAAATATAGAAGCACGGCTTCAGCTAAATTACAAGTGGCTGGAGAAAGTGAATATAATTTCAGACCATAATTAATCAGTCACCAATCACTTGCAGATCCTGTTGAATACAAATTAATCTCATTCCAAGAGCTAAGTGCAACTGAAACACAAGATGAAAGGATCTGTTTTTAGTTTGCTGATGTACGTTGCATTCGGTTTTGCAGAATCTGGCATACTTTCAAAACACCACGATGGCATTAAAAGCACCTCAGACGGATTGCCAGTTCTGAACATAACCCGTGTGACAATGCCAAGTCATTTAAGTTCGTCGCAGAAGACAAAGGAAACCGCCAAACCCACTGTTGGTGAAGAAGTTTTGGGTGCGCAAGGTTCACAGGGAAAGAATAAGACAGAAATTTGTGATGAAACGTGGCACCATCTTGGCCCTTGGTGCTATAAACACACCAACAAAACCATTGACGCTACGGAGGCGTCCCGAGTTTGCTGGCTCATGAGAAAATCATCTCCTGTCATTATTGGCAACAAGTACGACAATCTGCGTTTTGTGAGTTACCTGCGGAAAGCGGGGCTCAAAGAAGCATGGGCTGCGCGCTGGATTGTTACGAAAGGCTACAAAGGCGTTCTCACAGCATTGGCTTGGAGAGATTGGTATAAATGCCTTTTTGGCGCTTGTAAATGTCATACAGTGCGCGCGGGCGATGGCAAATGGGTACCGCGATTATGTGAAGGTGATTCTTCAAAGTTCCATGGCATATGTCGCTATAAACCGAGGACCAAGTGGGTTGGGTGATGCTGGTAGAACATAGCACCGTTCAATGAATAAATATTTCTAGACATACAGAATATTTCTATTTCTAGATTTCTAGACAATAATCTTTGAAATCGATTGATGGCTCAGCTCAGAAAAATTTGACCAACGTACCCCGAAAGCTTAACTTATCTCTGGATTTTGGCAGCTTGAATTTGCGTTCCCGATGGAAACGTTGCTTTTTGAAAACTCACTGTTAAATAGATTGGCTTACGGAAGAATAACTTACCATTTTACGCTATGAAAGCATATAAGCATTTTACATAAGCAAAGCATTTTACCGCACAGTCGGAGCGCCCAAAAGCCCCAATTACACCTAAAATAACGGCATACACTGCAATATCATTATTATAGATAATATTACCTTATTATCATTACTCGCATTCACTAGCCACCTTGTGCTGGCTAGTGAATACGAGACCGTTTGCTGGGTGTGACACATCTTACTCTGTATCGGTTAGGTCACGGGACCGTGCGATAGCTATGACACCTTTCCCTGTGCTCGTTTGGGCGCACGAGACCGTGTACTGGGTGTGATGCAGCCTTTTTCTCCACTGGCTGTTATGTGCGTCGGCGATTGTCAACATATGGCTTGTTCCCGCTCCCCACAGGACAGATGTGTGGATGCTAACCTAAGCATCATTGGCCTAATGTTTTGGGACCTGTCCCGTGTACACCCCGCTATCGGTCGCCAGTTTCTGGTAACCGAGCAAAGGCCAAGGCGCTTGCATTTTAGGCCAACTTGCTACGTTAACGACATGGGGAGCGTCCAAATTCCGAACGCTGTTAAAAAATATGTCCATAAAACGTTAGAACCAAGAATCGAATACGCACGCGTTGAATGAGTATTACAAAACGGTAAAATGAGATACTTTCCTATTTGCAGCCACATTTTGGTACGCACTGCTTCCTATAATTGTACCAAAATCCTCGCAAGAACAAAACTAAAGAAATATAGATGCACGGCTTTACCTGAATCCCAGGTGGCCCGAAAAAGTGAATATAATTTCAGACCATAACTAACAGGTCCCAAATCCTCGCAGATCACTGTTGGACACGAATTAATTTCATTCTAAGAGCTCAGTGCAACTGAAACACAAGATGAAATGACCTGTTTTTAGCTTGCTGATGTACGTTGCATTCGGTTTTGCAGAATCTGACGTACTTTCAAAACACCACGGCATTAAAAGTACCCCAGACGGACTGCCAGTTCTGAACATAACTCGTGTGACCATGCCAAGTCATTTAAGTTCGTAGCAGAAGACAAAGGAAACCGCCAAACCCACTGTTGGTGAAGAAGTTTTAGGTGCGCAAGGTTCGCAGGGAAAAAATAAGACAAATTTGTGATGAAACGTGGCACCATCTTGGCCATTGGTGCTATAAACATACTAAGCAAGACCATTGAGGCTGCGGAGACGTCCCTAGTTTGCTGGCTGATGAGAAAATCATCTCCTGCCGTTATCGGCAACAAGAACGACAATCTGCGTTTTGTGAGTTACCTGCGGAAAGTGGGGCTCAAAGAAGCATGGGCTGCGCGCTGGATTGTCACAGAAGCTTACAAAGGCGATCTCACAAGAAGGAGGTGGAGAGATTGGTATAAATGCCTTTTTGTCTCTTGTAAATGTCATACAGTGCGAGCGTCCGATGGCAAATGGGTAACGCGATCATGTGAAGGTGATTCGTCAAAGTTCCATGGCATATGTCGCTATAAACCGAGGACCAAGCGGGTTGGGTGATGCTGGTAGAACATAGCACCGTTCAATGAATAAATATCTCTAGACAGGGATGTTAATTTTTGGAATCGGCTGATGACTCAGCTCAGAAAAAGTTGACCAATGCACCCCGAAAACTTCGCTCCTCTCTGGATTTTGGCCGCTTCAGTTTGCGTTGCCTATATAAACGCCGTGGTTTGAACAATCACTTTTAAATAGATTGGATTACGGAAGAAAACCTTACCAGTTTACGTTATGAACGCGTGTAAGACCGCACAGTCTGAGCGCCCGAAAGCCCCAATTCCACTTGTAATAATGGCATACGCCAGAATAACGGCATACACTGTTACCTTAACGGAGACATACAGCATAACTATATGCTAAAACCCGAATCAGTGTAATATTATGCTGATCGACGAACAAGAAACACACCTATTTAAGTTTCGTGTCACCACAAAGCATGGTCCGGTAAATATGAGCATGTATAGCTGAACAAGCACGATGCTCAGGAAAAAATTAAGCTTTGCCCTGGCATAATAGAGTCGAATGTTGACCCAATCAAAAAAAGTTTACCAATCGCGGGACCTCGCTAAGCCCAATCCACTGGCGTTTTCCGTTGGACGTTATTAGTCTGACTTTGGGATCGGCAGAGGGGAAATCGACGGGTCGCATCGACTTTCATTATGAGTCCGCCCTACAAAAAAGAAACAGCGAATCAGAGTTAGGGCTATTTATGACCTGTATGCTGTCTTTCAGGTCCCGGCTACGTTCATGTGCATTACGCACGCACGCAAAAAAGCAATGCCCTAATATTGCAGGGATGTAGTTTCCCTATCTAGAAGCATTTCCTTCTCTCCAAAAAGTTGGACTCCAGCCTCCCATAATTTGTGAAGAAAATGGGCTAAATAGGCGGAAAACCCGTTTCGTGGCGTACTTTTGAATTGTTTCTCATCAATTATAACTGCTCAGTCCGCTCAACTAACGCTGCGCACTGCACCCCATTCAAGTATTCTGCATCGAGTGACATCACGAATGTTGTGACGTCTTGTGGCGTAAACTACACACACTCAGACACTAACGCAAATGTCTCACGCATTAGCTTTAACCGCCCCGCCCTCGAACGTTAAGAAGAGAACGGGAAAAAAATTCGTGGAGAAACCAGCTTGTCGTCGCAATGCGGCGGCTGACGGCAGTGGCAATTTGGCGCAATTTGGCACAATTCTAACTGCTCAGCTCTCCAGCCTCTACTTACTAACTGCTTAGCTCTCCATCCTCTACTCATTTTGTGCAACTACACCCATATAGTACTTGCACGTTTGCCTTCGATGGGGGTATTTTGGCGTCACTGCGTGCTAATTTGCTTTTACTCTCTTCACTGTTCCTCACCATTACTGACCGTGAAAGGCGAGACAGAACACCATTCATGTCACACTCCAAGTCCGTTTTTTGAGGGAATTCAATGGTGGTTGTCTGACCGTAACCGTACTCTTAAAAGTGCTTGGGGTTTGACTACGTGCAGTCCGCTCACCACGCGCAGCGCCGCTACCTTTTGACTGACTTCAACAACTCAAGTGTGTGCCTTTGCGCTGACTTCAAGAACTCTTACGATCACGCTGCCGCCTCGTTCTGACATAGCCTTGGCTACCAGCCCGAGGCGTACATGCTGCGGCGTATGTAGTTGACGTTTGGCATTTCGCCGGAGGGGCATGGTTTATTTTTGGGCTATTTCTGAGGACATTTGTCACAAAGGCGCCGGCTGCAGACGCTTCGATGGCAAATTCCAGGCCGCCTCTCTGCCAAACACAAGCCACCAATCGCACGCGTTATCCGCCAATCAACAGCCAGAACTAGACCTGGGCCCGATGCAACTCGCATAAGCCAATAACTAGCGGCCCCCAAAGCTCTCCGCAAATCACATCCCGCAAAGTTGAACCGCCGGCGAGCTGGCACCTCCAATCCGCAGTGGGCATCGCTGGCATAGTTTTTCTTTGCATAATTATCTCGACATTAAAATGTGCGGGGATGCGTAGCGCTGCGTGATGGTGATGGGTTCGTAACGGGCAGGTGGTGGGTTCGATTCCCGGGACGGTGGTCGACTTGTGCTTGGGCCCACTTTGCACGCTTGCATCTGCTTTTCTGGGGCAGTTCATAGGCATGTAAGTACATTTATGAGTTGTTCATTAGTTAGTAACTCGTTAGTTGCTCATTAGTCATAGCTCATTGAGTTGTTCATAGTTATGAGATGCTCATGCTACGCGAAGCTCAGCCATCATCAATTTCATCATGCGGTCAGGTGCCGGTCATGATGAGAAGTCACGCAGGCATTCGGCCCTTCCGTCAATATCATCGGCTCTGGACATACGCTCCTTGTATTTAGCCGGTGCTGAAGCCTAGCCGGTAACTAGCCGGTAAGCTGGTATCTACGAGTTGTCTGGTTGTGATGTGAACCACGTCGCTTAGAAGAGCCTACCTCGAAACAAAAATAACCGGATTTCAACCACTTTGTTTCGGGTGGCTTGGTGTTCTCCGTTTTATTGTACGTGCCGCAAGATGTAACAGAAACAGAGAACGCAATTCTACCGGTATTTATATGATAGGCATACCACATTTCTGCACCAATACAAGTCAGCGGCATTGTGATCTCCGCCGGGCTCTTTAATTGTTAGCACGTGGCCGCTGTGCCTACCCCCGCACCAACCTCCACCACTGATTGAACCAGGGGCGGATCCAGAGAGGACGGTTACGGGGCCCATGACCCCCGTGGTACCCCGAAGTGGCCCATAGGCTCCTAATGGGGCTCATAAGTGACAGAACAGATACAGTTTTTTAAACACAAGACACAACAAAATTTCTTTAGATTTCCAGGCTACCGAGAACAGTCGCAAACAAAAGTGAATGGCCTACGAGAAAATATAAAAAATCTTCAATGATGGAAAAAGTTGTTAATTGGAAATTATAAGCATTATCACGCTGTATGGTGCGCTATCCTGTTTCCGGAGACCTATACCCACTTGCAAGGTCATTTCGATCGTTAAGGAGCCTTCCACGTTAGCCCAGACTGCTCTGCGTTTGCTCGAAAGGCCCTGTACTGTTTCTGTGCTGTTCCTGCTAGCGTGCCGGGCGCTCTTGTCAATCAGAGGCCTTCCACGGATTCTTCCCAGTCGCCAGAAAGGCTCTGTGGGCTATAGCAGTGGACCCCGATGTTAACTTGCCCGGGTATTCTCGGTGGCTCGGGGGCCCTTTACGTTGGTTTCGGTTCACCTAACGACACACTTGCGATATGCTTATGGGCCCTCTGCATTGGTCTAGTGCGCTTCCAATTTTAGGTTACTTGCTTAAGACCCTACGCTCTTGTCGGGAGCTCATCTGTTTACCTGCTTATGCACACCCTGTCGGTCGGGGCCCTCGAAACTGGGTCCAGGATACTTTCAATTTGAATGGAGGGCCCTGCGCACTTATCGGGGCCCCATCTGTTAACCGGCTACGGCACACTGGATTGTTTAGGGGCCCCCGGCACATTGAGTATTTTAATGTAGGGACCTACGGGATTGTTTAGGGGCCCCCGGCACATTGAGTATTTTAATGTAGGGACCTACGCTCTTGTCAAGGCCATCTGATAGCCTGCCCGGATGTACTCAATCTTTCGGAGGCCCTCTACATTGGGTCATGGGGAAGCCCTATTTGAATGCAGGCCCTACACACATGTCTGGGGTCAGCTCTCTTAACTTCTTCGGCCAAAGTGGATTGTCCGGGAGCCCATTCTCGGGCACCCTCGATCATTCGGAGCTCTCTACATCGTGCCGTGGGTATTTCACATTTGAATGGTGGCCCTACTCCCTTTTCGGCGGCCCCATCTTTTCACCTCCTATGAATTTAGGGCGCTGCACTCCTGTCGGGGGCCGTCAGGTAATCTGCTTGGGTACACTCCATATTTCGGGGGCCCTCTGCATAGGGTTTGGATACTCCTTATTTGAGTGGAGGCCATTACGCTCTTGTCGGGCCCTTTCTGATAAGCTGCTGGGGTGCATTTCATCGTTTGCGGGCGATGCGCATTGGGTCTTGAGAGCACTTGGAGAGAGTGCAGCGCATTGGCATCTCGCAGATGTACATTGTATGTCAAACCGATAAGGCGCTAGGACTCCCCGACATCGACGATATCACACCTCTGTTTTTTTTCTCACAAAATTTAGACTTGACACGCGCTTGGGTGGGGGTCAAATGGACCCCACACAGAAACTTTTCTGGAATGATTTCGGAATGGCGCGGTGTAGCCGCAACAAATTTTGCATAGCTGTGGACAACTAAATGCGGATCGTCTGGCATGAAACATTTAGATGCACTATGTAAGGCCACTGACCTATGACAGGTCAGAGTTGGGTCATGGTTTCATCGAAGGCAATTTTTCGGGTATCGTTCAGTCCGATCCAAAAACGGGGTGTTAAGCGAGGCCGTACACCTCTGAGATACTTTCTTAGGATACACAACAATTGAATAAGCAAATTAAACTGAACTAGGGTCAGGTGTTGAGGTCAGACCACGGTCAGGACCAACCATCTTTATTACTCTACGGCTTACTGTATGGGGCAGTTTCTGGTGCTCATTTGAAATTTCTTGATAACCGAAACCACATTTTGCACCTTCCATGGGCTTCTTAACTGTCAGAATAAGTCACTGATCTAAAATGACCCAAGTCAACACTTTGTTTTTAGCAGCACGCTGCCCAGCGTAATATTTGTTGCTTATCCAACTGCAATACTCAAAGCAGTCTTGTGTTATTGTGGTCTCCACGGCTTTTACAAGGTCACACAAGGCCATTAATCTCAAATGAGCATGTGATCTTTTGATTGGTGCAGCTACCTAGGTTCCAGAGGCCCTTTGGAGACCATCCTGGAATTTGACATCGTTTGACCTTATTAAATCCAAAGATCATGACCTTAAAACCTCGAACTTCAACCTAAGTGAGTTCACGTACAGGTTAACACACCCTGTGAATTTGGCATCTCTAGCTCTCTTGTTCCTGAGGTCTCTGCGGATGAGATTATCGTCCCCCCCCCTCTCCCACCCGAGCGAAGGGTATTGAACCGGCCACCCGGGCGCCCGCTCATTTCATAAACACCGCTGTTTTTCATGAAAATACCTTGAGCCCAGGCTTGCATCAACAGCATTCATTGCCCCTCGGGCACTTAGGCTTCGAGATAGGATATTTCACCTTAGACTAATTTAATTTCTTGTTCGTCCAAGCTATGCGTACGCGCAGTTTCGATTTCCCAACGATTGTTTGAATGTGATAAGTGTCTTGATGTGTAATGCATGCTGGCTTAAAATCGCCTTCATGTATCAGTGTTGTCTGACGCTTGATACACGATGTCTGTTTAATTGAAATCGTTTGCGTGTAAAAGTGATGCGTGATGCGAGATGTCTGTGTTCTTGAAATCGCTTGCGGAAGTAAATTATCTGTTATGCGTGATGCCTGTGAACTTGAATTCGTTTGCACATACACGTATTTTTCTCGCAATAAGATTCTCAGTTAGATGTGCACTTTATCGCAGAAATGACCGGCAATTGCTTTTGTTTAATCCCCTGCATGTTGGTGGCCTGTAAAAACTGTGGCTAGCTGTTTTTGAAGGAAAAAACTGAGACGTCGAGTGAAATCTGCAGACAAATTTGAATTTGTACCGATATTCTTTTTGATAAACGCATGCAGCCAAAATATCACATTCATCTCTCCATTTTCCTCTTTCCTCTTTGAAAAATAAAGCAATCAATGCTGTTTTATCTATACGCATAGTGTTCCTCACAAATGCACTTTACAATTTGCGAAGCGCTGCCATAATGTCGATAGTGATGGCGGCATACCCTCTACATAACAATTTAAACGTAATGTAAAGATTTTGTCCGGTCACTAAGGTGAGTCTAGACCAAAGTCATGCCATAACGGCAGGTCGACTTCAGTTACAACTGCGTTGGGAGCTATGGCTAACTGCCTAACCTGTAAATGAATCGTGTGCAGGGTTGGTGTGTAGTCGCATATGCAACCGCTGCAACTGGAAGAGCGTTCATTGCAATATTCAAAGGGCGGGACCGCCAGCACCCTCTCGCTTTCATAGGATTGGGTCGCCGCAGACTCGCCCTGCGGTCGAGTTTCTCTGTTCCCGACGTAGTATCACATGCCTGCCGCCGACAGCAACTCCAAAGGTCCCCCCCTGTACCCACCCGCGAACAAAAAACAAACTCGAATTCAGTTAGTAGCCTGTGCCAGGGAACTCAGTTGAAGTCGCCGGGGGCGATAGGGTCCGATACCCACCAGACATACACGCGATTTCAAACAGCAAAACGAAGGTAATGCAGATGACTTTGTGGACTGCAACATATCTCAATTTTGGTGTTTGGGAGTTCCCCTGTCATCTACGCCACCCATTTTGCTTTTTTGTCTCCTTCTTCTCACCTTTCCGCCAACTAACCCCTAATCCCTGGGTTCAACCCGCCGAACTCGCCGAATGTGCACCAGCTTAGGCGCAAGCACCCGTCGGTTCTGTAGCAAATTGCAGGGTAACCTTGGAGCTTAGTGACGTAATCCTCGGTGTCCGACCTCACACGATGGTAGTAATGGAAGTCACTCGGTAAGTAGCATCGAATGCCCTTTCTGCATGATATATTTATTGTTTCGTATTTGTGACGTTCAGCCAGCTTACGCTTGGAACACATTTTGAAAAGAGCTCTAACGCGTTCGTTGGAATAGGCGTCAGTAAATCCCGAAATACTGTTTCACCGACCGAGAAGCCATGTCAAAGTAGATCCCCGCTGTCGCTCACCGTCAGTGCGCGTCTAGAGCTATACCAGGGAAAGCCGCAGGCCGCCCATGACAACCCAGAGCGTCAGCGTGATGGTACATTGGCTTGAAGTGGCCATTGGCTCTAAGCTGGCCCTCAATTTGTCCATACAGGCTATTACTGGTTATGGACCGGACCAACACACTGCATGACGAGCCGACGGCGCTGCGCGTGGTGATCCTGGCGCTCCTCGACCTCCTGCGTGTCCTGAGTCTGCTGTTGATTGGTATCCCGGACGTCATTTTTAACCACGTTCTGTATGCAGCCTGCCAATCCGTTCAGATCGCAGCCGCCGGTTTCGCAATCGCTCTGAAGATGACGCAGATGCTGGTCGCCCTCGACAAGTTTATCGCCGTCGTCTGTCCGCTGCGTTACCGCGATATCATGGACTGCTGTATGCAGTGGCTGCTTGAATGGCCCTGGCTGGCTGTCCTGTTTACGGTTGTGGTGGGGACCGCCTGTTCTGCCCTCCAGTTGGAGACCGTCTACCAGTTCGGACAGCGCATTGGAGAATTAACTGTTGTTGGACAGGATTGGCGCTGGGAAAAGCCGCCGAGCGTTTATATGTTTCTTGATGAAGCCTTTCTTTTGTTTCTTTCGGTAGCCATCGGATTTTTGTTCGTCCTCACTGGAATCAAAGGACTTCGGCAGAATCAGATGGAGACGATTTCGTCAGGAATCACTGACGGCATTGCAAACAACTTTGCCTTGACTTGTACCAAATCTTTCAAAAAAATTGTCAAAGTTTTGTCGCTCTTCGTCATTCTGGACATCATCGGAGGTGGTCTCAGGATCGGCACCAGCTGGACCAGCATGCCCACACTAGCATATATACTCCACCTTACTCGTCTCGGCTGCCTGGCTGCCGAAGCATGGGTCTACAGCATGAGACACGTGCTCGTGCGATAGGCGTTCAGCAACAGCCTCCAGCCCCTTCGAGGCCTCTTTCGTCGTGGGGAATCCCGCAACTCTGTCCAACCATCACGCTAAACGCAAGATGTCGTACGGCTCTTTAGCTGTTGGAAGCTCTCTTAGACACAGTGCGTTGAAAGACTAACGTCTACGCGCAGTTTTCACTCGTTGAGCTGTCATCCTTAGCTGTTAAACGTTTCGACCCCTCGGGTGACCCCGTGGTTCTCACTCTATCTGAGATGGAGGCCCCTCGGATGTTTCCCCGGTTTCGACTCCTTTGCGGGTTAATAATCTTCGGGTGCCCGTCCTTTCACTGCTGCCACTGGTCGTGCCGCGCGCGACGAAAGCCACCGAGCGGCTCGCATGACGTCCACAAGCTCTGTAGCTGAAAAGTCAATGTAACCTGTGTACGCATGATGTAACATCATTGCACGCAATGGAACACGTGTGTGTACAATGTGCTTTAGAGCACTCAACGTACTGGATCAATAGCCAGATGTCGGATGGATCTGCAAACGGATTGCATCGGACCAGAAAAGTTGGGCAACGCAGGAAGCAGTGAGAATGTTATAACACAACAGGAACGACAACTTGACGAGAAAAAAAACTAATTTAACTTCCACACATGCTAATTCAGGATCAAACTACAACAGAATAACCATATCATGGAGCTCATAGTTGCAAACATCTTCGTTGTAATGATGGCTAACTGGAGGTTCAGATGAACATGTCATTGAGTATGATATTCGGTAGAAAGCGTCTGCTAACCAACAATGATTTGATATTTTGAACATGTTATTATTATCAGAACTCGTAATGTATTGACACGTTGATATTTAATTCACATCTATTAAATCTAAACTGTGTGGATATTAGAAAATTTCAAGTTCAAAACTTAGCTACGTGTTTTAGGAGGATTCCATTTCGTTCAGATGTTAATTCCCCCTTTTATTAAGCCTGATTTTTCTTCGAGGGTTCAGCTTCTTTGCAAACAATATGGGCTTATGCTGGTTATTTTCTAAGTCATGTGTCCAAGATATGTGCTCAGACCTACTTCCATTCACGCCAGGTAAAAACATAAGGTCATTTGTAACTAGGAGCTTATTCTGGCAGTCATTCAGAATACTTAAACCCAGCTCATAATTGTTATTTTTCCGTCGGTCACAAAGTCTGATTAAAGTTGTTACAAAGCAAGCCGAAAATAGGCTGATGTGTGACATATTTGGATGTTGATGATGTTAGAAGCAAACAACATTAATGCGCATGGATACGCATTGGCATGAGCATAATTTAGCTCAGCCGGATCATGATGGATTTGGAAAAGAAAATTCCAGAAAGTCACATTGGTATGAAAGCCGCACTCCGCTGATGCAGTGTATGTGTTTGGACTTTGAAATCATACCTAAATACGTTTTCCTGTACGGTGCGTCTAGCCTACGAAGTGCATGATTGAAAGGTGTACGCCAGCGCCAGGAATATCATGGTATTGCTCGGCGGACTCTTGTGCAGTATAATATAAGCGTGTGTATTTCTGTTCTCGGGTGATTGCTCTACCTTCCCCGTGTCATTTTGGGCCCACAATAATTGGTGAGGATCCGGAACCCCGTTCTGTGAATTTCACTTTAAAATAAGGAGTCATTGGAGAATGGGGAAAGAGCCAGGAGAAGGGCATGGGAGTGATCTGACATCGCTCATCCTGACTCGTGCAAACACATGGTTTTAGGGAGGAAGGTGAAACATCATGTTAACCATAGCGATATGAAACCAACTAAACGCTCACTTTTCTAATTCAGAAGCACCTTTCAGCTCTGTGGCAAAGCGCATGGAGGCCTCCGAGGTTTGTGGCGTAATCTTCGGTGTCCGGCCTTATACGATGGTAGTAATAGAAGTCACTCGGTAAGCAATATCGAATGCATTTTGTGCAAGGTTATTTGTGTACGTCTTCAATCCTTATACCAAACTTGAATCGATTTTATTTTTTTTAATTTGTGCCATTCAGCCAGCTTACGCTTGACATACATACTTTGGAAAGAGCTCTAATGCGTTCGTTGAAATACGCTTCAGTAAATCCCGAAGTAATTGGTCATTTACCATACTGCGAGATGTCAAGTTAAAAGAGATCCCCGCTGTCGCTTACCGTCAGTGCGGCTCCAGAGCTAGGCCAGGGAAGGTCGTAGACCACCCATCAGGACCCAGAGCGTTAGCGTGATGGTACCGTGGCTCAAAGTGGCCGTCGGCTCTGCTCTCGCCCTCAATTTCTCCATACCGCTGTTGGTGATCGGTCGGACCAAGACACTGCATGACGAGCCGATGGCACTGCTCGTGGCAAACCTGGCGCTCGCCGACATACTGTTTGTGCTGAATCTGGTGCTGATCGGTTGTCTGGACCTCATTTTTAACCACGTCCTGTATGCAGCCTGCCAGTCCGTTCAGATCGCTGCCGCCTGTTTCGGAATCGCTCTGAAGATGACGCAGACGCTGGTCGCCCTCGACCAGTTCATCGCCGTCGTCTATCCGCTGCATTACCGCGACATCATGGACCGCTGGACGAAGTGGCTGCTTGTTCTGCCTTGGCTGGCTGTCCTGTTTACGGCTGTGGTAGGGGCCGCCTGTTCTGCCCTGCAGTTGGAGACCGTCTACCAGTTCGGACAGCGCGTCGGGGAATTGACTGAAGTTGGACAGGACTGCCGTTGGGAAAAGTTGCCGAGCGTATATATGTTTTTTGTTGAAGCCTTTCTTCTCTTCTTTTCGGTAGTCACCGGATTTTTGTTCGTCCTCGCTGGAATTACAGGACTTCGACAAAATCAGGTAGAGGCGATTTCGGCGGGAATCTCTGACGGCACTGCAAACAGCTTTGCTCTGACACGTACCAAATCTTTCAAGAAAATTGTCAAAGTTTTGTCGCTCTTCGTCATTCTGGACATCATCGGTGGTGGTCTCAGGATGGGCACCCGCTGGATCAGCATGCCCACAATGACATCCATTCTGCACCTTGCTCGCCTCGTCTGCTTGGCTGCCGAAGCGTGGGTCTATAGCATGAGCCACGTGCTCATTCGCAAGGCGTTCAACAGCAGCCTCCAGCCGCTTCGAAGCCTGTTTCGTCGTGGGCAATCCGGCAACTCAGGCTAAACTCATCAGGCTGAACGCAAGATGGCGTGCAGCCCCTCCGCTGTTGGAACATCTAGATACAGCGCTGTTGAATGACGAATGTCTACACGCAGTTTTCACTCGTCCGTCGGTCGTCCTTAGCTGTTTAACGTTTCGAAGCCTCGACTCCTCCGGTGACTCCGTGGTTCTCACTCCATCTGACACGGAGACTCCTCAGATGTTTCCCCGGTCTCGACCCCTTTGCAGGCTAATACTTTTCGGGTGTCCGCCATTTCACTGTTGTCCTTGCTCGTGACGCGCGCGACGTAAGCCACGAAGCGGCTCGGATGATGTCCACGAGTTCTGCACCTTGGTATGTTAATGTACTGTGTGCACGCACGATGTAACATCATTGTACGCAATGGAACACGCATGTGTGTTATGGGCGTTAGAGCACTCCACGGGCTGGATCAAGCGCCGGATGTCGGATGGATCTGCAAGCGGATTGCACTGCACCACACAAATTGGACAACGCAGGAACCGGAGTGAGGGTGTTATAACACATCAGGAACTACAATATGACCGGATACAAACTAATTTAACTTCCAAACATGTTAATTCAGGCTCAAGCTCAACCATTGATATAGATTGTTACGAGCATATATTAGCTCAGCCGGATCGTGATGGATTTGGAAAACAATTCTAAAAAAGCCGCATGGGCGATCGCATTGGGTTCTGGAGATGCGTACCGGTCTAGATCAGATAATAATTCCCTTAAGTGCTCTACTGCGTGTCCTAAACGTAAAAATTTGCTTAAAAATATTGCCATATTTTAAAGACGTTGATACCCTGGGACGTTTTTTGTTGTGTAGTGTTGTGATGTGCTGCGACAGTGTCAAAAGTTCGGCGTATCGTAGCTTGTGGCTCTTCTTCGTGCTCTTCGTACCGTTATGTAAAAAAATAAAGACAAGGCAAATGATGCAGTGAACTTCCATCTTGGTTTTGTCGTAGAAAAGCAACTGATCTTAGGCGCCAAGGATTCACGCTACAGGCGTCAGCCACGGATGTGCCCAGAGACCACCTGAAGGAGTTCCTCGACATAATGTCTGACACACACACACCGCGGACACATGCGCAGGCTAAAGTTCAGCGGTCTCCCCCCCCCCCCCCCCCACCCCCAGGCACATGTGATCCTGCTCCGCCGTTATCAATTATCTTGCATCCCATAATTCTGAAGTGATCGTTTCTGGCCGAAAGGTCTTTATTCCAAACAACCAAACCAAAACAATCGTGTGCAGGCCTCGTATGAAACCATTCCTTCAGTCAACTGACCGTGTATGTACGTTGATGCAAAGGATGGTTTTCCTTAACTCGAAAAAACGAGATGATAATGGTTTTTCGTGGCCTTGAGCAATACGCTGTCAATGAGATTGCAAACTGGTTGGTATGGTCTTCGATACGTCATTGCCTGATAACGTCATGGTACATTGCAAAACATTTGTAGAGAGCCAACTGCTGACCGTTTTGTCTGGAAATGGTGGTAATGAACGCCAGGTATGAAGAACTCGACCACTGTATTTTATCAGTTTTCTTGCAGCGTAATATTATATTATTGATGTTTGGTTTGTATAAGGCCTGCCAATACTATGGGAAGTAAGTCTACGGCAATTAGGCATGTGTGTTAAGTTCGAATTCCCATATGAATAAGTATTTCTGTGCGGTACGTTTAGGATGCGAAGTTGTTGCTTGAAAGGTGTATGTCAGCGCCAGGTAAATTATGGTATTCTCCGGGGACGCCTGCCCGGTATGATACAGGCGTGTGGTTTTCTGTTCTGCCGTGATTGCTCTACCTTGCCCGTGTTACTTTGGGCCCATGTTTATTTCTGAGGGTCAGAAATACTGTTAAGTAAATTTCTTTTTAAATCAGGAGTGCTGAAATATCACAAGGCGCCCTTTTCAAGCATCGCCTGTTGACAATGGCAACCTAGGTTTATTGTAGAAACGTTGCTAGCTGAGCTGGCTTCTCAGTGACCATGTTCGTCTTGGAATATCCGACCTTCTTTCCAACCCGTGTAGTTAAACAATTACGTAACATAGCTTTAACAGAGCAAGCTCTCAAGCCTTAAAGGAAACACCCGGAAGCTCGGCGGTGCAGTATCCATCGGCTACACGGCGTTTACCCTTTTGCTGATATTAGGTGGTGGCTGGTGAGCGCACCACAACAGCATCGTTTCTCATAAGATTGCATTCGAACGCTTCAGGATGCCAATTTAGCCCTGACATTTTTTTGTTTTGCTTGATCACATTTTACCAATTGTCGACCATTTTAACGTTTATATTTCTGTCTGTTTTGAATTCAGAACACCACACAGTCACATACACACCATCATGGGTCGCGACAAAGTCACCCCCGCCGCGTGCACCGCCCCGTGTCCCACTGCGACTACCGCACAGTAACATACGCCGTCCGTCTGCCGCGCGAGTGCGCAAGCCGGACAGCTGTAGACTCCGCCTGGTGGCACGGCGGGACAGTCAGCCCCCCCCCCCTTCCCCCCCCCCCCCCCCCAGCCGGCAGCCCAGTCCCACAGCTCCCTCTGAAGTGCCCCGGCTAACATCATTTAATGTGGGCTCAAAATTTCATGGGGCACGGTAGGGCAAGCACGGCACAACAGATATCCACACCCCAGTGTCATACCGTGCAAGTGTCACACGGGGATTTATAGTTTACCTGGCGCTTGCTTGCGCGTAGGAAGCATTCACTTTTGGCACCTAGACAAACTGCACGGAACTAATTAACGAGGCGGGAATTCAAACTCAACACAAATATCCTGCGTCAGCGCAAGGTGGGTGAGTGTGAATGTGACACATGAGTGTGCAGCCAACAGCACAGTACGTACACGTTGGAAAATAACTAGGGAAATGAAAAATATTACACGCATAGTGGAGAGCAGGGAGCCAAATGCGATTTCTCCAACGGTGCTCACTACTTGAAATAAAAAATCGGAGTTATTCAAAAGAATTTCGAAGAGACTGGTACCATCAATCAAATCGTTCCCGTCTGATTGAGGAAAAGAACGCAACTAAAAATGTAGTAGTAGTTAAAAGTAAAAAAGTGGAGTAATCCATTTAATCTGCTTATCCAAGCTTCATCCTCTTATCAAAAGCAGAATACATTGACGTAGGATTGCAAAGATTTGTAGAAAGAACATTTAAATTTTCTGGTTGCACGGTGCTCTAAAATGCAACAAAAATCCAAAGGCATGAATTTGTCGTGGTTATGAGGCTAATAATCTAGGTCAAGATAAGTTGACTTACGCTTGTCTTCGACTGAATTTTTGAAGAATTTGAACTGAAGAACTTGTGTTGTGCTGGGCTTGTAACGACGCGATATTAGCCATAGTTAGGTACTGGCTTTGAATCTTAATATTTCTGTCAGAGGGCAGGAGGCAGTGGGCAGAGTGTCCGCTTGCAGCAGGGTTTACAAAAATTTGGCATTCGTCCTGTAGTAAGACATGCTATTTCAAAAAGAAGGCCTACAAAAGAAAGAAGCGTAAACCAAAGCGTTGAAAAGCCGCTCCACCCACCGAAATTTGAAGGCGTCTCCACGCATGCGTACTACGGATTATTCACATTGCGCCACCTGGGCTCAAAAACAAACCTCAGGATGTTTCTGAAATGCATCTCAAACCATTCAAGGGAGGCTGCAACTGCAGTTGTCTATCAACAGACCTTGCGAGCGTTTTGAAGTCACCTAAGCATTGGAGAAGAAGAAAAGAGAAATGAGAACGGCATGGGAGCAATCTGACATCGTTCATCCTGGCTCTTGCAAATACAAAGAGTCATGGAGGAAGGGGAAGCATCATGTTACCTATAGCGTCATGAAACTATCTATACGCTCACGTTTTTTTTGCAACTTCCAGGCCGCCTCTCTACCAACCACAAGCCACCAATCGCACGCGTTCTCCCCCAATCAACAGCCAGAACAACAGCTGGGCCCGATGCAACTCGCATAAGCCAATAACTAGCGGCCTGCCCAAGCTGTTCGCAAATCACATCCCGCAAATTTGAACCTCCGGCGAGCTGGCACCTGCAGTCCGCAGTGGGCATCGCTGGCATAGTTTTTTTTTGAACAGTTATCTCGACAATAGGATGTGCGGGGATGCGTAGCGCCGCGCGGTGGTCATGGGTGCGTAACGGGTAGGTGGTGGGTTCGATTCCCCGGACGGTGGTTGACTTTTGTTTGGGCCCACATTGCACGCTTGCATCGGCTTTTCTTGGTCACTTCATAGGCATGTAAGTAAAGTGATGAGACGCTCATGCTATCCAAAGCTCAGCCACCATTAATTTCATCATACGGTCAGGTGCCGGTCATGATGAGAAGTCACGCAGGCATTCGGCCCTTCCGTCAATATCATCGGCTCTGGACATACGCTCCTTGTATTTAGCCGGTGCTGAAGCCTAGCCGGTAACGTCGGCCGGTAAGCTGGTATCTACGAGTTGTCTGGATGTGATGTGAACCACGTCGCTTAGAAGAGCCTACCTCGAAACAAAAATAACCGGATTTCACCCACTTTGTTTCGGGTGGCTTGGTGTTTTTCGTTTTAAATGTACGTGTCGCAAGATGTAACTAAAACAGATGATGCAATTCTACCGGTATTAAATATGATAGTCATTCCACATTTCTGCAACAATACAAGCCAGCGGCATCGTGATCTCTGCATGGCCCTTTAATTGTTGGCACGTGGCCGCTGTGCCTCCAGACACACCATCCTCCACCACTGATTGAATCAGGGGCGGATCCAGAGAGGGCGGTGACGGGTCCCATGCCTCCCGTGGTACCCTGAATTGGTCCATAGGCTCCGATGGGGCCCATAGGTGACAGAACAGATACAGTTTTTTAAACACAAAACAAAACAAAACTTCTTTGGATTTCCAGGCCACCGAGAACAGTCGCAAACGAAGTGAATGGCCTACGAGAAAAGATAAAATAATCTTCAAAAATGGAAAAAGTTAATTGGAAATTATAAGCCTTATCACGCTGTCTGGGGTGCTATCTTGCTAACGGGGACCTATATGACCACTTGCAAGGTCATTTCGATCGTTAAGGAGTCTTCCACGTTAGCTCTGACTGCTTTGCGTTTGCTCGGAAAGCCCTGCACTGTTTCTGTGCTCTTCCTGCTAGCGTGCCGGGCGCTCTTGTCAATCAGAAGCCTTCCACGGATGCTTTCCAGCTGCCAGAAAGGCTCTGTGAGCTAGAGTAGGTGACCCCATGTTAAATTGCCCGGGTATTCTCGGTGTCTCGGGAGGCCTTTACGTTGGTTTCGGTTCACCTAATGGCACACTTGCGATATGCTTATGGGCCCTGTGCATTGGTCTAGGGCGCTTCCAATTTTAGGTTACTTGCTTAGGACCCTACGCTCTTGTCGGGAGCTCATCTGTTAACCTGCTTATGCACACTCTGTCGGTCGGGGCCCTCGAAAGTGGGTCCGGGATACTCTCAATTTGAATGGAGGCCCCTGCACACTGCCGGGGCCCCATTTGCTAACTGGCACCGGCACACTTGATTGTTTGGTGGCCCGGCACATTGGGTACTTTAATGTAGGGACCTACGCTCTTGTCAAGGGCATCTGATAGCCTGCTCGGATACACTTGATCTTTCGGAGGCCCTCTACATTGGGTCCTGGGGAAGCCCTATTTGAATGGAGGCCATACGCGCTTGCCTGGGGTCCCCTCTCTTAACTTCTTCGGCCAAAGTGTATTGTCCGGGAGCCCTGCACATTGAGTGTTGGCGTTTGAATTTAGGGCCCTGCGCTCCTATCGGGGCCATCTGATAACCTGCTCGGGTACACTCCATCTTGCGGGGCCCTTCCGCACCGGGTTTTGGGCACTTTTTACTTCAGTGGCGGGACCTACGCTCTATGCTCTTGTTGCGGCCCCTTCTGATGAGCTGCTCCGGCACATTCGATTGTTAGGGGACCTCTGCGTCTGGTCTTGGGTACTTTCGATTTAAATGGAGGGCCCTGCGCCCTTGACGGGGGCTCTATCTGCTAGCATGCACGGGCACATTCGATCATTAGTGGTCCCATGTCGCGGATATTTTATATTTGAACGAAACGCCCCACGCACCTCTCAGGGTCCCATCTGATAACCTGCTTAGGCACTCTGCATTGTTTGGGGGCATTGCACATTGAATAGTTTAATGTAGGGCCCTACGCTCTAATCGGGGGCCATCTGATAGCCTGCTCAGATACACTCAATCTTTTTGGGGGCCCTTCACACTAGGTCTTGGTTACGTTTTATTTGAATGAGGGCCCTACGCTCTCGTCAGGGGCCCATCCGATAGCCTGCTCAGACACATTCGATTGTTCGGGGGGACTCTACACCGGGTCACCCTTTTTTGAACGGTTGGTCTACGCACTTGTCGGGGGCCCTCTCTGTTCGCCTCACTGTTCGGCCACACTGGATTGGTCGGGGACCCTGCACATTGGGTTTCGCTGTTTGGATTTAGGGCCCTGCACTCTTATCAGGGTCCATCAGATAATCTGTTTGAGACATTCCATCTTTCGGGGGCCATGGCACTGGGCTTTCGGCACTACTTATTTGAGTGTAGGGCCTTGCGTTCTTGTCGTGGCCCCTTCTGATAAGCCGCTCCGGTGCATCCGATTGTTGGGCGACCTTTACGTCGGGTCTTGGGTGCTTGCTTTTTGAGTGGAGGTCTTCACGGGGCCCTATCTGTTAACATTCGCGGGCGCGCTCGATCATTCGGAGCCCACTACATCGTGCCGTGAGTATTTCACGTTTGAAGTGTGGCCCTACTTTCTTGTCGGCGGCCCCATCTTTTCACCTCCTTTGAATTTAGGGCGCTGCACTCCTATCGGGGGCCGTCAGGTATTCTGTTTGGGTGCACTCCATATTTCGGGGGCCCTCTGCGCCGGGTTTGGATACTTCTTATTTGAATGGAGGGCCTCATGCTCTTGTCGGGCCCCTTCTGATAAGCTGCTGGGGTGCAATTCATCGTTGGCTGGCCATCTGCCTTGGGTCTTGAGTGCTTTCTATTTGAATGGAGGGTCTTACGCTCTTGCTAGAAGCCCTATCTGTTAAGACGCTCGGACACACTTCATCTTTTGGAGGCTCTCTTCATTGGGTCTTGAGGACTTTCAATTTGAATAGAGGTCCATGAGCTCTTGATGGGGGCCCGATGTAATAACTAGTTTGGGAACTGGCCCCGCGCTCCTGTCGGGGGGCCCCCATCTGTTACCTGCTCGGGCACACTCAATCGTTCCCAGGCTCTCCATGCTGTGTTTTGATTACTTCTTAGTTGAGTGCATGGTCCTATGTTCTTGACGGGCCTGGCGATTTACCTATTCAGCTGCTGGAGCCGATGGTGGACACAGACGGAGAGGGCAAGGTACAGGATCATGTCCTCCCATGAACCATGCCGAGGGACCTATAGGCTCCCAAGCTGCCCACAACTGGCCGACCGGGCGCAGTTTTCTAACAAAACGTTACATGCAACTCAGTTGGACGTCTTCGGGCCTACAGACAACCAAGAGCGGTTACTGGCAAAAGTAAAGACTTTATGAGCAGATCAAGTTAATTCTTTGCTGATTGAGGAAACGTTGCTTGGACAAAATTTTGGGGTTGATTACGGTGTCCAGAGACATAGCGCTGTTGCCTGGACCCAATATGTCCATTTTCCGGGGCAGTCTGATCGCTAGGGAGCTTTCTACGTTGCCCTTGATATCTTTGCACTTTCTCGTGGGGCCCAATGTCGCTGCTGGGACGCTATCTTCTTCTATGCCTGAACACTCTTGATCGATCATGTTTTCCTCCACCGATTTCACCTGATTTCCCGAAAAGCTCTGTACGCTTTTCCGGGGCGTAATACGCCAGGGTACGCTCAGTTGCTCAGAGGCTCATCATATTAGTATTGGGTTCTTCCCACTTACTCGAGGGACCTGAGCTCTAAAACGGGTGAAGGGACTATATCCCCCTGGATTTCAGCCGAGCGGGGTTTGTCCAAAAAGATCGCCGAAAATGATATTATCAGTTTTTATATTGGCATCTCGCAGATGTTCATTATATCTTAAGCCAATAAGGCGCTAGGACTCCCCGAAATCGACGATATCACACCTCTGTTTTTTTCTCTCTCACAAAGTTTAGACTTAACACGCGATGGGGTGGGGGTCAAATGGACCCCACACATAATTTTTTCTGGAATGCTTTCGGAATGGCGCAGCGTAGCCGCGCCAAATTTTGCATAGCTGTAGACACCAAAATGCGGATCGTCTGGCATCAAACATTTAGATGCACTATGTCAGGCCACTGACCTATGGCAGGTCAGAGGTAGGTCATGGTTTCATCGAAGGCAATTTTTTCCGAAACCGTTCTGTCTGATCCAACAGCGGAGTGTTAAGCAAAGCCATACACCTCTGAGATACTTTCCTAGGATACACATCACTTGAATAAGCAAATGAAATTGAACTAGGGTGAGGTGCTGAGGTCAGACCACGGTCAGGACTAACCGTTTTTATTACTCTAGGGCTTATATATTTATTGCTTATTACTCTAGGGCTTATATAGGGTTTATATGGGGTAGTTTCTGGTGCTCATCTCAAATTTGTTGATAACAGAAACCACATTTTAACCTTCCATGGGCTTCTTAAATGTCAGAATAAGTCACTGATCTAAAGTGACCCGGGTCAACACTTTGTTTTTAGCAGTATACTGCCTAGCGTAATCTTTGTCGCTTGTCCAAATGCAAAACTCAAGGCAGTCTTGTATGATTTTGGTCGCCATGGCTTTCACAAGGTCGCACAAGACCATTGATCTCAAATGAGCATGTGATCTTTTGATTGGTACAGTCACCTAGGTTCCAGAGGCCCTTTGGAGACCAACCTGGAATTTGACCTTGTTTGACCTTGTTTAATCCAGAGACCATGACCTAGAAACCTCAAACGTCAACCTAAGTGAGTTCACGTACAGGTTAACACACCCTGTGAATTTGGCATCTCTAGCTCACTTGTTCCTGAGGTCTCAGCGGATGAGATCATCCGCCAACCACCCCCCCCCCCCCCCCCCCTCCCACTCGAGCGAAGGGTATTGAACCGGCAACCCGGGCGCGCGTTAAA
This sequence comes from Pollicipes pollicipes, assembly GCF_011947565.3. Classification (NCBI taxonomy): domain Eukaryota; kingdom Metazoa; phylum Arthropoda; class Thecostraca; order Pollicipedomorpha; family Pollicipedidae; genus Pollicipes; species Pollicipes pollicipes. The sequence goes on from NW_023595962.1 coordinate 20,580,326, forward strand.
TTCATAAACACCGCTGTTTTTCATGAAAATCCCTTGAAGCCCAGGATTGCATCAGTAGCATTCATTGCCCCTCGGGCACTTAAGCTTCGAGATAGGATATTTCACCTTAGACTTATTTTAGTATCTTGTTCGTCCAAGCTATCCGTACGCGCAGTTTCGATTTCCCAACGATATGTTTGATTTTCAAAAGCAAGTGCTCATCTGTGTAGGATAGTGTCAAGAATCCGCCGGTTGACGAGGCGTGTTCCCGTTTCCTAGCATACATCCCCCACGTGGTCTAGATATTTTGACCTCTTCCAACATCCAACCTAAATGTCATGGAAGATATCCATTGCCCAAGAGCTGAGTCCACATTTTTAAGTTCGTTCCGTAATTTTTCACTGCTTGATAAGTTGCTTAGAGCCATATGGAGCGTATTTCGAATTATATTGTGTTTAGTGGAAGTCGGATGCCCAGATTCGCGGTGCAGAATCGTAGCTCGAGTTGGTGGGCTTGATCACAGCTCCGTTTCTAACGTTGTACGATTGTTCCTCTTTTCCACCGTCACTAGTGTATCCAAATGCGGACCCCCTTTCTGTATGGCTCATTGTAAAGGCTAAATTGGGTAAAGAAGCTGGCTTAACACTACCTGACATAGATGAATACTTGTTCTGGAAAATAAAGCATATCCTTTCAAATTGAAACCGCGCTTACGGATAGCTTAGAAGAACGATAAGGAGCTAGATAACTCTCTAGTTAAATATATTATCTCGAAGCATAAGTGCCCGGGGTGCCATAAGTGTCTTATATGCATGCCTGGGTTTTAGGGTGTTTGCACGCGAATAAATGTGGCTTACGAATTTAAGCGTAAACTGCGCGAAAAACATGGAAGGTACATGGCCTATGTTAAGACGTCCATGCGTCCAACTCGTTTCACTTGTGTTGAACACCTGCGAGATGCTAAAAACGAAAAAGATAATAAAAAACTCCTCGGCGACCATCTTTTTCACAGAGCACGGTAAGGGTAAAATCCAAGGAAGTACGGACCATTTCCTTTTAGAGCTCTAAGGTATCTTCAAAGCACCGGACCATCCAGACAGGAAAAATGGTGAATCTATTTTTATAAGAAGTTGGCGACCAAACTTCAATGTACAGAAGTCATCATGAACGATTATTTGAATGTGACTAGTGTCTTGATGTGCAATGCATGCTGGATGAAAATCGCCTTCATGCATCAGTGTTGTCTGAGACTCGATACGCGACGTCTGTTTAAATGAAATCGTTTGCATGCAAAAGTGATGCGTGATGCGAGATGTCTGTGTACTTGAAATCGCTTGCGGAAGTAAATTATCTGTTTTCCGTGAAGCTTGTGAACTTGAATTCGTTTGCACATACAGGTATTTTTCGCGCATTTGAATTCTCAGTTAGATGTGCACTGTTTCGCAGAAATGACGGGCAAGTGCTCCTTGTTTAATCCCCTGCCTGTTGATGGTCTGTGAGAACTGTGGCAAGCTGTTTTTGAAGGAAAAAACTGAGGCGTCGAGTAAAATCTGCAGACAAATTTTAATTTGCAACCGATATTTGTTTCGATGAAGGCATATAGCCAACATATCACATTCATCTCTCCATTTTCCTCTTTGTTTTTTGAAAAATAAAGCCACAAATGCTGTTTTATCTATACGTATAATGTTCCTCACAAATGCACGTTACAATTTGCGAAGCGCTGCCATCATGTCGATAATGATGGCGGCATACTCTCTACATAACAATTTAAACGTAATGTAAAGATTCTGTCCGGTCACTAAGATCAGTTTACACAAAAATCATGCCATATCGCCAGGTCGACTTCAGTTACAACTGCGTTGGGAGCTATGGCTAACTGCCTAACTTTTAACTGAATCGTGGGGAGTGTTGATATGTGGTGGTATATGCAACCGCTGCAAACGGCAAGAGCGTTCATATGGCAATGGTCCGGAAGGGCGGGAGCCACTGCCTAGCATCGTCTCGCTTGCATAGGATTGTGGCGGCCGCAGATCGCCCTGCGGCGGTCGTTTTTGGTCTGTTGCCGGTGCGGTACACATGCCGCTAGCTGTCCCGAAAAACTAGAACTCGTCTCCTTCTTCTTACCTTTCCGCCAACTAACCCCTAATCTTTGAGTTCCGCCGCCAAACTCACCAAATGTGCACCAGCTTAGGCGCAAGCACCCTTCGGTTCCGTGGCAAATCGCAGGGTAACCTTCGAGGTTAGTGACGTAATATTCGGTGTCCGACCTCATACGATGGTAGTAATAGAAGTCACTCGGTATGTAGCATCAAATGCCCTTTCTACATGACATATTTATTTTTTCGTATTTGTGACGTTCAGCCAGCTTACGCTTAGAACACGTTTTGAAAACAGCTCTAAGGCGTTCGTTGGAATCGGCGTCAGTAAATCCCGAAATAATTACTCATTCACAAAGACGCCAGGTCAAAGTTGATCCTCGCTGTCGCTAACCGTCAGTGCGGGTCTAGAGCTATACCAGGGAAGGCCGCAGGCCGCCCATCACAACCCAGAGCGTCAGCGTGATGGTACCTTGGCTCGAAGTGGCCATCGGCTCTAAGCTCGCCCTGAATGTCTCCATACAGCTGTTATCTTTATCGGTCGGACCAGGACACTGCATGACGAGCCGACGGCGCCGCTCGTGGCGAACCTGGCGCTCGCCGACCTACTGTGTGTCCTGACTGTGCTGCTGATTGGTATCGTGGACCTCAATTTTAACCGCGTGCTGTACGTAGGCTGTCAATCCGTTCAGATCGCAGCCGCCTGTTTCGCAACCGCTCTGAAGATGACGCAGATGTTGGTCGCCCTCGACCAGTTCATCGCCGTCGTCTATCTGCTGCATTACCGCGACATCATGGACTGCTGGATGAAGTGGCTGCTTGATTTGCCTTGGCTGCCTGTCCTGTTTACGGCTGTGGTTGGGGCCGCCTGTTCTGCCCTCCAGTTGGAAACCGTCTACCAGTTCGGACAGCGCGTCGGAGAATTGACTGAAGTTGGAAAGGACTGTCGCTGGGAAAAGCTGCCGAGCGTTTATATGTTTTTTGTTGAAGCATTCCTTATGTTCGTTTCGGTAGCCACCGGATTTTTGTTCGTCTTTGCTGGAATTACAGGACTTCGGCACAAAAAGGTGGAGGCGATTTCGGCAGGAATCACTGAAGGCACTGCAATCAGCTTTGCCCTGACTTGTACCACAACTTCCATGAAAATTGTCAAAGTTCTGTGCCTTTTCGTCATTCTGGACATCATCGGAGGTGGTCTCAGGATCGGCACCAGCTGGATCAGCATGCCCACACTGGCATCTATACTCCACCTTACTCGTCTCGGCTGCTTGGCTGCCGAAGCGTGGGTCTATAGCATGAGCCGCGTGCTCGTGCGCAAGGCGTTCAACAATACCCTCCAGCCCCTTCGCGGCCTGTTTCGTCGTGGGGAATCCCGAAACTCTGTCCAACCATCAGGCTAAACGCAAGATGTCGTGCGGCTCTTCAGCTGTTGGAACATCTCTTAGGCGCAGCGCGTTGAAAGACTAACGTGTACGCGCAGTTTTCACTCGTTCAGCGGTCGTCCTCAGCTGTTTAACGTTTCGACCCCTCGGGTGACTCCGTGGTTCCCACTCCATCTGAAACGGAGGCCCCTCGAATGTTTTCTCCGGTCTCGACTCCTTTGCAGGCTAATGCTCTTCGGGTGCCTGTCCTTCCATTGCTGCCCTTGTTCGTGACGCGCGCGACGAAAGTCAGCGAGCGGCTCGGATGACGTTCACAAGCTCTGTCGCTGGCAAAGTCAATGTAACCTGTGTACGCATGATGTAACATCATTGCACGCAATGGAACACGCATGTGTACAATGTGCGTTAGAGCACTCAACGGACTGGATCAATCGCTGGATGTCGGATGGATCTGCAAACGGATTGCATCGCACCAGAAAAGTTGGGCAACGCAGAAAACAGTGAGATTGGTTATAACACAACAGGAACTACAACTTGACGAGATAAAAAACTATTTTAACTACCACACATGTTAATTCAGGCCCAAACTACAACAGAAATAACCATATCATGGAGCTCAAATTCAGTAAAAAGTGTCTGCCAACCAACAATGATTTGATATTTTGGACATGTCATTATTATCATATCTCGTAATGTAATGACGCGTTGGTTTTCCATTCACCTCTATTACTTATAAACTGTGTTGATTTTAGGAAATTTCAAGTCCAAAGCGTAGCTACGTGTTTTAGAAGGATTTCATTTCGTTCAGATGTTAATTCTCCCTTTCAGAAAGCCTGGTTTTTGTTTGAGGGTTCAGCTTCTTAGCAAATAATAGAGGCTTCTACTGGTTATGTTCTAAGCCATGTGTGCGAGATATGTACTCACAGCTACTTCCATTCACGCCAGGTCAATAAATAAGGTCATTTTTTACTAGGAGCTTATTCTGGCAGTCATTCGGAATGACTAAACCCAGCTGATGGTTGTTATTTTTCCGTCGGTAACAAAATTCTGATCAAAGTTGTCACAAAGCAAGCCTAAAATAGCCTGATGTGTGACATATTTAAATGTTGATGATGTTAGAAGCAAACAACATTAATGCGCACGGACACGGATTAGCATGAGCATAACATAGCTCAGCCGGATCATGATGAATTTAGAAAAGAAAATTCCAGAAAGTCACGTTGGTATGAAAGCCGCACTCCGCTGGTGCAGTGTATGTGTTTGGACTTTGAATTCACGCCTAAATACGCTTTACTGTGCGGTGCGTCTAGCATACCAAGTGGATATTTGAAAGGTGTACACTAGCGCCAGGAAAATCATGGTGTTCCCCGGCGGACTCTTGTGCAGTGTAACATAAGCGTGTGTATTTCTGTTCTCGGGTGATTGCCCTACCTTCCCCGTGTCATTTTGGGCCCACAGTAATTGCCGAGGGTCCGGAAACCCATTCTGTGAATTTCTTTTTAAAATAAGGAGTCATTGGAGAATGAGGAGAGAGCCAGGAGAAGGGCATGGGAGTGATCTGACATCGTTCATCCCGACTCGTGCAAATACATAGTTTTAGGGAGGAAGGTGAAACATCCTGTTAACCATAGCGTTATGAAACAAAATAAACGCTCACGTTTCTAATTCCGAAGCACCTTTCAGCTCTGTGGCAAAGCGCATGAAAGCCTCCGAGGTTTGTGACTTAATCTTCGGTGTCCGGCATTATACGATGGCAGTAATAGAAGTCACTCGATAAGCAATATCGAATGCATTTTGTGCATGGCTATTTTTGTACGTCTTGAATCTTTACACCCCTCTTGAATCGATTTCATTTTTTCTTATTTGTGACATTCAGCCAGCTTACGCTTGGCACACATACTTTGGAAAGAGCTCTAACGCGTTCTTTGAAATACGCGTCAGTAAATCCCGAAATAATTGGTCATTTACCATAGCGCGAGATGTCAAGTAAAAAGAGATCCCCGCTGTCGCTAACCGTCAGTGCGGCTCCAGAGCTAGGCCAGGGAAGGTTGTAGGCCGCCCATCAGAACCCAGAGCGTCAGCGTGATGGTACCGTGGCTCAAAGTGGCTGTCGGCTCTGCTCTCGCCCTTAATTTCTCCATACCGCTGTTGGTGATCGGCCGGACCAAGACATTGCATGACGAGCCGATGGCACTGCTCGTGGCGAACCTGGCGCTCGCCGACCTACTGTTTGCACTGAATTTGGTGCTGATCGGTTGTCTGGACCTCATTTTTAACCGCGTCCTGTATGTCGTCTGCCAGTCGCTTCAGATAGCTGGCATCTTTCTTGCAATCTCTTTGAAGATGGCGCAGATGATGGTCGCCCTCGACCAGTTTATTGCCGTCATCTATCCGCTGCATTACCGCAACGTCATGGAGCGCTGGACAAAGTGGCTTCTTGTTCTGCCTTGGCTGACCGTCCCGTTTACGGCTATGGTGGGGGCCGCCTGTTCGGCACTCCAGTTGGAAAACTTCTACCAGTTCGGACAGCGCATCGGAGAACCGACTGAAGTTGGACAAGACTGTCGCAGGGAAAAATTGCCGAGGGTTTATATGTTTTATGCTGAAGCCTTTCTTCTGCTCGTTTCGGTAGCCACCGGAATCTTGTTCGCCATCGCTGGAATCCCAGGACTTCGGCAAAATCAGGTGGAGGCGAATTCGGCAGGAATCACAGACGGTACTGCAAACAACTGTGCTTTGACTCGTACCGAATCTTTCAAGATAATTGTCAAAGTTTTGTCGCTCTTCGTCATTCTGGACATCATCGCTTGTGGTCTCAGGATCGGCCCCCGCTGGATCAGCATGCCCACACTGGCATCTATACTCCACCTTGCTCGTCTCGGCTGCTTGGCTGCCGAAGCGTGGGTCTACAGCCTGAGCCACATGCTCATCCGCAAGGCATTCAGCAGCAGCCTTCAGCTCCTTCGAAACATCTTTCGTCGTGGGAAATCCGGCAATTCTGTCCAACCATCATGCTAAACGCAAGATGGCGTGCAGCTCATCCGCTGTTGGAACATCTAGATACAGCGCTACTGAAAGACGCACGTCTACGCGCAGTTTTCACTCGTTCATTGGTTGTCCTTAGCTGTATAACGTTTCGAAACTTCGACTCCTCGGGAGACTCCGTGGTTCTCACTCCATCTGAGATAGAGACTCCTCGGATGCATTCACGGTCTCGACTCATTTGCGGGCTTATACTCTTCGGGTGCCCGTCCTTTCACTGTTGTCCTTGCTCGTGACGCACGCGACGAAAGTCAGCGAGCGGCTCGCATGACGTCCACGAGCTCTGTAGCTGGCTAAGTCAGTATAACCTGTGCACCGACGTGCAACATCATTGCATGCAATGCAACATTTATGTGCATAATATGCGTTAGAGCGCTCAACGGACTACATCATGCGCCGGATGTCTGATGGATCTGCAACGCAGGAAACAGAGTGAGAGTGTTATAACACAACGGAAACTGCAACTTCACCAGATAAAATCTAATGTAAATTCCAAACATGGTAATTCAGGCTCAAACCACTACCAAAATAACCATATCATAGGGCTCATAGTCGCAAATATTTTCGTTGCAATTATGGCTAAATGGTAATTTAGGTGAACTTGTCATTGAGTGTGATATTCAATAAAAAGTGTCTGCTAACCAATAACGATTTGATAGTTTTGGACATGTCATTATTATCACAACTCGTTATGTAGTCACGCACTGATTTTTCACTCACCTCAATCAATTCTAAACTGTGTTGATATTAGGAAGTATGTACTTCAAAGCATCGCTACGTGTTTCAGAAGGATTTCATTTCGTCCCGATTGTGATTGTCCGTTTCAGTGACCCTAGTTTGTGTTTGAGAATTTGGCTTCTTAGCAAAGAATAGGGGATTATGCTGGTCATTTTGCATGTCATGTGTGCGAGATATATGCTCAGAGCTACTTCCATGCACGCCAGATGAATAAATAAGGGCCTTTGGTAATGGTAGCTTGTTCTGGCAAACATTCAGAATACTTAAAACCAGCTCATGATTGCTATTCTTGAGTCGGTCACAACATTTTGATTTAAGCTGTTTCAGAGCAAGCCAAACATAGGCTGATGTATGACATCTTTCGCTCTTTATAATGATATCAGCAAACGACCTTGATGCGCATTATTACGAATTATTATGAGCACAATTAGCAAAGCAAGCTCATGATTGATTTGGAAAATAAATTTGAAAAACCCGCATTTGCGGTCGCATTGGGTTCTGGAGAGGCGTAGCGGTCTAAATCAGACAATAATTCCCTTAAGTGCTCTACTGTGCGTACTGAAGGTAAAAATTCGCTTAGACACATTACCATTTTTAAAAACCGTTGATACCATGGAACGTTCTTTGTTGTGTAGTGTTGTGATTTGTTGCGACAGTGTCAAAAGCTCGTCGTATCGTCGCTTGTGGCTCTTCTTCGTGCTCTACGTGCCGTTACGTAAGCAAATAAAGACCAGGCAAAATGAGGCGGGTAGAACTACCATGCTTGGTTTGGTCGTAGAAAGGCAACTGATCTTAGGCGCCCATGGGGCGTCACGCTGCAGGCGGCAGCCACGGGTGTGCCCAGAGAGACATTCCTCGAAGGATGTTCCCTCGACCGGATGTCTGACACACACGTAATGGGGACCATTGTGCAGGCTAAAGTCTCAGCGGCTGCCCCCCTCCCCCCCCACCCAGGGACACATGTGATCCTGCTCAGCCGTTATCTAATTATCTTAGCATCCCATAAGTTCTGAAGTGAATCGTTTCTGGCCGAAACGGACCTTTATTCCCAAACAACCAAACCAAAAACAATCGTGTTGAAAGCTCGCATGACACCATCACCTAGTCAACTGACCGTGTATGTACGATTGTGGAAGTGACTGCTTTTCCTTCACGCGAAAAAGCGCGATGATGTTGA
>NW_023595962.1:20589742-20618496 GCF_011947565.3 Pollicipes pollicipes
AAAAACATGGGAGGAACAAAGCCTATGTTGAGACGTCCATGCGTCCAACTCGTTTCACTTGTGTTGAACACCTGCGAGATGCTAAAAACGAAACAGATAATAAAAATAACTCTTCGACGACCATCTTTTTCACAGAGCACGCTAAGGGTAAAATCCAAGGAAGTACGGACCAAACGTTTTAGTGCCCTAAGGTATCTTCAAAGCACGGGACCATCCAGACAAGAAAAATGGTGAATCTTTTTTATAAGATGTCGGCGACCAGGCTTCAATGTACAGGAGTCATCATGAACGATTATTTGAATGTGATTAGTGTCTTGATGGGTTTTGCATGCTGGCTTAAAATCGCCTCCATGTATCAGTACTGTCTGACGCTTGATGCACGATGTCTGTTTAATTTAAATCGCTTGCATGAAAAAGTGATGCGCGATGCGAGATGTCTGTGTACTTGAAATCGCTTGCGGAAGTAAATTGTCTATTATGCGTGATGCCTGTGAACTTTTATCCGTTTGCATATACAGGTATTTTTGGCGCATTTTAATTCTCAGTTAGATGTTGCACTATATCGCAGAAATGACCGGCAATGGCTCCTTGTTCAATCCCTGCATGTTGGTGGTCTGTAAAACTGTGGTTAGCTCTATTTGAAGGAAAAAAACTGAAACGTCGAGTAAAATCGGCAGACAAATTTGAATTCGCTACCGATATTATTTTCGTAAACGCATGTAGCCGAAATATCACATTTACCTCTCCATTTTCTTCTTTCTTCTTTGAGAAATAAAGCTATTAATGCTGTTTTATCTATACGCATAGTGTTCCACACAAATGCACTTTACAATTTGCGAATCGCCGCCATCATGTCGATAACGATGGCGGAATGCCCTCTCCATCACAGTTTAAACGTAATGTAAGGATTCTGTCCGGTCACTGAGATCAGTCTAGGCCAAAGTCATGCCATAACACCAGGTCGACATCAGTTACAAGTGCGTTGGGAGCTATGGCTAACTGCCTAACCTGTGAATGAGTCGTGTGCAGGGTTGGTGTGTGGTCGTGTATGCAACTGCTGCTACGCTTGGAACACCTTTTGAAAAGAGCTCTAACGCGTTCGTTGGAATAGGCGTCAGTAAATCCCGAAATAATTACTCATCGACCAAGATGCCAGGTCAAAGTAGATCTCCGCTGTCGCTAACCGTCAGTGCGGGTCTAGAACTATACCAGGGAAGGCCGAAGGCAGCCCATCACAACCCAGAGCGTCATCGTGATGGTACCTTGGCTCAAAGTGGCCATCGGCTCTACACTCGCCCTCAATTTCTCCATACCGCTGTTGGTTATCGGCCGGACCAAGACAATGCATGACGAGCCGACGGCGCTGCTCGTGGCTAGCAAGGCGCTCGCCGACCTACTGTGTGTCCTGAGTCTGCTGCTGATCGGTATCCTGGACCTCATTTTTAACCGCGTCCTGCGTGTAGGCTGCCATCCGTTCAGATCGCAGCCGCCTGTTTCGCAATCGCTCTGAAGATGACGCAGATGCTGGTCGCCCTCGACCAGTTCATCGCCGTCGTCTATCCGCTGCATTACCGCGACATCATGGACTGTTGGATGAAGTGGCTGCTTGATTTGCCTTGGCTGGCTGTTTTATGGAGGAAGGTCAAACATCATGTTAACCATGGCGTTATGAAACCAAATAAACGCTCACGTTTCTAATTCAGAAGCACCTTTCAGCTCTGTGGCAAAGCGCATGGAAACCTCCGAGGTTGGTGACGTAATCTTCGGTGTCCGGCCTGATATAATGGTAGTAATAGAAGTCACTAGGTAAGCAATATCGAATGCCCTTTGTCAATGATTATTTTTATACGTCTTGAATCCTTATACCCCTCTTGAATCGATTTTATTTTTTTCTGATTTGTGACGTTCAGCCAGCTTACGCTTGGCACACATACAAAGACAAAGCCAAAAAAGTGCGATGATAATGGTTTCGTGTGGTCTTGAACAATACGCTGCCAATGACATGGCGCGATTCTTGTAGTGTTTCTGTGCCATCATACTTGCTTGGGTGATCTTGGATATCTTGAAATGCTCCGAAGTTGAGTAGACACTGAAGTAAAAGAGACGTTAAAAAAGTTCACTCGTCTGGTTTTGATACCTTCATTCCCTAGGTATAGCGCCACGCAAAGGGCTGCAAGAAAACAAGGGTAAATGTTCCTCGTGCGGAAGGTCGTACACGGGGAAGATTCTTGCTTTGCAAAAAAGGAGAAATGTTGAGGACTTAAGTTCACCGGGCAAAATGGTTGATATGTTCTTCGATACCTCATTGCCTGATTACGTCATGGCACCTTGCACAACATTGGTAGAGAGGCAATGATGACCGTTTTGTCTGGAAATGGTGGTAATGAACGCCAGATATGAACAAGGCGACGAGTACATTTTTTCCATTTTCTTGCGGCGTAACATTAGATTATTGAAATTTTCTTTATACAAAGCATGCCGGTCCTACAGCAGGTATGTTCACGTCAAGTAACTATGTGTGTTAAGCTCGAATTCCAACCTAAATAAGTATTTCCGTGCGGTATGTCTAGGATACGAAGTGGATGCTTGAAAGGTGTACTCCAGCGCCAGGTAAATTATAATATTCTCCGGGGTAAATTATAATATTCCCCCGGGGTAAATTATAATATTCCCCCGGGGTAAATTATAATATTCCCCCGGGGTAAATTATAATATTCCCCCGGGGTAAATTATAATATTCCCCCGGGGTAAATTATAATATTCCCCCGGGGTAAATTATAATATTCCCCGGGGTAAATTATAATATTCCCCCGGGGTAAATTATAATATTCCCCCGGGGTAAATTATAATATTCCCCCGGGGTAAATTATAATATTCCCCGGGGTAAATTATAATATTCCCCCAGGGACGCTTGCCCGGTATGATACAGGCGTCTAGATTTCTGTTCTGCCGTGATTGCTCTACCTTTTCCCGTGTTAGTTTGGGCCCATGTTAATTACTGATGGTCCGGAATGCTGTTAAGTGAATTTCTTTTGAAGTAAGGATTGCTGAAGCATCACGAGGCGCCCTCCTCAAACATCTTCTGTTGACAATGTCAACCCAGGTTTGTTGTAGAAACGTTGCTGGTTGAGCTGGCTTGTCAGTGACCATGTTCGTCTTGGAAGACCCAACCTGTTTGCAAACCGAGTAGTTGAAAAATTACGCAACACACCTTTAACAGCACAAGATCTCAAGCCTTAAAGGAAACACCCGGATGCCCGGCGTTGCAGTCTCCACGGGCTACATGGCGTTAGCCGTTTTGCTGATATTTAGATGGTGGCTGGTGAGCGGACCAAAACAGCATCGTTTCTCAAAAGATTGCATTCGAACACTTAAGGATGCCAATTCAGCCTTGAACAGTTTGTTGTTTTGCTTGATCACACTTCACTAATTCTCAACCATCCCAACGTTTACATTTCTGCTTGTTTTGAATTCAAAACACCACACAATCACATACACACCATCTTGGGTCGTGACAACGTCACCCCCGCCGCGTGCGCCGCACCATGAGCTACGGCAACAACTACCGCAGAGCAACATACGCCGTCCGCCGGCCGCGCGAGCGCGCGAGCCGGCCAGCTGTAGACTCCGCCTGGCGGCACGGCGGCACAGTCAGCCACACCCCCAGCCGGCAGCCCAGTCCCACAGCTCCCTCTGAAGGGCCGCGGCTCTCAGCATTTAGTGTGGGCCCAAAATAACACGGGGCACGGTGGGGCAAGCACGGCACAACAGATATCCACACTCCTGTGTCATATCTCGCAAGTGTCTCCCAGGAATTAATAGTTGCCCTGGCGCTTCCTTACACGTTTCATGCGTCCACTTGGTACCTTAGACATACCGCGCGGAAATAATTATTCAGGCAAGAATTCAAACTCCACACAAATATCCTGCGTCAGCGGAGTGTGAATGAGTGTGAATGTGACACATGAGTGTGCAGCAAACAATACAGTACATACACCTTGTATAAAACTGGGAAAATGAACAAGATTACTTGCATAGTGGTGACAAGGGAGTTAAATGCAATCTCTCTTTTAGGGCTCACTACTTGAAATCGAACATCTGAGTTAATGATTCGTTTCGGTCTGATTTACTAGTAATTTACTAGTAAGTTGATACTAGTAGTAAAAAGAACAAAAAGTGGAATACTCTCTTTAATTTGCTTATCCAAACTTCATTCTCTTCTCGAAAGGAGAATACATTAACGTATGATTGGCATGCTTTGTGCAAACACAATCCAAATAATCTGGTTGAACGCTCCCAGAAAATGTAACGAAAACACGAAAGCCATCAATTTGTCGTGGCAATTAGGCTAATAATCTAGGGCAAGAAGATTTGACTTAAGCTTTTCTTCCACTGGGAAGAGAAGCTTATCATGGCGATCAATTACATACACCATTACAAGCCAGCACTACAAAATCCCCTGCATGCTGTATAAGCTGCCTTGTTTGAGCTTTAACTAAGAACAGATTACGAGCTGGCGTACCTACGGAGTGCTATGCACAGAATTTAGGACCAACTCCATCAGATCTGGATCATGTGTTCCTTCTGCACTTTGGAAAACTCGACACGCTTGGGAAGTATGTCCGTATATTGTTTACACCCACTGTGGCTCGATTAGGCTGCATATTAGCACTGTGGCTGAAAGGCAATATCTGCTTCACTTTGTCTATCTCGTTCATTTTGCTGACACAGCTAAGACAATTTTGTTGGCTTACGACCTATTCTAATGCTCGAGGAACGCATTGCCTCCTGTGTCCCAATGAACGCAATGCAAGCCCGGGTAAGAATTTTTCTTGTCCACGACGCTAAATAAGCCATAGTAAGGTAGTGGTTTTTGAATCTTAATATTTCTGTCAGAGGGCAGGTGGAGTGGGCAGAGAGTGCGTTTGCAGCATGGTTTACAAAAAAAGAACTAGCATTCGTCCTGTAGTTAGACCTGCTATTTCAAAAGAAGACCTAGATAAAAAAGAAACCTAATCCAAAACGTTGAAATGGCGCTCCACCCACCGAAATTAGAAGGCGTCTTCACGCATGCGTACTACGGAACTTTCACCTTACGTCAACTTGGCTCATAAACACACCTCAGGATAGTTCTGAAACAGACCTCGAACCACTCAAGGGAGACTAAAACTGCAATAGTTTTGCAACTGATCTAGCGACCGTTCTGAAATGTGACGGTGGCACGCTAAGACGAATGCACCAAGCGGCATTTGTTCCATACTTCCGGCTAGCATTTCAGGTAACAACTCGATCCTACCTTGCAGCGTTGGTTCGGCATGTAGCGCACACGCAGAAAGATGCCACACAGGAAAGGATTGATAGATGGCAAGATCTATTAATTTACATTATATGAACTACTTTACAAAAAGGATTGGTAACAAGTCACATAAGCATTGGAGAAGTAGGAAAGAGGCAGGAGAACGGCATGGGAGTGATCTCACATCGTTAATCCTGATTCTTGCAAATACATAGTTTTATGGAGGAAGCTGAATGATCATATTAACCATAGCGTCATGGAACTAAAGAAACGCTCACGTTTTTAATTCAGAAGCACCCTCCAGCCCTGTGGTTAGTCGCATGGCATCCTCCGAGGTAAGTGACGTAATATTCGGTGTCCCACCTTATGCGATGGTAGTAATAGAAGTCACTCTCAAAGTAGCATCGAATGCCACTTCTGCATGATATATTTGTTGTTTCCTTTCTGTGACGTTCAACCAGCTTACGCTTGGCACACATTCTTTGGAAAGAGCTCTAACGCGTTCGTTGAAACACGCGTCAGTAAATCCCGAAATAATTACTCATCGGCCATACCGCGAGATGTCAAGTCAAAGTAGATCACCGCTGTCGCTTACCGTCAGTGCGGCTCCAGGGCTAGGCCAGGGAAGGTTGTAGGCCGCCCATCAGGACCCAGAGCGTCAGCGTGATGGTACCGTGGCTCAAAGTGGCCGTCGGCTCTGCTCTCGCCCTTAATTTCTCCATACCGCTGTTGGTGATCGGCCGGACCAAGACATTGCATGACGAGCCGATGGCACTGCTCGTGGCGAACCTGGCGCTCGCCGACCTACTGTTTGCACTGAATTTGGTGCTGATCGGTTGTCTGGACCTCATTTTTAACCGCGTCCTGTATGTCGTCTGCCAGTCGCTTCAGATAGCTGGCATCTTTCTTGCAATCTCTTTGAAGATGGCGCAGATGATGGTCGCCCTCGACCAGTTTATTGCCGTCATCTATCCGCTGCATTACCGCAACGTCATGGAGCGCTGGACAAAGTGGCTTCTTGTTCTGCCTTGGCTGACCGTCCCGTTTACGGCTATGGTGGGGGCCGCCTGTTCGGCACTCCAGTTGGAAAACTTCTACCAGTTCGGACAGCGCATCGGAGAACCGACTGAAGTTGGACAAGACTGTCGCAGGGAAAAATTGCCGAGGGTTTATATGTTTTATGCTGAAGCCTTTCTTCTGCTCGTTTCGGTAGCCACCGGAATCTTGTTCGCCATCGCTGAAATCACAGGACTTCGGCAAAATCAGGTGGAGGCGAATTCGGCAGGAATCACAGACGGTACTGCAAACAACTTTGCTTTGACTCGTACCAAATCTTTCAGGAAAATTGTCAAAGTTTTGTCGCTCTTCGTCATTCTGGACATCATCGCTTGTGGTCTCAGGATCGGCCCCCGCTGGATCAGCATGCCCACACTGGCATCTATACTCCACCTTGCTCGTCTCGGCTGCTTGGCTGCCGAAGCGTGGGTCTACAGCCTGAGCCACATGCTCATCCGCAAGGCATTCAGCAGCAGCCTTCAGCTCCTTCGAAACATCTTTCGTCGTGGGAAATCCGGCAATTCTGTCCAACCATCATGCTAAACGCAAGATGGCGTGCAGCTCATCCGCTGTTGGAACATCTAGATACAGCGCTACTGAAAGACGCACGTCTACGCGCAGTTTTCACTCGTTCATTGGTTGTCCTTAGCTGTATAACGTTTCGAAACTTCGACTCCTCGGGAGACTCCGTGGTTCTCACTCCATCTGAGATAGAGACTCCTCGGATGCATTCACGGTCTCGACTCATTTGCGCGCTTATACTCTTCGGGTGCCCGTCCTTTCACTGTTGTCCTTGCTCGTGACGCGCGCGACGAAAGTCAGCGAGCGGCTCGCATGACGTCCACGAGCTCTGTAGCTGGCTAAGTCAGTATAACCTGTGCACCGACGTGCAACATCATTGCATGCAATGCAACATTTATGTGCATAATATGCGTTAGAGCGCTCAACGGACTACATCATTCACCGGATGTCTGATGGATCTGCAAGCGGATTGCACCGCAACGCAAAAGCTGGCCAACGAAGGAAACAGAGTGAGAGTGTTATAACACAACAGAAACTGCAACTTCACCAGATACAAACTAATGTAAATTCCAAACATGGTAATTCAGGCTCAAACCACTATCAAAATAACCACATCATAGGGCTCATAGTCGCAAATATTTTCGTTGCAATTATGGCTAAATGGTAATTTAGGTGAACATCTCATTGAGCATGATATTCAATAAAAAGTGTCTGCTAACCAATAATGATTTGATAATTTTGGACATGCCATTAATATCACAGCTCGTAATGTAGTGACGCACTGATTTTTCACTCAACTCTATTATTTCTAAAAGGTGTTGATGTTAGGAAATTTGAAGTTCAAAGCATCGCTGCGTGTTTTATAATCGATTTCATTTCGTTCAGATTGTAGTTGTCCATTTCAGTGAGCCTAGTTTGTGTTTGAGGATTTGGCTTCTTAGCAAAGAATAGGGGATTATGCTGATCATTGTGCATGTCATGTGTGCGAGATATATGCTCGGAGCAACTTTCATGCACGCCAGATGAATAAATAAGGTCATTTGTTACTGGTAGCTTGTTCTGGCAACCATCCAGAATACCTAAATCTAGTTCATGATTGCTATTTTTCAGTCGGTCACAACATTATGATTTAAGTTGTTACAGAGCACGCCAAACACAGGCTGATGTGTAACATCTTTGGCTGTTTATGATGATAGCAATAAACAGCCTTGGTGAGCATAGATACAAATTATTAGAAGCACATCTTAGCACAGGTGGATCATGAGGAATTTGGAAAAGAAAATTTCCAGAAAGGCCGCATTGGCGGTCGCATTGGGTTCTGGAGAGGCGTACCGGTCTAGATCAGATAATAAATCCCTTAAGTTCTCTACTGTGCGTACTGAAGGTAAAAATTCGCTTAAACACATTATCATGTTTTGAAAACGTTGATACCCTGGGACGTTCTTTGTTGTGTAGTGTTGTGATGCGCTGTGGCAGTGTGAAAAGTTCGTCGTATCGTCGCTTATGGCTCTTCTTCGTGCTCTACCTACCGTTATGTCACGCTGGAGGCGTCAGCCACGGGTGTGGCTCTCTTCATTGGGTCTGTAGGACTTTCTATTTGAATGCAGGTCCATGAGCTCTTGATGGGGGCCCGATGTAATAACTAGTTCGGGAACAGACCCCGCGCTCCTGTCTGGAGGCCACCATCTGTTATCTGTTCGGGCACACTCGTTCGTTCCGTGGCAATCCATGCTGTGTTTTGGTTACTTCTTAGTTGAGTGGATGGTCCTATTTCTTGACGGGCCTGCCGATTTTCCCTATTCAGCTGCTGGAGCCGGTGGTGGACACAGACGGGGAGGGGAAGGTACAAAATCATGTCCCCCATTAACAATGCCGAGGGACGTATAGGCTCCCAAGGGGCCCACAACTGGCCGACCAGACGCAGTTTTCTTACAAAACGTTACATGCAACTCAGTTGGACGTCTTTGGGCCTACACCCAACCAAGAACGGTTGCTGGCAAAAGTAACGACTTTATGAGCAGACAAAGTTAATTCTTTGCTGATTGAGGAAGCATTGCTTGGGGAAATTTTGGGGTTGATTACGGTGTCCAGAGACATAGCGCTGTTGCCTGGTTCCTATATGTCCACTTGCCGGTTCAGTCTGATCGCTAGGGAGGTTTCTACGTTGCCCTTGATATCTTGCACTTTCTCGTGGGGCCCAATGCTGCTGTTGGGAAGCTATCTTCTTCTATGCCTGAACACTCTTGATCGGTCAGGTTTTTCCGCGGATTTCACCCGTTTTCCCGAAAGGCTTTGTACGCCTTTCCGGGGCGTCATACGCCAGGGTACGCTCAGTTGCTCAGGGGCTCATTATATTACTATCGTGTTCTTTCCACGTACTCGAGGGGCCTGATCGCTAAAAGGGGTAAAGGGTATGCCTCCCCCTTGATATCAGCCGAGCGGGTTTTGTCCAAAAAAATCGCCGAAAATGATATTATCTGTTTTGATATTGGCATCTCGCAGGTGTTGATTATATATCAAACCAATTAGGCGCTAGGACTGCCCAACATCGACGATATCACTCCTCTGTTTTTTTTTCTCACCAAGTTCAGACTTGTCACACGCTGGGGTGGGGGTCAAATGGACCCCACACAGAAATTTGTATGGAATGATTTCGGAATGGCACGGAGTAGCCGCGCCAAATTTTGCATAGCTGTAGACAACTAAATAGTGGATCGTCTGGCATGAAACATTTAAATGCACTATGTAAGGCCACTGACCTATGGCAAGTCAGAGTTAGGTCATGGTTTCATCGAAATAATTTTTTTCCGGAATCGTTCAGTTTGATCCAACAACGCAGTGTTAAGCGAAGCCATACACCTCTGAAATACTTTCTTAGGATACACAACAATAATTGATCAAGCAAATGAAATTGAACTAGGGTCAAGTGTTGAGGTCAGACCACGGTAAGGACGAACCGTTTTTATTACTCAAGGGCTTGCTGTATGGGGCAGTTTCTGGTGCTCATTTCAAATTTGTTGATAACAGAAACCACATTTTAACCTTCCATGGGCTTCTTAAATGTCAGAATAAGTCACTGATCTAAAATGACCCAAGTCAACACTTTGTTTTTAGCAGCACGCTGCCCAGCGTAATATTTGTTGCTTATCCAAATGCAATACTCAAAGCAGTCTTGTGTTATTGTGGTCTCCACGGCTTTTACAAGGTCACACAAGGCCATTAATCTCAAATGAGCATGTGATCTTTTGATTGGTGCAGCTACCTAGGTTCCAGAGGCCCTTTGGAGACCATCCTGGAATTTGACATTGTTTGACCTTATTAAATCCAAAGATCATGACCTTAAAACCTCGAACTTCAACCTAAGTGAGTTCACGTACAGGTTAACACACCCTGTGAATTTGGCATCTCTAGCTCTCTTGTTCCTGAGGTCTCTGCGGATGAGATTATCGTCCCCCCCCCCTCTCCCACCCGAGCGAAGGGTATTGAACCGGCCACCCGGGCGCGCGCTCATTTCATAAACACCGCTGTTTTTCATGAAAATCCCTTGAGCCCAGGCTTGCATCAATAGCATTCATTGCCCCTCGGGCACTTAGGCTTCGAGATAGAATATTTCACCTTAGACTAATTTAATTTCTTGTTCGTCCAAGCTATGCGTACGCGCAGTTTCGATTTCCCAACGATTGTTTGAATGTGATAAGTGTCTTGATGTGTAATGCATGCTGGCTTAAAATCGCCTTCATGTATCAGTGTTGTCTGACGCTTGATACACGATGTCTGTTTAATTGAAATCGTTTGCGTGTAAAAGTGATGCGTGATGCGAGATGTCTGTGTTCTTGAAATCGCTTGCGGAAGTAAATTATCTGTTATGCGTGATGCCTGTGAACTTGAATTCGTTTGCACATACACGTATTTTTCTCGCAATAAGATTCTCAGTTAGATGTGCACTTTATCGCAGAAATGACCGGCAATTGCTTTTGTTTAATCCCCTGCATGTTGGTGGTCTGTAAAAACTGTGGCTTGCTGTTTCTGAAGGAAAAAACTGAGGCGTCGAGTAAAATCTGCAGGCAAACTTTAATTTGCAACCGATATTCGTTTCGATGAAGGCATATAGCCAACATATCACATTCATCCCTCCATTTTCCTCTTTGTTTTTTGAAAAATAAGACCACAAATGCTGTTTTATCTATACGCATAGTGTTCCTAACAAATGCACATTACAATTTGCGAAGCGCTGCCATCATGTGGATAATAATGGCGGCATGCCCACTACATAACAGTTTAAAAGTAATGTAAAGATTCTGTCCGGTCACTAAGATCAGTTTACACAAAAATCATGCCATATCGCCAGGTCGACTTCAGTTACAACTGCGTTGGGAGCTATGGCTAACTGCCTAACCTGTAAATGAATCGTGTGCAGGGTTGGTGTGTAGTCGCATATGCAACCGCTGCAACGACAAGAGCGTTCATTGCAATATTCGAAGGGCGGGACCGCCAGCACCCTCTCGCTTTCATAGGATTGGGTCGTTGCAGACTCGCCCTGCGGTCGAGTTTCTCTGTTCCCGACGCAGTATCACATGCCTGCAGCCGACAGCAACCCCAAAGCCCTCCCCTGTACCCACCCGCGAACAAAAAACAAACTCGAATTCAGTTAGTAGCCTGTGCCAGGGAAATCAGTTGAAGTCGCCGGGGGCGATAGGGTCCGATACCTACCAGACATACACGCGATTTCAAACAGCAAAACGAAGGTAATGCAGATGACTTTGTGGACTGCAACATATCTCAATTTGGTGTTTGGGAGTTCCCCTGTCATCTACGCCACCCATTTTGCTTTCTTGTCTCCTTCTTCTTACCTTTCCGCCAACTAACCCCTAATCCCTGGGTTCAACCCGCCGAACTCGCCGAATGTGCACCAGCTTAGGCGCAAGCACCCGTCGGTTCTGTAGCAAATTGCAGGGTAACCTTGGAGGTTAGTGACGTAATCCTCGGTGTCCGACCTCATACGATGGTAGTAATAGAAGTCACTCGGTAAGTAGCATCGAATGCCCTTTCTGCATGATATATTTATTGTTTCGTATTTGTGACGTTCAGCCAGCTTACGCTTGGAACACATTTTGAAAAGAGCTCTAACGCGTTCGTTGGAATAGGCGTCAGTAAATCCCGAAATACTGTTTCACCGACCGAGAAGCCATGTCAAAGTAGATCCCCGCTGTCGCTCACCGTCAGTGCGCGTCTAGAGCTATACCAGGGAAAGCCACAGGCCGCCCATGACAACCCAGAGCGTCAGCGTGATGGTACATTGGCTTGAAGTGGCCATTGGCTCTAAGCTGGCCCTCAATTTGTCCATACAGGCTATTACTGGTTATGGACCGGACCAACACACTGCATGACGAGCCGACGGCGCTGCGCGTGGTGATCCTGGCGCTCCTCGACCTCCTGCGTGTCCTGAGTCTGCTGTTGATTGGTATCCCGGACGTCATTTTTAACCACGTCCTGTATGCAGCCTGCCAATCCGTTCAGATCGCAGCCGCCGGTTTCGCAATCGCTCTGAAGATGACGCAGATGCTGGTCGCCCTCGACCAGATTATCGCCGTCGTCTATCCGCTGCGTTACCGCGATATCATGGACTGCTGTATAAAGTGGCTGCTTGAATGGCCCTCGCTGGCTGTCCTGTTTACGGTTGTGGTAGGGACCGCCTGTTCTGCCCTCCAGTTGGAGACCGTCTACCAGTTCGGACAGCGCGTCGGAGAATTAACTGATGTTGGACAGGATTGTCGCTGGGAAAAGCCGCCGAGCGTTTATATATGTTTCTTGATGAAGCCTTTCTTTTGTTTCTTTCGGTAGCCACCGGATTTTTGTTCGTCCTCACTGGAATCAAAGGACTTCGGCAGAATCAGATGGAGACGATTTCGTCAGGAATCACTGACGGCACTGCAAACAACTTTGCCTTGACTTGTATCAAATCTTTCAAAAACGTTGTCAAAGTTTTGTCGCTCTTCGTCATTCTGGACATCATCGGAGGTGGTCTCAGGATCGGCACCAGCTGGATCAGCATGCCCACACTGGCATCTATACTCCACCTTACTTGTCTCGGCTGCCTGGCTGCCGAAGCGTGGGTCTATAGCATGAGACACGTGCTCGTGCGCAAGGCGTTAAGCAACAGCCTCCAGCCCCTTCGAGGCCTCTTTCGTCGTGGGGAATACTGCAACTCTGTCCAACCATCAGGCCAAACGCAAGATGTCGTACGGCTCTTTAGCTGTTGGAACCTCTCTTAGACACAGCGCGTTGAAAGACTAACGTCTACGCGCAGTTTTCATTCGTTGAGCTGTCATCCTTAGCTGTTAAACGTTTCGACCCCTCGGGTGACCCCGTGGTTCTCACTCTATCTGAGATGGAGGCCCCTCGGATGTTTCCCCGGTTTCGACGCCTTTGCGGGTTAATACTATTCGGGTGCCCGTCCTTTCACTGCTGCCACTGGTCGTGCCGCGCGCGACGAAAGCCACCGAGCGGCTCGCATGACGTCCACAAGCTCTGTAGCTGGCAAAGTCAATGTAACCTGTGTACGCATGATGTAACATCATTGCACGCAATGGAACACGCGTGTGTACAATGTGCTTTAGAGCACTCAACGTACTGGATCAATAGCCAGATGTCGGATGGATCTGCAAACGGATTGCATCGGACCAGAAAAGTTGGGCAACGCAGGAAGCAGCGAGAATGTTTTAACACAACAGGAACTACAACTTGACGAGAAAAAAAACTAATTTAACTTCCACACATGCTAGTTCAGGATCAAACTACAACAGAAATAATCATATCATGGAGCTCATAGTTGCAAACATTTTCGCTGCAATGATGGCTAAGTGGAGGTTCAGATGAACATGTCATTGAGTATGATATTCGGTAGAAAGTGTCTACTAAGCAACAATGCTGTGATGTTTTGGACATGTCATTATTATCAGAACTCTTGATGTATTGACACGTTGATATTTAATTCACATCTATTAAATCTAAACTGTGTGGATATTAGGAAATTTCAAGTTCAAAACTTAGCTACGTGTTTTAGAAGGATTCCATTTCGTTCAGATGTTAATTCCCCCTTTAATTAAGCCTGATTTTTCTTTGGGGGTTCAGCTTCTTTGCAAACATATGGGCTTATGCTGGTTGTTTTCTAAGTCATGTGTCCGAGATATGTGCCCAGACCTACTTCCATTCACGCCAGGTCAAAAAATAAGGTTATTTGTAACTAGGGGCTTATTCTGGCAGTCATTCAGGATACTTAAACCCAGCTCATAATTGTTATTTTTCCGTCGGTCACAAAGTCTGATTAAAGTTGCTACAAAGCAAGCCTAAAATAGGCTGATGTGTGACATATTTGGATGTTGATGATGTTAGAAGCAAACAACATTAATGCGCATGGATACGCATTGGCATGTGCATAATTTAGCTCAGCCGGGTCATGATGGATTTGGAAAAGAAAATTCCAGAAAGTCACATTGGTATGAAAGCCGCACTCCGCTGATGCAGTGTATGTGTTTGGACTTTGAAATCACACCTAAATACGTTTTCCTGTACGGTGCGTCTACCATAGGAAGTGCGTAATTGAAAGGTGTACGCCAGCGCCAGGAATGTCATGGTATTCCCCGGCGGACTCTTGTGCAGTATAATATAAGCGTGTGTATTTCTGTTCTCGGGTGATTGCCCTACCTTCCCCGTGTCATTTTGGGCCCACAGTAATTGCCGAGGGTCTGGAAACCCATTCTGTGAATTTCTTTTTAAAATAAGGAGTCATTGGAGAATGAGGAGAGAGCCAGGAGAAGGGCATGGGAGTGATCTGACATCGTTCATCCCGACTCGTGCAAATACATAGTTTTAGGGAGGAAGGTGAAACATCCTGTTAACCATAGCGTTATGAAACAAAATAAACGCTCACGTTTCTAATTCAGAAGCACCTTTCAGCTCTGTGGCAAAGCGCATGGAAGCCTCCGAGGTTTGTGGCGTAATCTTCGGTGTCCGGCCTTATACGATGGTAGTAATAGAAGTCACTCGGTAAGCAATATCGAATGCATTTTGTGCAAGGTTATTTGTGTACGTCTTCAATCCTTATACCAAACTTGAATCGATTTTATTTTTTTTTAATTTGTGCCATTCAGCCAGCTTACGCTTGACATACATACTTTGGAAAGAGCTCTAATGCGTTCGTTGAAATACGCTTCAGTAAATCCCGAAGTAATTGGTCATTTACCATACTGCGAGATGTCAAGTTAAAAGAGATCCCCGCTGTCGCTTACCGTCAGTGCGGCTCCAGAGCTAGGCCAGGGAAGGTCGTAGACCACCCATCAGGACCCAGAGCGTTAGCGTGATGGTACCGTGGCTCAAAGTGGCCGTCGGCTCTGCTCTCGCCCTCAATTTCTCCATACCGCTGTTGGTGATCGGTCGGACCAAGACACTGCATGACGAGCCGATGGCACTGCTCGTGGCAAACCTGGCGCTCGCCGACATACTGTTTGTGCTGAATCTGGTGCTGATCGGTTGTCTGGACCTCATTTTTAACCACGTCCTGTATGCAGCCTGCCAGTCCGTTCAGATCGCTGCCGCCTGTTTCGGAATCGCTCTGAAGATGACGCAGACGCTGGTCGCCCTCGACCAGTTCATCGCCGTCGTCTATCCGCTGCATTACCGCGACATCATGGACCGCTGGACGAAGTGGCTGCTTGTTCTGCCTTGGCTGGCTGTCCTGTTTACGGCTGTGGTAGGGGCCGCCTGTTCTGCCCTGCAGTTGGAGACCGTCTACCAGTTCGGACAGCGCGTCGGGGAATTGACTGAAGTTGGACAGGACTGCCGTTGGGAAAAGTTGCCGAGCGTATATATGTTTTTTGTTGAAGCCTTTCTTCTCTTCTTTTCGGTAGTCACCGGATTTTTGTTCGTCCTCGCTGGAATTACAGGACTTCGACAAAATCAGGTAGAGGCGATTTCGGCGGGAATCTCTGACGGCACTGCAAACAGCTTTGCTCTGACACGTACCAAATCTTTCAAGAAAATTGTCAAAGTTTTGTCGCTCTTCGTCATTCTGGACATCATCGGTGGTGGTCTCAGGATGGGCACCCGCTGGATCAGCATGCCCACAATGACATCCATTCTGCACCTTGCTCGCCTCGTCTGCTTGGCTGCCGAAGCGTGGGTCTATAGCATGAGCCACGTGCTCATTCGCAAGGCGTTCAACAGCAGCCTCCAGCCGCTTCGAAGCCTGTTTCGTCGTGGGCAATCCGGCAACTCAGGCTAAACTCATCAGGCTGAACGCAAGATGGCGTGCAGCCCCTCCGCTGTTGGAACATCTAGATACAGCGCTGTTGAATGACGAATGTCTACACGCAGTTTTCACTCGTCCGTCGGTCGTCCTTAGCTGTTTAACGTTTCGAAGCCTCGACTCCTCCGGTGACTCCGTGGTTCTCACTCCATCTGACACGGAGACTCCTCAGATGTTTCCCCGGTCTCGACCCCTTTGCAGGCTAATACTTTTCGGGTGTCCGCCCTTTCACTGTTGTCCTTGCTCGTGACGCGCGCGACGTAAGCCACGAAGCGGCTCGGATGATGTCCACGAGTTCTGCACCTTGCTATGTTAATGTACTGTGTGCACGCACGATGTAACATCATTGTACGCAATGGAACACGCATGTGTGTAGTGGGCGTTAGAGCACTCCACGGGCTGGATCAAGCGCCGGATGTCGGATGGATCTGCAAGCGGATTGCACTGCACCACACAAATTGGACAACGCAGGAACCGGAGTGAGGGTGTTATAACACATCAGGAACTACAACATTGACCGGATACAAACTAATTTAACTTCCAAACATGTTAATTCAGGCTCAAGCTCAACCATTGATATAGATTATTACGAGCATATATTAGCTCAGCCGGATCGTGATGGATTTGGAAAACAATTCCAAAAAAGCCGCATGGGCGATCGCATTGGGTTCTGGAGATGCGTACCGGTCTAGATCAGATAATAATTCCCTTAAGTGCTCTACTGCGTGTCCTAAACGTAAAAATTTGCTTAAAAACATTGCCATATTTTAAAGACGTTGATACCCTGGGACGTTTTTTGTTGTGTAGTGTTGTGATGTGCTGCGACAGTGTCAAAAGTTCGGCGTATCGTAGCTTGTGGCTCTTCTTCGTGCTCTTCGTACCGTTATGTAAAAAAATAAAGACAAGGCAAATGATGCAGTGAACTTCCATCTTGGTTTTGTCGTAGAAAAGCAACTGATCTTAGGCGCCAAGGCGTCACGCTACAGGCGTCAGCCACGGATGTGCCCAGAGACCACCTGAAGGAGTTCCTCGACATAATGTCTGACACACACACACCGCGGACACATGCGCAGGCTAAAGTTCAGCGGTCTCCCCCCCCCCCCCCACCCCCAGGCACATGTGATCCTGCTCCGCCGTTATCAATTATCTTGCATCCCATAATTCTGAAGTGATCGTTTCTGGCCGAATGGTCTTTATTCCAAACAACCAAACCAAAACAATCGTGTGCAGGCCTCGTATGAAACCATTCTCTCAGTCAACTGACCGTGTATGTACGTTGATGCAAAGGATGATTTTCCTTAACTCGAAAAAACGAGATGATAATGGTTTTTCGTGGCCTTGAGCAATACGCTGTCAATGAGATTGCAAACTGGTTGGTATGGTCTTCGATACGTCATTGCCTGATAACGTCATGGTACATTGCAAAACATTTGTAGAGAGCCAACTGCTGACCGTTTTGTCTGGAAATGGTGGTAATGAACGCCAGGTATGAAGAACTCGACCACTGTATTTTATCAGTTTTCTTGCAGCGTAATATTATATTATTGATGTTTGGTTTGTATAAGGCCTGCCAATACTATGGGAAGTAAGTCTACGGCAATTAGGCATGTGTGTTAAGTTCGAATTCCCATATGAATAAGTATTTCTGTGCGGTACGTTTAGGATGCGAAGTTGTTGCTTGAAAGGTGTATGTCAGCGCCAGGTAAATTATGGTATTCTCCGGGGACGCCTGCCCGGTATGATACAGGCGTGTGGTTTTCTGTTCTGCCGTGATTACTCTACCTTGCCCGTGTTACTTTGGGCCCATGTTTATTTCTGAGGGTCAGAAATACTGTTAAGTAAATTTCTTTTTGAATCAGGAGTGCTGAAATATCACAAGGCGCCCTTTTCAAGCATCGCCTGTTGACAATGGCAACCTAGGTTCATTGTAGAAACGTTGCTAGTTGAGCTGGCTTCTCAGTGACCATGTTTGTCTTGGAATATCCGACCGTCTTTCCAAACCGTGTAGTTAAACAATTACGTAACATAGCTTTAACAGAGCAAGCTCTCAAGCCTTAAAGGAAACACCCGGAAGCTCGGCGGTGCAGTATCCATCGGCTACACGGCGTTTACCCTTTTGCTGATATTTAGGTGGTGGCTGGTGAGCGCACCACAACAGCATCGTTTCTCATAAGATTGCATTCGAACGCTTCAGGATGCCAATTTAGCCCTGACATTTTTTTGTTTTGTTTGATCACATTTTACCAATTGTCGACCATTTTAACGTTTATATTTCTGTTTGTTTTGAATTCAGAACACCACACAGTCACATACACACCATCATGGGTCGCGACAAAGTCACCCCCGCCGCGTGCACCGCCCCGCGTCCCACTGCGACTACCGCACAGTAACATACGCCGTCCGTCTGCCGCGCGAGTGCGCAAGCCGGACAGCTGTAGACTCCGCCATGTGGCACGGCGGGACAGTCAGCCCCCCCCCCCCCCCCCCCTCCCCCCCCCCCCCCCAGCCGGCAGCCCAGTCCCACAGCTCCCTCTGAAGTGCCCCGGCTAACATCATTTAATGTGGGCTCAAAATTTCATGGGGCACGGTAGGGCAAGCACGGCACAACAGATATCCACACCCCAGTGTCATACCGTGCAAGTGTCACACGGGGATTTATAGTTTACCTGGCGCTTGCTTGCGCGTAGGAAGCATTCACTTTTGGCACCTAGACATACTGCACGGAACTAATTAACGAGGCGGGAATTCAAGCTCAACACAAATATCCTGCGTCAGCGCAAGGTGGGTGAGTGTGAATGTGACACATGAGTGTGCAGCCAACAGCACAGTACGTACACGTTGGAAAATAGCTAGGTAAATGAAAAATATTACACGCATAGTGGAGAGCAGGGAGTCAAATGCGATTTCTCCAACAGTGCTCACTACTTGAAATAAAAAATCGGAGTTATTCAAAAGAATTTCGAAGAGACTGGTACCATCAATCAAATCGTTCCCGTCTGATTGAGGAAAAGAACGCAACTAAAAATGTAGTAGTAAAAAGTAAAAAAGTGGAATAATCCATTTAATCTGCTTATCCAAGCTTCATCCTCTTATCAAAAGCAGAATACATTGACGTAGGATTGCAAAGATTTGTAGAAAGAACATCTAAATATTCTGGTTGCACGCTGCTCTAAAATGCAACAAAAATCCAAAGGCATGAATTTGTCGTGGTTATCAGGCTAATAATCTAGGTCAAGATAAGTTCACTTACGCTTGTCTTCGACCTGAATTTTTGAAGAATTTGAACTGAACAACTTGTGTTGTGCTGGGCTTGTAACGACGCGATATTAGCCATAGTTAGGTACTGGCTTTTGAATCTTAATATTTCTGTCAGAGGGCAGGAGGCAGTGGGCAGAGTGTCCGCTTGCAGCAGGGTTTACAAAAATTTGGCATTCGTCCTGTAGTAAGACATGCTATTTCAAAAGAAGGCCTACAAAAGAAAGAAGCGTAAACCAAAGCGTTGAAAAGCCGCTCCACCCACCGAAATTTGAAGGCGTCTCCACGCATGCGTACTACGGATTATTCACATTGCGCCACCTGGGCTCAAAAACAAACCTCAGGATGTTTCTGAAATGCATCTCAAACCATTCAAGGGAGGCTGCAACTGCAGTTGTCTATCAACAGACCTTGCGAGCGTTTTGAAGTCACCTAAGCATTGGAGAAGAAGAAAAGAGAAATGAGAACGGCATGGGAGCAATCTGACATCGTTCATCCTGGCTCTTGCAAATACAAAGAGTCATGGAGGAAGGGGAAGCATCATGTTACCTATAGCGTCATGAAACTATCTATACGCTCACGTTTTTTTTGCAACTTCCAGGCCGCCTCTCTACCAACCACAAGCCACCAATCGCACGCGTTCTCCCCCAATCAACAGCCAGAACAACAGCTGGGCCCGATGCAACTCGCATAAGCCAATAACTAGCGGCCTGCCCAAGCTGTTCGCAAATCACATCCCGCAAATTTGAACCTCCGGCGAGCTGGCACCTGCAGTCCGCAGTGGGCATCGCTGGCATAGTTTTTTTTTTGAACAGTTATCTCGACAATAGGATGTGCGGGGATGCGTAGCGCCGCGCGGTGGTGCATGGGTGCGTAACGGGTAGGGTGGTGGGTTCGATTCCCCGGGACGGTGGTTGACTTTTGTTTGGGCCCACATTGCACGCTTGCATCGGCTTTTCTTGGTCACTTCATAGGCATGTAAGTAAAGTGATGAGACGCTCATGCTATCCAAAGCTCAGCCACCATTAATTTCATCATACGGTCAGGTGCCGGTCATGATGAGAAGTCACGCAGGCATTCGGCCCTTCCGTCAATATCATCGGCTCTGGACATACGCTCCTTGTATTTAGCCGGTGCTGTAGCCTAGCCGGTAACTAGCCGGTAAGCTGGTATCTACGAGTTGTCCGGTTGTGATGTGAACCACGTCGCTTAGAAGAGCCTACCTCGAAACAAAAATAACCGGATTTCACCCACTTTGTTTCGGGTGGCTTGGTGTTTTTCGTTTTAAATGTACGTGTCGCAAGATGTAACTAAAACAGATGATGCAATTCTACCGGTATTAAATATGATAGTCATTCCACATTTCTGCAACAATACAAGCCAGCGGCATCGTGATCTCTGCATGGCCCTTTAATTGTTGGCACGTGGCCGCTGTGCCTCCAGACACACCATCCTCCACCACTGATTGAATCAGGGGCGGATCCAGAGAGGGCGGTGACGGGTCCCATGCCTCCCGTGGTACCCTGAATTGGTCCGTAGGCTCCGAAGGGGCCCATAGGTGACAGAACAGATACAGTTTTTTAAACACAAAACAAAACAAAACTTCTTTGGATTTCCAGGCCACCGAGAACAGTCGCAAACGAAGTGAATGGCCTACGAGAAAAGATAAAATAATCTTCAAAAATGGAAAAAGTTAATTGGAAATTATAAGCCTTATCACGCTGTCTGGGGTGCTATCTTGCTAACGGGGACCTATATGACCACTTGCAAGGTCATTTCGATCGTTAAGGAGTCTTCCACGTTAGCTCTGACTGCTTTGCGTTTGCTCGGAAAGCCCTGCACTGTTTCTGTGCTCTTCCTGCTAGCGTGCCGGGCGCTCTTGTCAATCAGAAGCCTTCCACGGATGCTTTCCAGCTGCCAGAAAGGCTCTGTGAGCTAGAGTAGGTGACCCCATGTTAAATTGCCCGGGTATTCTCGGTGTCTCGGGAGGCCTTTACGTTGGTTTCGGTTCACCTAATGGCACACTTGCGATATGCTTATGGGCCCTGTGCATTGGTCTAGGGCGCTTCCAATTTTAGGTTACTTGCTTAGGACCCTACGCTCTTGTCGGGAGCTCATCTGTTGACCTGCTTATGCACACTTTGTCGGTTGGGGCCCTCGAAAGTGGGTCCGGGATACTCTCAATTTGAATGGAGGCCCCTGCACACTGCCGGGGCCCCATTTGCTAACTGGCACCGGCACACTTGATTGTTTGGTGGCCCGGCACATTGGGTACTTTAATGTAGGGACCTTCGCTCTTGTCAAGGGCATCTGATAGCCTGCTCGGATAAACTTGATCTTTCGGAGGCCCTCTACATTGGGTCCTGGGGAAGCCCTGTTTGAATGGAGGCCATACGCGCTTGCCTGGGGTCCCCTCTCTTAACTTCTTCCGCCAAAGTGGATTGTCCGGGAGCCCTGCACATTGAGTGTTGGCATTTGAATTTAGGGCCCTGCGCTCCTATCGGGGCCATCTGATAGCCTGCTCGGGTACACTCCATCTTGCAGGGCCCTTCCGCTCCGGGTTTTGGGCACTTTTTACTTCAGTGGCGGGACCTACGCTCTATGCTCTTGTTGCGGCCCCTTCTGATGAGCTGCTCCGGCACATTCGATTGTTAGGGGACCTCTGCGTCTAGTCTTGGGTACTTTCGATTTAAATGGAGGGCCCTGCGCCCTTGACGGGGGCCCTATCTGCTAGCATGCACGGGCACATTCGATCATTAGTGGTCCCACGTCGCGGATATTTTATATTTGAACGAAACGCCCCACGCACCTCTCAGGGTCCCATCTGATAACTTGCTTAGGCACTCTGCATTGTTTGGGGGCATTGCACATTGAATAGTTTAATGTAGGGCCCTACGCTCTAATCGGGGGCCATCTGATAGCCTGCTCAGATACACTCGATCTTTTTGGGGGCCCTTCACACTAGGTCTTGGTTACTTTTTTTTAATGAGGGCCCTACGCTCTCGTCGGGGGCCCATCCGATAGCCTGCTCAGACACATTCGATCGTTCGGGGGGACTCCACACCGGGTCACCCTTTTTTTGAACGGTGGGTCTACGCACTTGTCGGGGGCCCTCTCTGTTCGCCTCACTGTTCGGGCACACTGGATTGGTCGGGGACCTTGCACATTGGGTTTCGCTATTTGGATTTAGGGCCCTGCGCACTTATCAGGGTCCATCAGATAATCTGTTTGAGACATTCCATCTTTCGGGGGCCATGGCACTGGGCTTTCGGCACTACTTATTTGAATGTAGGGCCTTAAGTTCTCGTCGAGGCCCCTTCTGATAAGCCGCTCCGGTGCATCCGATTGTTGGGCGACCTCTACGTCGGGTCTTGGGTACTTGCTTTTTGAGTGGAGGTCTTCACGGGGCCCTATCTGTTAACATTCTCGGCCGCGCTCGATCATTCGGAGCCCTCTACATCGTGCCGTGAGTATTTCACGTTTGAAGTGTGGCCCTACTCTCTTGTCGGCGGCCACATCTTTTCACCTCCTTTGAATTTAAGGCGCTGCACTCCTATCGGGGCCGTCAGGAATTCTGTTTGGGTGCACTCCATATTACGGGGGCCCTCTGCACCGGGTTTGGATACTTCTTGTTTGAATGGAGGGCGTCATGCTCTTGTCGGGCCCCTTCTGATAAGCTGCTGGGGTGCATTTCATCGTTGGCTGGCCATCTGCCTTGGGTCTTGAGTGCTTTCTATTTGAATGGAGGGCATTACGTTCTTGCTAGAAGCCCTATCTGTTAAGACGCTCGCACACACCTTATCGTTTGGGGGCTCTCTTCATTGGGTCTTGAGGACATTCAATTTGAATAGAGGTCCATGAGCTCTTGACGGGGGCCCGATGTAATAACTAGTTTGGGAACTGGCCCCGCGCTCTTGTTGGGGGCCCCCCATCTGTTACCTGCTCGGGCACACTCAATCGTTCCCAGGCTCTCCATGCTGTGTTTTGATTACTTCTTAGTTGAGTGCATGGTCCTATGTTCTTGACGGGCCTGGCGATTTACCTATTCAGCTGCTGGAGCCGATGGTGGACACAGACGGAGAGGGCAACGTACAGGATCATGCCCTCCCATGAACCATGCCGAGGGACCTATAGGCTCCCAAGCTGCCCACAACTGGCCGACCGGGCGCAGTTTTCTAACAAAACGTTACATGCAACTCAGTTGGACGTCTTCGGGCCTACAGACAACCAGGAGCGGTTACTGGCAAAAGTATAGACTTTAGGAGCAGATCAAGTTAATTCTTTGCTGATTGAGGAAACGTTGTTTGGAGAAAATTTTGGGGTTGATCACGGTGTCCAGAGACATAGCGCTGTTGCCTGGACCCAATATGTCCATTTTCCGGGGCAGTCTGATCGCTAGGGAGCTTTCTA
The DNA here is from genome assembly GCF_011947565.3 of Pollicipes pollicipes. Lineage (NCBI taxonomy): Eukaryota > Metazoa > Arthropoda > Thecostraca > Pollicipedomorpha > Pollicipedidae > Pollicipes > Pollicipes pollicipes. The sequence continues at coordinate 20,613,586 of NW_023595962.1, forward strand.
CGTTGCCCTTGATATCTTTGCACTTTCTCGTGGGGCCCAATGTCGCTGCTGGGACGCTATCTTCTTCTATGCCTGAACACTCTTGATCGATCATGATTTCCTCCACTGATTTCACCTGATTTCCCGTAAAGCTCTGTACGCTTTTCCGGGGCGTCATACACCAGGGTACGCTCAGTTGCTCAGGGGCTCATCATATTAGTATCGGGTTCTTTCCACTTACTCGAGGGACATGAGCTCTAAAAGGGGTGAAGGGACTGTTTTCCCCCGGGATTTCAGCCGAGCGGGGTTTGTCTAAAAAGATCGCCGAAAATGATATTATCAGTTTTTATATTGGCATCTCGCAGATGTTCATGATATCTCAAGCCAATAAGGCGATAGGACTCCCCGATATCGACGATATCACACCTCTGTTTTTTTTCTCTCTCACAAAGTTTAGACTTAACACGCGATGGGGTGGGGGTCAAATGGACCCCACACGGAATTCTTTCTGGAATGATTTCGCAATGGCGCAGCGTAGCCGCGCCAACTTTTGCACAGCTGTAGACACCAAAATGCGGATCGTCTGGCATGAAACATTTAGATGCACTATGTCAGGCCACTGACCTATGGCAGGTCAGAGTTAGGTCATGGTTTCATCGAAGGCAATTTTTTCGGGCATCGTTCAGTCCGATCCAACAACGGGGTGTTAAGCGAAGTCATACACCTCTGAGATACTTTCCTAGGATACACAACACTTGAATAAGCAAATGAAATTGAACTAGGGTGAGGTGCTGGGGTCAGACCACGGTCAGGACGAACCGTTTTTATTACTCTAGGGCTTATATATTTATTGCTTATTACTCTAGGGCTTATATAGGGCTTATATGGGGTAGTTTCTGGTGCTCATCTCAAATTTGTTGATAACAGAAACCACATTTTAACTTTCCATGGGCTTCTTAAATGTCAGAATAAGTCACTGATCTAAAATGACCCAGGTCAACACTTGGTTTTTAGCAGCATACTGCCTAGCGTAATCTTTGTCGCTTATCCAAATGCAAAACTCAAGGCAGTCTTGTATGATTTTGGTCGCCATGGCTTTCACAAGGTCGCACAAGACCATTGATCTCAAATGAGCATGTGATCGTTTGATTGGTACAGTCACCTAGGTTCCAGAGCCCCTTTGGAGATTAACCTGGAATTTCACCTTGTTTGACCTTGTTTAATCCCGAGATCATGACCTAGAAACCTCAAACGTCAACCTAAGTGAGTTCACGTACAGGTTAACACACCCTGTGAATTTGGCATCTCTAGCTCTCTTGTTCCTGGGGTCTCAGCGGATGAGATCATCGACCCCCGCCCCCCCCCCCCCCTCCCACCCGAGCGAATGGTATTGAGCCGGCCACCCGGGGGCGCGTTAAATTCATAAACACCGCTGTTTAAAAAGAAAGTGCTTATCTGTGCAAGTGTAGTGTTAAGAATCCGCCGGTTGACGGGGCTTGATCACAGCTCCGTTTCTAACGTTGTACGATTGTTCCTCTTTTTCACCGTCAATAGTGTATCCAAATGCGGACCCCCTTTCTGTATGGTCCATTGTAAAGGCTGAATTGGGTAAAGAAGTTAGCTTAACACTACCTGACATAAATGAATACTTGCTCTGGAAAATTCAACATATCCTTCCAAATTGAAACCACGCTTACGGATAGCTTTGAAGAACGACAAGGAGCTAAACAACTCTCTAGTTAAATATCCTATCTCGAAGCATAAGTGCCCGTGGTCGATAGGTGTCATATATGCATGCCTGGGTTTTAGGGTGCTTGCACGCGAAGAAATGTGGCTTACGAATTTAAGAGTAAACTGCGCGAAAAAACATGGGAGGTGCATAGCCTATGTTGAGACGTCCATGCTTCCAACTCGTTTCACGTATGTTGAACACCTGCGAGGTGCTAAAAACGAAACAGATAATAAAAGGAACTCTTCGGTGACCATCTTGTTCACAGAGCACGCCAAGGTTAAAATCCAAGGAAGAACGGACCAAACCTTTTAGAGCTCTAAGGCATCTTTAAAGCACGTGACCATCCAGACAAGAAAAATGGTGAATCTTTTTTATAAGAAGTCGGCGACCAGGCTTCAATGTACAGGAGTCATCATGAACGATTATTTGAATGTGATTAGTGTCTTGATGGGTTTTGCATGCTGGCTTAAAATCGCCTTCATGTATCAGTGTTGCCAGACGCTTGATACACGATGTCTGTTTAAATGAAATCGTTTGCATGTAAAAGTGATGCGTGATGCGAGATGTCTGTGTACTTGAAATCGCTTGCGGATGTAAATTGTCTGTTATGCGTGAAGCCTGTGAACTTGAATTCGTTTGCACAAACACGTATTTTTCGCGCATTTTTATTCTCAGTTAGATGTGCACTGCATCGCAGAAATGACCGGCAATTGCTTTTGTTTAATCCCCTGCATGTTGGTGGTCTGTAAAAACTGTGGCTTGCTGTTTCTGAAGGAAAAAACTGAGGCGTCGAGTAAAATCTGCAGGCAAACTTTAATTTGCAACCGATCTTCGTTTCGATGAACGCATATAGCCAACATATCACATTCATCTCTCCATTTTCCTCTTTCTTCTTTGAAAAATAAAGCCACAAATGCTGTTTTGTCTATACGCATAGTGTTCTTCACAAATGCACTTTACAATTTGCGAAGCGCTGCCATCATGTCGATAATGATGGCGGCATACCCTCTACATAACAATTTAAACGTAATGTAAAGATTCTGTCCGGTCACTAAGATCAGTCTAGACCAAAGTCATGCCACAACGGCAGGTCGACTTCAGTTACAACTGCGTTGGGAGCTATGACTAACTGCCAAACCTGTAAATGAACCGTGTGCAGGGTTGGTGTGTGGTCGTATATACAACCGCTGCAACGGGAAGAGCGTTCATTGCAATATTCGAAAGGCGGGACCGCCAGCACCCTCTCGCTTTCATAGGATTGTGTCGTTGCAGACTCGCCCTGCGGTCGAGTTTCTCTGTTCCCGACGCAGTATCACATGCCTGCCGCCGACAGCAAGTTCAAAGCCCGCCCCTGTACCCACCCGCGAACAAAAAACAAACTCGAATTCAGTTAGTAGCCTGTGCCAGGGAAATCAGTTGAAGTCGCCGGGGGCGATAGGGTCCGATACCTACCAGACATACACGCGATTTCAAACAGCAAAACGAAGGTAATGCAGATGACTTTGTGGACTGGAACATATCTCAATTTGGTGTTTGGGAGTTCCCCTGTCATCTACGCCACCCATTTTGCTTTCTTGTCTCCTTCTTCTTACCTTTCCGCCAACTAACCCCTAATCCCTGGGTTCAACCCGCCGAACTCGCCGAATGTGCACCAGCTTAGGCGCAAGCACCCGTCGGTTCTGTAGCAAATTGCAGGGTAACCTTGGAGGTTAGTGACGTAATCCTCGGTGTCCGACCTCATACGATGGTAGTAATAGAAGTCACTCGGTAAGTAGCATCGAATGCCCTTTCTGCATGATATATTTATTGTTTCGTATTTGTGACGTTCAGCCAGCTTACGCTTGGAACACATTTTGAAAAGAGCTCTAACGCGTCCGTTGGAATAGGCGTCAGTAAATCCCGAAATACTGTTTCACCGACCGAGAAGCCATGTCAAAGTAGATCCCCGCTGTCGCTCACCGTCAGTGCGCGTCTAGAGCTATACCAGGGAAAGCCACAGGCCACCCATGACAACCCAGAGCGTCAGCGTGATGGTACATTGGCTTGAAGTGGCCATTGGCTCTAAGCTGGCCCTCAATTTGTCCATACAGGCTATTACTGGTTATGGACCGGACCAACACACTGCATGACGAGCCGACGGCGCTGCGCGTGGTGATCCTGGCGCTCCTCGACCTCCTGCGTGTCCTGAGTCTGCTGTTGATTGGTATCCCGGACGTCATTTTTAACCACGTCCTGTATGCAGCCTGCCAATCCGTTCAGATCGCAGCCGCCGGTTTCGCAATCGCTCTGAAGATGACGCAGATGCTGGTCGCCCTCGACCAGATTATCGCCGTCGTCTATCCGCTGCGTTACCGCGATATCATGGACTGCTGTATAAAGTGGCTGCTTGAATGGCCCTCGCTGGCTGTCCTGTTTACGGTTGTGGTAGGGACCGCCTGTTCTGCCCTCCAGTTGGAAACCGTCTACCAGTTCGGACAGCGCGTCGGAGAATTGACTGAAGTTGGAAAGGACTGTCGCTGGGAAAAGCTGCCGAGCGTTTGTATGTTTTTTGTTGAAGCATTCCTTATGTTCGTTTCGGTAGCCACCGGATTTTTGTTCGTCTTTGCTGGAATTACAGGACTTTGGCACAAAAAGGTGGAGGCGATTTCGGCAGGAATCACTGAAGGCACTCCAATCAGCTTTGCCCTGACTTGTACCACAACTTCCATGAAAATTGTCAAAGTTCTGTGCCTTTTCGTCATTCTGGACATCATCGGAGGTGGTCTCAGGATCGGCACCAGCTGGATCAGCATGCCCACACTGGCATCTATACTCCACCTTACTCGTCTCGGCTGCTTGGCTGCCGAAGCGTGGGTCTATAGCATGAGCCGCGTGCTCGTGCGCAAGGCGTTCAACAATACCCTCCAGCCCCTTCGCGGCCTGTTTCGTCGTGGGGAATCCCGAAACTCTGTCCAACCATCAGGCTAAACGCAAGATGTCGTGTGGCTCTTCAGCTGTTGGAACATCTCTTAGGCGCAGCGCGTTGAAAGACTAACGTCTACGCGCAGTTTTCACTCGTTCAGCGGTCGTCCTCAGCTGTTTAACGTTTCGACCCCTCGGGTGACTCCGTGGTTCCCACTCCATCTGAAACGGAGGCCCCTCGAATGTTTTCTCCGGTCTCGACTCCTTTGCAGGCTAATGCTCTTCGGGTGCCTGTCCTT
>NW_023595962.1:20619546-20627671 GCF_011947565.3 Pollicipes pollicipes
GTAATGTAAAGATTCTGTCCGGTCACTAAGATCAGTTTACACAAAAATCATGCCATATCGCCAGGTCGACTTCAGTTACAACTGCGTTGGGAGCTATGGCTAACTGCCTAACTTTTAACTGAATCGTGGGGAGGGTTGATATGTGGTGGTATATGCAACCGCTGCAACGGCAAGAGCGTTCATTGCAATGGTCGAAGGGCGGGACCGCCAGCATCGTCTCGCTTGCATAGGATTGTGGCGCCGCAGACTCGCCCTGCGGTCGTTTTTGTCTGTTGCCGGCGCGGTACCACATGCCTGCCGCCGAAATCTAGATCCCCGCTGTCTCTAACCGTCAGTGGGGGCTAGAGCTATACCAGGGAAGGCCGCAGGCCGCCCATCACAACCCAGAGCGTCAGCGTGATGGTACCTTGGCTCGAAGTGGCCATCGGCTTTAAGCTCGCCCTGAATGTCTCCATACAGCTGTTATCTTTATCGGTCGGACCAGGACACTGCATGACGAGCCGACGGCGCCGCTCGTGGCGAACCTGGCGCTCGCCGACCTACTGTGTGTCCTGAGTGTGCTGCTGATTGGTATCGTGGACCTCATTTTTAACCGCGTGCTGTACGTAGGCTGTCAATCCGTTCAGATCGCAGCCGCGTGTTTCGCAATCGCTCTGAAGATGACGCAGATGCTGGTCGCCCCCGACCAGTTCATCGCCGTCGTCTATCCGCTGCATTACCGCGACATCATGGACTGCTGGATGAAGTGGCTGCTTGATTTGCCTTGGCTGCCTGTCCTGTTTACGGCTGTGGTTGGGGCCGCCTGTTCTGCCCTCCAGTTGGAAACCGTCTACCAGTTCGGACAGCGCGTCGGAGAATTGACTGAAGTTGGAAAGGACTGTCGCTGGGAAAAGCTGCCGAGCGTTTATATGTTTTTTGTTGAAGCATTCCTTATGTTCGTTTCGGTAGCCACCGGATTTTTGTTCGTCTTTGCTGGAATTACAGGACTTCGGCACAAAAAGGTGGAGGCGATTTCGGCAGGAATCACTGAAGGCACTGCAATCAGCTTTGCCCTGACTTGTACCACAACTTCCATGAAAATTGTCAAAGTTCTGTGCCTTTTCGTCATTCTGGACATCATCGGAGGTGGTCTCAGGATCGGCACCAGCTGGATCAGCATGCCCACACTGGCATCTATACTCCACCTTACTCGTCTCGGCTGCTTGGCTGCCGAAGCGTGGGTCTATAGCATGAGCCGCGTGCTCGTGCGCAAGGCGTTCAACAATACCCTCCAGCCCCTTCGCGGCCTGTTTCGTCGTGGGGAATCCCGAAACTCTGTCCAACCATCAGGCTAAACGCAAGATGTCGTGTGGCTCTTCAGCTGTTGGAACATCTCTTAGGCGCAGCGCGTTGAAAGACTAACGTCTACGCGCAGTTTTCACTCGTTCAGCGGTCGTCCTCAGCTGTTTAACGTTTCGACCCCTCGGGTGACTCCGTGGTTCCCACTCCATCTGAAACGGAGGCCCCTCGAATGTTTTCTCCGGTCTCGACTCCTTTGCAGGCTAATGCTCTTCGGGTGCCTGTCCTTCCATTGCTGCCCTTGTTCGTGACGCGCGCGACGAAAGTCAGCGAGCGGCTCGGATGACGTTCACAAGCTCTGTCGCTGGCAAAGTCAATGTAACCTGTGTACGCATGATGTAACATCATTGCACGCAATGGAACACGCATGTGTACAATGTGCGTTAGAGCACTCAACGGACTGGATCAATCGCTGGATGTCGGATGGATCTGCAAACGGATTGCATCGCACCAGAAAAGTTGGGCAACGCAGAAAACAGTGAGAGTGTTATAACACAACAGGAACTACAACTTGACGAGATAAAAAACTATTTTAACTTCCACACATGTTAATTCAGGCCCAAACTACAACAGAAATAACCATATCATGGAGCTCAAAATCGCAGACATCTTCGTTGCAATGATGGCTAACTGGAGGTTCAGATGAACATGTCATTGACTATGATATTCAGTAAAAAGTGTCTGCCAACCAACAATGATTTGATATTTTGGACATGTCATTATTATCATATCTCGTAATGTAATGACGCGTTGGTTTTCCATTCACCTCTATTACTTATAAACTGTGTTGATTTTAGGAAATTTCAAGTCCAAAGCGTAGCTACGTGTTTTAGAAGGATTTCATTTCGTTCAGATGTTAATTCTCCCTTTCAGAAAGCCTGGTTTTTGTTTGAGGGTTCAGCTTCTTAGCAAATAATAGAGGCTTCTACTGGTTATGTTCTAAGCCATGTGTGCGAGATATGTACTCACAGCTACTTCCATTCACGCCAGGTCAATAAATAAGGTCATTTTTTACTAGGAGCTTATTCTGACAGTCATTCGGAATGACTAAACCCAGCTGATGGTTGTTATTTTTCCGTCGGTAACAAAATTCTGATCAAAGTTGTCACAAAGCAAGCCTAAAATAGCCTGATGTGTGACATATTTAAATGTTGATGATGTTAGAAGCAAACAACATTAATGCGCACGGACACGGATTATCATGAGCATAACATAGCTCAGCCGGATCATGATGAATATAGAAAAGAAAATTCCAGAAAGTCACATTGGTATGAAAGCCGCACTCCGCTGGTGCAGTGTATGTGTTTGGACTTTGAATTCACACCTAAATACGCTTTACTGTGCGGTGCGTCTAGCATACAAAGTGGATTGTTGAAAGGTGTACACTAGCGCCAGGAAAATCATGGTGTTCCCCGGCGGACTCTTGTGCAGTATAACATAAGCGTGTGTGTTTCTGTTCTCGGGTGATTGCCCTACCTTCCCCGTGTCATTTTGGGCCCACAGTAATTGCCGAGGGTCCGGAAACCCATTCTGTGAATTTTTTTTTAAAATAAGGAGTCATTGGAGAATGAGGAGAGAGCAAGGAGAAGGGCATGGGAGTGATCTGACATCGTTCATCCCGACTCGTGCAAATACATAGTTTTAGGGAGAAAGGTGAAACATCCTGTTAACCATAGCGTTATGAAACAAAATAAACGCTCACGTTTCTAATTCAGAAGCACCTTTCAGCTCTGTGGCAAAGCGCATGAAAGCCTCCGAGGTTTGTGACTTAATCTTCGGTGTCCGGCATTATACGATGGCAGTAATAAAAGTCACTCGATAAGCAATATCGAATGCATTTTGTGCATGGCTATTTTTGTACGTCTTGAATCTTTACACCCCTCTTGAATCGATTTCATGTTTTCTTATTTGTGACATTCAGCCAGCTTACGCTTGGCACACATACTTTGGAAAGAGCTCTAACGCGTTCGTTGAAATACGCGTCAGTAAATCCCGAAATAATTGGTCATTTACCATAGCGCGAGATGTCAAGTAAAAAGAGATCCCGCTGTCGCTAACCGTCAGTGCGGCTCCAGAGCTAGGCCAGGGAAGGTTGTAGGCCGCCCATCAGGACCCAGAGCGTCAGCGTGATGGTACCGTGGCTCAAAGTGGCCGTCGGCTCTGCTCTCGCCCTTAATTTCTCCATACCGCTGTTGGTGATCGGCCGGACCGGCCGATCACCAACAGCGGTATGATTATGTTGGTGATCGGCCGGAAATAATTAAACAGGCGGGTATTCAAACTCCACACGAATATCTTGCGCCAGCAGAGTGGGAGTGAGTGTGGATGTGACACATGAGCGTGCAGCAAGCAATATAGTACAAATCAAAGCAATGCAGTACAAATAAATCCACACGAATATCCTGCCTCAGCACAGTGGGAGTGAGTGTGAATATGACACATGAGCGTGTAGCAAGCAATATAGTACATACACGTTGGAAACAAAACAATGCAAATGAAGTATATTGCTTGCATAGTGTTGAGCATCGAGTCAAATGCGATTTCTTCTACAGAGTTCACTGCTGAAATCAAACTTCTAAGTTATTTTAAAGAACTTTGAAGAGACTGGTATAATTGATCAAGTCGTTTCGGACTGACTTAGCAATAAAACGTAACTAAATAAGCAGTAGTAAAAAGTACAAAAAAGTGGAATACTCCATTCAATCTTCTTACACAAACTTCATCCTCTTTTCAAAAGGTGAATACCTTGATGTACGATTGACAAGCTTTGTACAACCAAAGTCTAAATAATCCGGTTAAACGCTGTCAGCAAATCTAACAAAAATACGTTTCCCATCAATGTGTCGTGGTTATTAGGCTATTAATCTAGGTTAAGAATATTTGACTTACGCCGCTCTTCCACTGGATGGTGGATCGGAATCGATTACAGACACCGCCGCAAACCGGCACCACGAAATCCGCTGCAGTTTGTATAAGCTGCTTTGCTTGACCTTTTCATAAGAATATGTAACGAGCCGGCGTACTTTGGGAGTGCTATGCACTGAATTAAGGATCAATGCAATCAGATCTGGATGATGTGTTCCTGCTGCCCTTTGGAAATCTCGACACGCCTAGGAAGCATATCCGTATCTGCTATACATCCACTATAGTTTGATGAGGCTGCGTGTTAGCACTGTGGCTCACAGGCATTGTCTGCTTCACTTTATCCATCCCTTTCATTTTCCTGACAGCGCTAAGACAATATTGTTTGTTTACGACCTATTCTGATACTCTAGGAACGCACTGCTTCCTTTGTCCCAATGAACGTTATCAACATGCGGGCAAGAATTTGTGTTGTGTTGGGCTAGCGACGACGCGAAATAAACCATAGTTAGGTAAAGGTTTTTTCATCTGAATATTTCTGTCAGAGTGCAGGGGGAGTGGGCAGTGTGAGCTTGCAGCATGGTTTACAAAAATTTAGCATTCGTCCTATAGTCAGACTTGCTATTTCAAAACATGACCTAAATAAAACGAAACCTAATCCAAAACGTTGAAAAGGCGCTCCCCCGAAATTTGAAGTCGTCTTCACGCATGCGTACTATGGAACTTTCACCTTTTGCCACCTGGGCTCAAAAACACACATCAGGATGTTTCTGAAATACATCTCGAACCATTCAAGGGAGGCTGAAACTGCGATTGTCCGCCAACTGGTTTGGCGACCGTTTTTAAATCATCCGGTGGCAAACTAAGATGAATGCAATAGACGGTATTTGTTCCATGATTCCGGCTAGAATTTCAGGCGACAACTCTATCCTGCCGTGTAGCGTTGGTCGGCATGTAGCACATTCGCACAAAGATGCTAGAGAGTAAAGGATGGATGGCTGGCATGATTCATGAATATGCATTACATGAACTTCTTTGTAAAAAGGGTTGGTAAGAAAAGTCACATATGCATTGGAGAAGGAGAAAAGAGGCAGCAGAAACGCCCAGGGAACAGGGTAAGGTTGTTAGAGTTTGCCAGGAACTGCAACTGAAAACGATCGAAAACCAATATAACTTCAAAAGATTTTAAATCAGGTTCAAACTCTTACCGAAGTAACCATATTATAGGGCTCCTATTCCACAGATATCTTCCTTGCAATTATGAAAAAATGGAGGCATCCAAGATGGGTGATGTGAACATGTCACTGAGTATGATTTTCCGCACGAAGTGTCTGCTAACTAATGATCACCTAATATATTGGACATGTCATTGTTATCGGAGTTGCTAAAAATAATGAGGCATCGATTTGACATTCACTTTTTGAATACTTAGAGGGAATGTTCCACATTTGACGATATTGAGATCAGCATCAGATATGATTGGTGAAGCTTAGTTGTAACTATTGGTAAGACTTCAAGGCTCAAAAACGACTCATTTAGGAAAATTTTGAAGCTTAAAAATGCGCCCCACAACGTCATCATTGATGACGTCGTGGAATAGTTTTGTGACAACAGTAGTACCAGGCAGCATCTGGCAGCCAGACCTAAAAAATGCCTCAAAACACGCTTAAGTTTACGCCAGCCAGCCGGAAGGCCGGTCAGCGAACGACGTGTTTGTGGATTTTTGTCTTGACACTGGTCAAGAAAACTGATGTAGAAAACCTTTGGTGGACTGTTTGACTTACGCAACGTAGCGATCGCCTGCTTGTGTGGCAGATTATTCAGAATCTGTACGATAAAAAACACGATTTGCTGTGAAACAATCATATAGTGTCGTTAGTCTCTTACCGACACCTGTCACGGGCTGTTGAGGACGCCAATACTGAACTGTCGATCTGTCCTTGCCCGCAGCGCTGTAGTCGTGACATTGATATCTTGTGATGTACGCAGCATTTGTTTTCTTTGTTATTTGTAACTGGAAGTACAGTCACATGCCAAATGTAACAATGAATCTGTGGCATTGTTATGAACTGATCAACAAATCGTTGTTATTGGTATGTTTTAGATGGTAAGGCTGAGCCACCAAGAATGCTTTTCTTGCACGGTATTGTTTTATACAATCGCTAGTTAGCCCTGATATAATAATTGTGGTGCTATGGCATTCCGGCTCGCAATAGTCCATTGGCACCATTACATCAGCTGTTACCAGTCATCCATAAACTATAAGCTGTTTACTCATAGGCTTGACATAGAGCAGTCAACCAATGTGGTACATTGCGAAATGGCCCAAGTCAACAGTGTCATTGTGGCCTACGTCAGTGCTGAACTGTGGCATGGCATAATGAACAATGATATGGTTTTTGTACTGCAATACCCTGCTGCATTCATAATAAATGCCATCATGAGAAGATGGGTTAAGCATGCATTCTTGTAGTAACTCTGCATTTGACTGGCCAAACACCATGATATGATATGACTGGCCAAAAAACACAGGGTACAACATACAAATCAATTTCAGCAAGGCAAGCAGCGAGTAAGTGGTTTCACTTGTTCAGCCTGTTTTGTGAATCCACAAAACGTGGGTAACTCAGACGTAAACACATCTTTGGGAAGGCACATTCTGCATCCAACGATAAGGAAAACTAGCATTTCACTCCCCAACAAATATCAAATGATATTCCACCAGGAGCTGCGCTCCTCAATGGACAATGCCTAACGCCCACCAGGACGAGCAAAGCAGGGCTAGCTGGTCATGACGAATGCAAACTACTGGGATCGGAGTGTCAGGTGCGGCTGTTCGCCAGGCTCTCTTTCGCCAATCTCCAGTCTCGTCCGGCAGATGTCGGCGGTGCAAAATTGGGTATGCCACACCGGAGTGCCCCGACGGACCAGTGATGGTGACCTGCATACGCTTGTCCACGATCAGCCGATCAGATCAGCCCATTTAAACGAGGCAATTTTGTAAGCTTGATACATGTTACTCCCAAGTGTGTTTCCGTCAAGTTCTAAATCTACCGCGACGCCGAAATGGCACATATAGGATGCACGCATGAACGGTTCAAATTATGTGTCAGTGCGGTGGGTGGGCGCGGCGCAGCGTTCGCGCCGGCGCACACGCTGCCCGGAGAGAGCGACGGCCCGATGCGGGCAGCGCGTCGGCAGCTGGGCACGGCTCACCCCAGGCACAGAGTCAACGTCAGCAGCACGTCGAGTCCCCACTTCTCGCCGTCACTTTCCGACTTGTAGATTCGGGCGGACACGTAACCGGCGGGTGTACCCAGACAGACGCACAGCATGAGGCCACAGGTCATCAGCGAGCCGCGGTTGACCGGCGACAGGAAGCCCAGACACGCGAACACTGCAGGGGCCGGTCAGAGGCCAACACAAGTCGCTGATATGGACGGTCGGAGGTCAGCGTCGATACTGGTGCAGACTGTCAGAAGCCAACACTGGTGCTGGTACAGGTCAGCGACGCAACACAGGCAGGACAAAAAGCAGCTAATTGATTGAATTATGCAGTAGATGCTAACTTCAAGAATTGATTTTCAGTATTCGATGAGCGGCATGTGTCTACGTAATCACATTATGTATCCACTTTCTTAACAATTAAAACGGTCTTCACAGCAACAAAAAACCACCAAGACCCCTGCTCATCCCACTGCGTGGATCTCCAAATCACAGTGATCCCGATCAAATGAGCAACCGAGCAAAGCAAGCTTTTTGTTATAAGAGTGGTACGGGACGCTACTACGCAGAAGATCAAAGAAGATGATCTTTGCGTTATGATCATCTTTTACCCACGTTTTTTGTGGCATTCCTACCAAAAACATTGGGGGTCAAGTCAACATTCGGGAAGGGGCCCAACTCAGCCTTTGGGGTGGAGGGT
>NW_023595962.1:20627898-20668792 GCF_011947565.3 Pollicipes pollicipes
AGCCGATGGATACTGCACCGCCGAGCTTCCGGGTGTTTCCTTTAAGGCTTGAGAGCTTGCTCTGTTAAAGCTATGTTACGTAATTGTTTAACTACACGGTTTGGAAAGACGGTCGGATATTCCAAGACAAACATGGTCACTGAGAAGCCAGCTCAACTAGCAACGTTTCTACAATGAACCTAGGTTGCCATTGTCAACAGGCGATGCTTGAAAAGGGCGCCTTGTGATATTTCAGCACTCCTGATTCAAAAAGAAATTTACTTAACAGTATTTCTGACCCTCAGAAATAAACATGGGCCCAAAGTAACACGGGCAAGGTAGAGTAATCACGGCAGAACAGAAAACCACACGCCTGTATCATACCGGGCAGGCGTCCCCGGAGAATACCATAATTTACCTGGCGCTGACATACACCTTTCAAGCAACAACTTCGCATCCTAAACGTACCGCACAGAAATACTTATTCATATGGGAATTCGAACTTAACACACATGCCTAATTGCCGTAGACTTACTTCCCATAGTATTGGCAGGCCTTATACAAACCAAACATCAATAATATAATATTACGCTGCAAGAAAACTGATAAAATACAGTGGTCGAGTTCTTCATACCTGGCGTTCATTACCACCATTTCCAGACAAAACGGTCAGCAGTTGGCTCTCTACAAATGTTTTGCAATGTACCATGACGTTATCAGGCAATGACGTATCGAAGACCATACCAACCAGTTTGCAATCTCATTGACAGCGTATTGCTCAAGGCCACGAAAAACCATTATCATCTCGTTTTTTCGAGTTAAGGAAAATCATCCTTTGCATCAACGTACATACACGGTCAGTTGACTGAGAGAATGGTTTCATACGAGGCCTGCACACGATTGTTTTGGTTTGGTTGTTTGGAATAAAGACCATTCGGCCAGAAACGATCACTTCAGAATTATGGGATGCAAGATAATTGATAACGGCGGAGCAGGATCACGTGTGCCCGGGGGGGGGGGGGGGGGGGGGCAGCCGCTGAGCTTTAGCCTGCGCATGGGTCCGCGGTGTGTGTGTCAGACATCCGGTCGAGGAACTCCTTCAGGATGTCTCTGGGCACACCCGTGGCTGACGCCTGCAGCGTGACGCCTGGGCGCCTAAAATCAGTTGCCTTTCTACGACCAAACCAAGATGGTAGTTCACCGCATCATTTGCCTGGTCTTTATTTGCTTACGTAAAGGCACGTAGAACACGAAGAAGAGCCAAAAGCGACGACACGACGAACTTTTGACACTGTCGCAACAAATCACAACACAACACATCAAAGAACGTTCCATGGTATCAACGGTTTTTAAAATGGTGATGTGTTTAAGCGAATTTTTACCTTTAGCACGCACAGTAGAGCACTTAAGGGAATTAAAAAATTATCTGATTATTAAAATCATCACTTAAAATTGTTTATCACTTAAATTAATTATCACTTAAATTTAATTACTTAATTATCACTTAATTAATTATCACTTATTAATTATCACTTAAAAAATTATCTGATTTAGACCGGTACGCCACTCCAGAACCCAATGCGACCGCAAATGCGGCTTTTTGCAACTTTATTTTCCAAATCAATCATGAGCTTGCATAGCTAAGTTGTGCTCATAATAATTCGTATTAATGCGCATCAAGGTCGTTTGCTGATATCATTATAAAGGGCAAAAGATGTCATACATCAGCCTATGTTTGGCTTGCTCTGAAACAGCTTAAATCAAAATGTTGTGACCGACTCAAGAATAGCAATCATGAGCTGGTTTAAAGTATTCTGAATGTTTGCCAGAACAAGCTACCATTACCAAAGGCCCCTTTTTTATTATCTGGCGTGCATGGAAGTAGCTCTGAGCATATGTCTTGCACACATGACATGCAAAATGACCAGCATAATCCCCTATTCTTTGCTAAGAAGCCAAATTCTCAAACACAAACTACGGTCACTGAAACGGACAATCACAATCGGGACGAAATGAAATCCTGAAACACGTAGCGATGCTTTGAAGTACAATTTCCTAACATCAACACAGTTTAGAATTAATTGAGGTGAGTGAAAAATCAGTGCGTGACTGCATAACGAGTTGTGATAATAATGACATGTCCAAAACTATCAATCATTATTGGTTAGCAGACACTTTTTATTGAATATCACACTCAATGACAAGTTCACCTAAATTACCATTTAGCCATAATTGCAACGAAAATATTTGCGACTATGAGCCCTATGATATGGTTATTTTGGTAGTGGTTTGAGCCTGAATTGCCATGTTTGGAATTTGCATTAGTTTCTGTCTGGTGGAGTTGCAGTTTCCGTTGTGTTATAACACTCTCACTCTGTTTTCCTGCGTTGCCCAGCTTTTGCGGTGCGGTGCAATCCGCTTGCAGATCCATCAGACATCCGGCGCATGATGTAGTCCGTTGGGCGCTCTAACGCACATAATACACATAAATGTTGCACTGCATGCAATGGTGTTACACGTCGGTGCACATGTCATACCGACTTAGCAAGCTACAGAGCTCGTGGACGTCATCCGAACCGCTCGCTGACTTTCGTCGCGCGCGTCACGAGCAAGGACAACAGTGAAAGGACGGGCACCCGAAGAGTATAGGCCCGCAAATGAGTCGAGACCGCGAATGCATCCGAGGAGTCTCTATCTCAGATGGAGTGAGAACCACGGAGTCACCCGAGGAGTCGAAGTTTCGAAGCGTTATACAGCTAAGGACAACCAATGAACGAGTGAAAACTGCGCGTAGACGTTCGTCTTTCAGCAGCGCTGTATATAGATGTTCCAACAGCGGAGGAGCTGCACGCCATCTTGCGTTTAGCCTGATGGTTGGACAGAGTTGCCGGATTCCCCACGACGAAAGAGGTTTTGAAGGAGCTGAAGGCTGCTGCTGAACGCCTTGCGGATGAACAAGTGGCTCATGCTGTAGACCCACGCTTCGGCAGCCAAGCAGCCGAGACGAGCAAGGTGGAGTATAGATGCCAGTGTAGGCATGCTGACCCAGCGGGTGCCGATCCTGAGACCAAAAGCGATGATGTCCAGAATGACGAAGAGCGACAAAACTTTGACAATTTTCCTAAAAGATTTGTTACGAGTCAAAGCAAAGTTGTTTGCAGTACCGTCTGTGATTCCTGCCGGAATCGCCTCCACCTGATTTTGCCGAAGTCCTGTGATTCCAGATATGACGAACAAGATTCCGGTGGCTACCGAAACGAGCAGAAGAAAGGCTTCAGCATAAAACATAAAAACCCTCGGCAATTTTTCCCAGCGACAGTCTTGTCCAACTTCAGTCGGTTCTCCGATGCGCTGTCCGAACTGGTAGAAGTTTTCCAACTGGAGTGCAGAACAGGTGGCCCCCACCATAGCCGTAAACGGGACGGTCAGCCATGGCAGAACAAGAAGCCACTTTGTCCAGCGGTCCATGACGTCGCGGTAATGCAGCGGAAAGATGACGGCAATAAACTGGTCGAGGACGACCAGCATCTGCGCCATCTTCAAGGAGATTGCAAGAAAGATGCCAGCTATCTGAACCGACTGGCAGACGACATACAGGACGTGGTTAAAAATGAGGTCCAGGCAACCGACCAGCACCAAATTCAGTGCAAACAGTAGGTCGGCGAGCGCCAGGTTCGCCACGAGCAGTGCCATCGGCTCGTCATGCAATGTGTTGGTCCGGCCGATCACCAACAGCGGTATGGAGAAATTAAGGGCGAGAGCAGAGCCCATGGCCACTTTGAGATACGGTACCATCACGCTGACGCTCTGGGTCTTGTTGGGCGGCCTACGACCTCCCCTGGCCTAGCTCTCAAGCCGCACTGACCGTAAGCGACAGCGGTGATCTACTTTGACCTGACATCTCGCGGTATGGTAAATGACCAATTATTTCGGGATTTACTGACGCGTATTTCAACGAACGCATTAGAGCTCTTTCCAAAGTATGTGTGCCAAGCGTAAGCTAGCTGAACGTCACAAACATGAAAAAATTGATTCAAGAGGGGTATAAGGATTCAAGATGCATCACAATAATCATGCACAAAGGCATTTGATATTACTTACCGAGTGACTTCTATTACTACCATCATACCAGGCCGGACACCGAAGATGACGTCACCAACCTCGGAGGTTTCCATGCGCTTTGCCACAGAGCTGAAAGGTGCTTCTGAATTAGAAACGTGAGCGTTCATTTTGTTTCATAACGCTATGGTTAACATGATGTTTCCCCTTCCTCCGTAAAACCATGTATTTCCAAGAGTCGGTATGAGCGATGCCAGATCACTTCCATGCCCTTCTCCTGGCTCTTTCCTCATTCTCCAATGACTCCTTATTTTAAAGTGAAATTCACAGAACGGGGTTCCGGATCCTCACCAATTATTGTGGGCCCAAAATGACACGGGGAAGGTAGAGCAATCACCCGAGAACAGAAATACACACGCTTATATTATACTGCACAAGAGTCCGCCGGGCAATGCCATGATATTCCTGGCGCTGGCGTACACCTTTCAATCATGCACTTCGTAGGCTAGACGCACCGTACAGGAAAACGTATTTAGGTATGATTTCAAAGTCCAACCACATACACTGCATCAGCGGAGTGCGGCTTTCATACCAATGTGACTTTCTGGAATTCTCTTTTCTAAATTCATCATGATCCGGCTGAGCTATGTTATGCTCATGCTAATCCATATCCGTGCGCATTAATGTTGTTTGCTACTAACATCATCAACATTTAAATATGTCACACATCAGCCTATTTTAGGCTTGCTTTGTAACAACTTTCATCAGAATTTTGTGACCGACGGAAAAATAACAACCATCAGCTGGGTTTAATTATTCCGAATGACTGCCAGAATAAGCTCTTAGTAACAAATGACCTTATTTATTGACCTGGCGTGAATTGAAGTACCTCTGAGCACGTATCTCGCACACATGACTTGGAAAATAACCAGCAGAAGCCTCTATTGTTTGCTAAGGAGCTGAACCCTCAAACAAAAACCAGGCTTTCTTAAAGGGGGAATTAAATTCTTGACGAACCTAATATCAACACAATTTATAATTAACAGAGCGGAATGAAAAATCAACGCGACCTTACGTTACGAGTTCTGATAATAATGACATGTTCAAAATATCAAGTCAGTGTTGGTTAGCAGACACTTTCTACTGAATATCATACTCAATGACATGTTTATCTAAACCTCCATTTAGTCATAATTTGAGCGTGAATTAACATGTCTGGAAGTTAAATTCGATTTTGTCCGGTCAAGTTGTAGTTCCTGGCGTATTATGACACCCTCACCCCGCTTCCTGCGTTGCCCAACTTTTCTGGTGCAGTACAATCCGCTTGCAGATCCATCCGACATCCGGTGATTGATCCAGTCCGTGGAGTGCTCTAACGCACATTACACACATGCGTGTTCCATTGCGTGCAATGATGTTACATCATGTGTACACAGGTTACATTGATATAGCCAACTACAAAGCTCGTGGACGTCATCCGAGCCGCTCGCTGACTTTCGTCGCGCGCGTCACGAACAAGGGCAGCAATGAAAGGACAGGCACCCGAAGAGCATTAGCCTGCAAAGGAGTCGAGACCGGAGAAAACATCCAAGGGGCCTCCGTCTCAAATAGAGTGGGAACCACGGAGTCACCCGAGGGGTCGAAACGTTAAACAGCTAAGGACGACCGCTGAACGAGTGAAAACTGCGTGTAGACGTTAGTCTTTCAACGCGCTGCGCCTAAGAGATGTTCCAACAGCTAAAGAGCCGCACGACATTTTGCGTTTAGCCTGATGGATGGACGGAGTTTCCGGATTCCCCACGAACAAACAGGCCTCGAGGGGGCTGGAGGCTGTTGCTGAACGCCTTCCGCACGAGCACGTGGCTCATGCTATAGACTCACGCTTCGGCAGTCAAGCAGCCGAGACGATTAAGGTGGAGTATAGATGCCAGTGTGGGCATGCTGATCCAGCGGGTGCCGATCCTGAGATCACCTCCGATGGTGTCCAGAATGTCGAAAAGGCACAGAACTTTGACAATTTTCATGGAAGTTTTGGTACAAGTCAGGGCAAAGTTGTTTGCAGTGCCGTCAGTGATTCCTGCCGAAATCGCCTCCGCCTGATTGTGCCGAAGTCCCGTAATTCCAGCGAAGACGAACAAAAATCCGGTGGCTACCGAAACGAACATAAGGAATGCTTCAACAAAAAACATATAAACGCTCGGCAGATTTTCCCAGCGACAGTTCTGTCCAACTTCAGTCAATTCTCCGACGCGCTGTCCGAACTGGTGGACTGTTTCCAAATGGAGGGCAGAACAGGCGGCCCCAACCACAGCCGTAAACAGGACAGGCAGCCAAGGCAAATCAAGCAACCACTTCATCCAACAGTCCATGATGTCGCGGTAATGCAGCAGATAGACGACGGCGATGAACTGGTCGAGGGCGACCAACATCTGCGTCATCTTCAGAGCAATTGCGAAACAGGCGGCTGCGATCTGAACGAAGCGACAGCCTACGTACAGCACGCGGTTAAAAATGAGGTCCACGATACCAATCAGCAGCACACTCATGACACACAGTAGGTCGGCGAGCGCCAGGTTCGCCACGAGCGGCGCCGTCGGCTCGTCATGCAGTGTGTTGGTCCGGCCGATCACCAACAGCTGTATGGAGACATTCAGGGCGAGCTTAGAGCCGATGGCCACTTCGAGCCAAGGTACCATCACGCTGACGCTCTGGGTTGTGATGGGCGGCCTGCGGCCTTCCCTGATATAGATCTAGACCCGCACTGACGGTTAGCGACAGCGAGGATCAACTTTGACCTGGCGTCTTTGTGAATGAGTAATTATTTCGGGATTTACTGACGCCGATTCCAACGAACGCCTTAGAGCTGTTTTCAAAACGTGTTCTAAGCGTAAGCTGGCTGAACGTCACAAATACGAAAAAATAAATATGTCATGTAGAAAGGGCATTTGATGCTACATACCGAGTGACTTCTATTACTACCATCGTATGAGGTCGGACACCGAATATTACGTCACTAACCTCGAAGGTTACCCTGCGATTTGCCACGGAACCGAAGGGTGCTTGCGCCTAAGCTGGTGCACATTTGGTGAGTTTGGCGGCGGAACTCAAAGATTAGGGGTTAGTTGGCGGAAAGGTAAGAAGAAGGAGACGAGAAAGCAAAAAGGGTGGCATAGATGACAGGACAACTCCCAAACACCAAATTGATATATGTTCCAGTTCACAAAGTCATCTGCATTACCTTGGTTTCGCTGTTTAAATCGCGTGTATGTCTGGCAGGTATCGGACCCCATCGCGCCCGGCGATTTCAACTAAGTTCCCCCCCCCCCCCCCACAGGCTACTAACTGAATTCGAGTTTGTTTCTTGTTCGCGAGTGGGTACAGGGGCGGGCTTTGTAGTTGCTGTCGGCCGCAGGCATGTGATACTGCGTCGGGGAACAGAGAAACTCGACCGCAGGGCGAGTCTGCGGCGACACAATCCTATGCAAGCGAGACGATGCTGGTAGTCCTGCCCTTCGACCATTGCAATGAACGCTCTTGTCGTTGCAGCGGTTGTATATACGACCACACACCAACCCTGCACACGGTTCATTTACAGGTTTGGCAGTTAGTCATAGCTCCCAACGCAGTTGTAACTGAAGTCGACCTGCCGTTGTGGCATGACTTTGGTCTAGACTGATCTTAGTGACCGGACAGAATCTTTACATTACGTTTAAATTGTTATGTAGAGGGCATGCCGCCATCATTATCGACATGATGGCAGCGCTTCGCAAATTGTAAAGTGCATTTGTGAAGAACACTATGCGTATAGACAAAACAGCATTTGTGGCTTTATTTTTCAAAGAAGAAAGAGGAAAATGGAGAGATGAATGTGATATGTTGGCTATATGCCTTCATCGAAACGAATATCGGTTGCAAATTAAAGTTTGCCTGCAGATTTTACTCGACGCCTCAGTTTTTTTCCTTCAGAAACAGCTAGCCACAGTTTTTACAGACCACCAACATGCAGGGGATTAAACAAAAGCAATTGCCGGTCATTTCTGCGATACAGTGCACATCTAACTGAGAATTAAAAAGCGCGAAAAATACCTGTATGTGCAAACGAATTCAAGTTCACAGGCTTCACGCATAACAGATAATTTACTTCCGCAAGCGATTTCAAGTACACAGACATCTCGCATCACGCATCACTTTTACATGCAAACGATTTCAATTAAACAGACATCGTGTATCAAGCGTCAGACAACACTGATACATGAAGGCGATTTTAAGCCGGCATGCATTGCACATCAAGACACTGGTCACATTCAAATTATCGTTCATAATGACTCCTGTACATAGAACTATGGTCGCCAACTTCTTATAAAAATAGATTCACCATTTTTCCTGTCTGGATGGTCCCGTGCTTTGAAGATACCTTAGAGCTCTAAAAGGAAATGGTCCGTACTTCCTTGGGTTTTACCCTTAGCGTGCTCTGTGAAAAAGATGGTCGCCGAAGAGATTTTTTACTATCTGTTTCGTTTTTAGCATCTCGCAGGTGTTCAACACAAGTGAAACGAGTTGGACGCATGGACGTCTTAACATAGGCTATGTACCTCCCATGTTTTTCGCGCAGTTTACGCTTAAATTCGTAAGCCACATTTCTTCGCGTGCAAACACCCTAAAACCCAGCCATCCATATATGACACCTATGGCACCCCGGGCACTTATACTTCGAGATTATATATTAAACTAGAGAGTTCTTTGGCTCCTTATCGTTCTTCTAAGCTATCCGTAAGTGTGGTTTCAATTTGGGAGGATATGGTGAATTTTCCAGAGCAAGTATTCATCTATGTCAGGTAGTGTTAAGCCAACTTCTTTACCCAATTTAGCCTTTACAATGAACCATACAGAAAGGGGGTCTGCATTTGGATACACTAGTGACGGTGGAAAAGAGGAACAATCATACAACGTTAGAAACGGAGCTGTGATCAAGCCCACCAACTCTAGTGCGATTCTGCACCGCGAATCTGGGCATCCGACTTCCACTAAACACAATATAATTCGAAATACGCTCCATATGGCTCTAAGCAACTTATCAAGCAGTGAAAAATACGGAACGAGCTCAAATATGTGGACTCAGCTCTTGCGCAATGGATATCTTCCATGACATTTAGGTTGCATGATGGAAGAGGTCAAAACATCTAGAGCACATGGGGGAGTATGCTAGGAAACGGGAACACGCCTCGTCAACCGGCGGATTCTTGACACTATCCTACACAGATGAGCACTTGCTTTTGAAAATCAAACATATCGTTGGGAAATCGAAACTGCGCGTACGGATAGCTTGGACGAACAAGATACTAAAATAAGTCTAAGGTGAAATATCCTATCTCGAAGCTTAAGTGCCCGAGGGGCAATGAATGCTACTGATGCAATCCTGGGCTTCAAGGGATTTTCACTGAAAAACAGCGGTGTTTATGAATTTAACGCGCGCCCGGGTTGCCGGTTCAATACCCTTCGCTCGAGTGGGAGGGGGGGGGGGGGGGGGGGGGTGGTTGGCGGATGATCTCATCCGCTGAGACCTCAGGAACAAGTGAGCTAGAGATGCCAAATTCACAGGGTGTGTTAACCTGTACGTGAACTCACTTAGGTTGACGTTTGAGGTTTCTAGGTCATGATCTCTGGGTTAAACAAGGTCAAACATGGTCAAATTCCAGGTTGGTCTCCAAAGGGCCTCTGGAACCTAGGTGACTGTCCCAATCAAAAGACCACATGTTCATTTGAGATCAATGGTCTTGTGCGACCTTGTGAAAGCCATGGCGACCAAAATCATACAAGACTGCCTTGAGTTTTGCAATTGGATAAGCGACAAAGATTACGCTAGGCAGTATGCTGCTAAAAACAAACAGTTAAGAAGCCCATGGAAGGTTAAAATGTGGTTTCTGTTATCAACAAATTTGAGAGTGAGCACCAGAAACTACCCCATATAAGCCCTATATAAGCCCTAGAGTAATAAGCAATAAATATATAAGCCCTAGAGTAATAAAAGCTGTTAGTTCTGACCGTGGTCTGAACTCAGCACCTCACCCTAGTTCAATTTCATTTGCTTATTCAAGTGTTGTGTATCCTAGGAAAGTATCTCAGAGGTGTATGGCTTCGCTTAACACTCCTCTGTTGGATCAGACAGAACAGTTTCGGAAAAAATTGCCTTCGATGAAACCATGACCTAACTCTGACCTGCCATAGGTCAGTGGCCTGACATAGTGCATCTAAATGTTTGATGCCAGACGATCCGCATTTTGATGTCTACAGCTATGCAAAATTTGGCGCGGCTACGCTGCGCCATTCCGAAATCATTCCAGAAAAATTATGTGTGGGGTCCATTTGACCCCCACCCCATCGCGTGTTAAGTCTAAACATTGTGAGAGAAAAAAAAACAGAGGTGTGATATCGTCGATTTCGGGAAGTCCTAGCGCCTTATTGGCTTAAGCTATAATGAACATCTGCGAGATGCCAATATAAAAACTGATAATATCATTTTCGGCGATCTCTTTGGACAAACCCCGCTCGGCTGAAATCCGGGGGGATATAGTCCCTTCACCCGTTTTAGAGCTCAGGTCCCTCGAGTAAGTGGCAAGAACCCAATACTAATATGATGAGCCTCTGAGCAACTGAGCGTACCCTGGCGTATTACGCCCCGGAAAAGCGTACAGAGCTTTTCGGGAAATCAGTTGAAGTCGGTGGAGGACAACATGATCGATCAAGAGTGTTCAGGCATAGAAGAAGATAGCGTCCCGGCAGCGACATTGGGCCCCACGAGAAAGTGCAAAGATATCAAAGGCAACGTAGAAAGCTCCCTAGCGATCAGACTGACCCGGAAAGTGGGCATATTGGGTCCAGGCAACAGCGCTATGTCTCTGGACACCGTAATCAACCCCAAAATTTTGTCCAAGCAACGTTTCCTCAATCAGCAAAGAATTAACTTGATCTGCTCATCAAGTCTTTACTTTTGCCAGTAACCGCTCTTGGTTGTCTGTAGGCCCGAAGACGTCCAACTGAGTTGCATGTAACGTTTTGTTAGAAAACTGCGCCCGGTCGGCCAGTTGTGGGCAGCTTGGGAGCCTATAGGTCCCTTGGCATAGTTCATGGGAGACATGATCCTGTACCTTCCCCTCCCCGTCTGTGTCCACCATCGGCTCCAGCAGCTGAATAGGTAAATCGGCAGGCCCGTCAAGAACATAGGACCATGCACTCAACTAAGAAGTAATCAAAACACAGCATGGAGAGCCTGGGAACGATTGAGTGTGCCCGAGCAGGTAACAGATGGGGGCCCCCCCCGACAGGAGCGCGGGGCCAGTTCCCAAACTAGTTATTACATCGGGCCCCCGTCAAGAGCTCATGGACCTCTATTCAAATTGAAAGTCCTCAAGACCCAATAAAGAGAGCCCCCAAAAGATAAAGTGTGTCCGAGCGTCTTAACAGATAGGGCTTCTAGCAAGAACGTAAGGCCCTCCATTCAAATAGAAAGCACTCAAGACCCAATGCAGATGGCCAGCCAACGATGAAATGCACCCCAGCAGCTTATCAGAAGGGGCCCGACAAGAGCATGAGGCCCTCCATTCAAATAAGAAGTATCCAAACCCGGTGCAGAGGGCCCCCGAAATATGGAGTGCACCCAAACAGAATACCTGACGGCCCCCGATAGGAGTGCAGCGCCCTAAATTCAAAGGAGGTGAAAAGATAGGGCCGCCGACAAGAGAGTAGGGCCACACTTCAAAAGTGAAATACTCACGGCACGATGTAGTGGGCTCCGAATGATCGAGCGCGCCCGAGAATGTTAACAGATAGGGCCCCGTGAAGACCTCCACTCAAAAAGCAAGTACCCAAGACCCGACGTAGAGGTCGCCCAACAATCGGATGCACCGGAGCGGCTTATCAGAAGGGGCCACGACAAGAACGCAAGGCCCTACTTTCAAATAAGTAGTGCCGAAAGCCCAGTGCCATGGCCCCGAAAGATGGAATGTCTCAAACAGATTATCTGATGGACCCTGATAAGAGCGCAGGGCCCTAAATCCAAACAGCGAAACCCAATGTGCAGGGTCCCCGACCAATCCAGTGTGTCCGAACAGTGAGGCGAACAGAGAGGGCCCCCGACAAGTGCGTAGACCCACCGTTCAAAAAAGGGTGACCCGGTGTAGAGTCCCCCGAACGATCGAATGTGTCTGAGCAGGCTATCGGATGGGCCCCTGACGAGAGCGTAGGGCCCTCATTCAAATAAAACGTACCCAAGACCTAGTGTGAAGGGCCCCCAAAAAGATCGAGTGTATCTGAGCAGGCTATCAGATGGCCCCCGATTAGAGCGTAGGGCCCTACATTAAACTATTCAATGTGCAATGCCCCCAAACAATGCAGAGTGCCTAAGCAGGTTATCAGATGGGACCCTGAGAGGTGCGTGGGGCGTTTCTTTCAAATATAAAATATCCGCGACATGGGACCACTAATGATCGAATGTGCCCGTGCATGCTAGCAGATAGGGCCCCCGTCAAGGGCGCAGGGCCCTCCATTTAAATCGAAAGTACCCAAGACCAGACGCAGAGGTCCCCTAACAATCGAATGTGCCCGAGCAGCTCATCAGAAGGGGCCGCAACAAGAGCATAGAGCGTAGGTCCCGCCACTGAAGTAAAAAGTGCCCAAAACCCGGTGCGGAGGGGCCCCGCAAGATGGAGTGTACCCGAGCAGGTTATCAGATGGCCCCGATAGGAGCGCAGGGCCCTAAATTCAAACGCCAACACTCAATGTGCAGGGCTCCCGGACAATCCACTTTGGCCGAAGAAGTTAAGAGAGGGGACCCCAGGCAAGCGCGTATGGCCTCCATTCAAATAGGGCTTCCCCAGGACCCAATGTAGAGGGCCTCCGAAAGATCAAGTGTATCCGAGCAGGCTATCAGATGCCCTTGACAACAGCGAAGGTCCCTACATTAAAGTACCCAATGTGCCGGGCCACTAAACAATCAAGTGTGCCGGTGCCAGTTAGCAAATGGGGCCCCGGCAGTGTGCAGGGGCCTCCATTCAAATTGAGAGTATCCCGGACCCACTTTCGAGGGCCCCGACCGACAGAGTGTGCATAAGCAGGTCAACAGATGAGCTCCCGACAAGAGCGTAGGGTCCTAAGCAAGTAACCTAAAATTTGAAGCGCCCTAGACCGATGCACAAGGCCCATAAGCATATCGCAAGTGTGCCATTAGGTGAACCGAAACCAACGTAAAGGCCTCCCGAGACACCGAGAATACCCGGGCAATTTAACATGGGGTCACCTGCTCTAGCTCACAGAGCCTTTCTGGCGACTGGAAAGCATCCGTGGAAGGCCTCTGATTGACAAGAGCGCCCGGCACGCTAGCAGGAAGAGCACAGAAACAGTGCAGGGCTTTCCGAGCAAACGCAAAGCAGTCAGGGCTAACGTGGAGGACTCCTTAACGATCGAAATGACCTTGCAAGTGGTCATATAGGACCGCGGGAACAGGATAGCACCCCAGACAGCGTGATAAGGCTTATAATTTCCAATCAACTTTTTCCATTTTTGAAGATTATTTTATCTTTTCTCGTTGGCCATTTACTTTCGTTTGCGACTGTTCTCGGTGGCCTGGAAATCCAAAGAAATTTTGTTTTGTTTTGTGTTTAAAAAAACTGTATCTGTTCTGTCACCTATGGGCCCCATCGGAGCCTATGGACCAATTCAGGGTACCACGGGAGGCATGGGACCCGTCACCGCCCTCTCTGGATCCGCCCCTGATTCAATCAGTGGTGGAGGTTGGTGTGTGGGGAGGCACAGCGGCCACGTGCCAACAATTAAAGGACCATGCAGAGATTACGATGCCGCTGGCTTGTATTGTCGCAGAAATGTGGAATGACTATCATATAAATACCGGTAGGATTGCATTATCTGTTTTAGTTACATTTTGTGACACGTACATTTAAAACGAAAAACACCAAGCCACCCGAAACAAAGTGGGTGAAATCCGGTTATTTTTGTTTCGAGGTAGGCTCTTCTCAGCGACGTGGTTCGCATCACATCCGGACAACTCGTAGATACCAGCTTACCGGCTAGTTACCGGCTAGGCTTCAGCACCGGCTAAATACAAGGAGCGTATGTCCAGAGCCGACGATATTGATGGAAAGGCCGAATGACTGCGTGACTTCTCATCATGACCGGCACCTTACCGTATAATGAAATTGATGATGGCTGAGCTTTGCGTGGCATGAGCATCTCATCACTTTACTTACATGCCTACGAAGTGACCAAGAAAAGCCGATGCAAGCGTGCAATGTGGGCCCAAACATAGGTCTACCACCGTCCCGGGAATCGAACCCACCACCCACCCGT
Organism: Pollicipes pollicipes; assembly: GCF_011947565.3. Classification (NCBI taxonomy): domain Eukaryota; kingdom Metazoa; phylum Arthropoda; class Thecostraca; order Pollicipedomorpha; family Pollicipedidae; genus Pollicipes; species Pollicipes pollicipes. The sequence goes on from NW_023595962.1 coordinate 20,642,296, forward strand.
TACGAAACCTTCACCACCGCGCGGCGCTACGCATCCCCGCACATTCTAATGTCGAGATAACTATACAAAAAAAACCATCCCAGCGATGCCCACTGCGGATTGGAGGTGCCAGCTCGCCGGCGGTTCAAATTTGCGGGATGTGATTTGCGAACAGCTTGGGCAGGCCGCTAGTTATTGGCTTATGCGAGTTGCATCGGGCCCAGCTGTTGTTCTGGCTGTTGATTGGCGGAGAACGCGTGCGATTGGTGGCTTGTGGTTGGCAGAGAGGCGGCCTGGAAGTTGCAATAAGAACGTGAGCGTTTAGATAGTTTCATGACGCTATAGGTAACATGATGTTTCCCCTTCCTCCATAACTCTATGCATTTGCAAGAGGCGGGATGAACGATGTCAGACTGCTCCCATGCCGTTCTCATTTCTCTTTTCTTCTTCTCCAATGCTTAGGTGACTTCAAAACGCTCGCAAGGTCTGTTGTTAGACAACTGCAGTTTCAGCCTCCCTTGAATGGTTTGAGATGTATTTCAGAAACATCCTGAGGTTTGTTTTTGAGCCCAGGTGGCGCAATGTGAATAATCCGTAGTACGCATGCGTGGAGACGCCTTCAAAGTTCGGTGGGTGGAGCGGCTTTTCAACGCTTTGGTTTAGGTTTCTTTCTTTTGTAGGTCTTCTTTTTGAAATAGCATGTCTAACTACAGGACGAATGCCAAATTTTTGTAAACCCTGCCGCAAGCGGACACTCTGCCCACTGCCTCCTGCCCTCTGACAGAAATATTAAGATTCAAAAACCAGTACCTAACTATGGTTTATTGCACGTCGTTGCTAGCCCAGCACAACACAAGCTCTTCAGTTCAAATTCTTCAAAAATTCGGTCGAAGACAAGCGTAAGTGAACTTATCTTGACATAGATTATTAGCCTGATAACCACGACAAATTCATGCCTTTGGATTTTTGTTACATTTTAGGGCAGCGTGCAACCAGAATATTTAGATGTTCTTTCTACAAATCTTTGCAATCCTACGTCAATGTATTCTGCTTTTTATAAGAGGATGAAGCTTGGATAAGCAGATTAAATGGATCATTCCACTTTTTAACTTTTTACTACTACATTTTTAGTTGCGTTCTTTTCCTCAATCAGACGGGAACGATTTGATTGATGGTACCAGTCTCTTCGAAATTCTTTTGAATAACTCCGATTTTTTATTTCAAGTAGTGAGCACTGTTGGAGAAATCGCATTTGACTCCCTGCTCTCCACTATGCGTGTAATATTTTTCATTTACCTAGCTATTTTCCAACGTGTACGTACTGTGCTGTTTGCTGCACACTCATGTGTCACATTCACACTCACCCACCTTGCGCTGACGCAGGATATTTGTGTTGAGCTTGAATTCCCGCCTGATTAATTAATTCCGTGCAGTATGTCTAGGTGCCAAAGGTGAATGCTTCCAACGCGCAAGCAAGCGCCAGGTAAACTATAAATCCCCGTGTGACACTTGCGCGGTATGACACGGGGGTGTGGATATTTGTTGTGCCGTGCTTGCCCTACCGTGCCCCGTGTAATTTTGAGACCACATTAAATGATGTTAGCCGCGGCACTTCAGAGGGAGCTGTGGGACTGGGCTGCCGGCTGGGGGGGGGGGGGGGGGGGCTGACTGTCCGCCGTGCCACCAGGCGTAGTCTACAGCTGGCCGGCTTGCGCGCTCGTGCGGCAGACGGACGGCGTATGTTACTGTGCGGTAGTCGCGGTGGGACACGGGGCGGTGCACGCGGCGGGGGTGACTTTGTCGCGACCCATGATGGTGTGTATGTGACTGTGTGGTGTTCTGAATTCAAAACAAACAGAAATATAAACGTTAAAATGGTCGACAATTGGTAAAATGTAATCAAGCAAAACAAAAAAATGTCAGGGCTAAATTGGCATCCTGAAGCGTTCGAATGCAATCTTTTGAGAAACGATGCTGTTGTGGTGCGCTCACCAGTCACCACCTAAATATCAGCAAAAGGGTAAACGCCGTGTAGCCGATGGATACTGCACCGCCGAGCTTCCGGGTGTTTCCTTTAAGGCTTGAGAGCTTGCTCTGTTAAAGCTATGTTACGTAATTGTTTAACTACACGGGTTGGAAAGAAGGTCGGATATTCCAAGACGAACATGGTCACTGAGAAGCCAGCTCAGCTAGCAACGTTTCTACAATAAACCTAGGTTGCCATTGTCAACAGGCGATGCTTGAAAAGGGCGCCTTGTGATATTTCAGCACTCCTGATTTAAAAAGAAATTTACTTAACAGTATTTCTGACCCTCAGAAATAAACATGGGCCCAAAGTAACACGGGCAAGGTAGAGCAATCACGGCAGAACAGAAAACCACACGCCTGTATCATACCGGGCAGGCGTCCCCGGAGAATACCATAATTTACCTGGCGCTGACATACACCTTTCAAGCAACAACTTCGCATCCTAAACGTACCGCACAGAAATACTTATTCATATGGGAATTCGAACTTAACACACATGCCTAATTGCCGTAGACTTACTTCCCATAGTATTGGCAGGCCTTATACAAACCAAACATCAATAATATAATATTACGCTGCAAGAAAACTGATAAAATACAGTGGTCGAGTTCTTCATACCTGGCGTTCATTACCACCATTTCCAGACAAAACGGTCAGCAGTTGGCTCTCTACAAATGTTTTGCAATGTACCATGACGTTATCAGGCAATGACGTATCGAAGACCATACCAACCAGTTTGCAATCTCATTGACAGCGTATTGCTCAAGGCCACGAAAAACCATTATCATCTCGTTTTTTCGAGTTAAGGAAAACCATCCTTTGCATCAACGTACATACACGGTCAGTTGACTGAAGGAATGGTTTCATACGAGGCCTGCACACGATTGTTTTGGTTTGGTTGTTTGGAATAAAGACCTTTCGGCCAGAAACGATCACTTCAGAATTATGGGATGCAAGATAATTGATAACGGCGGAGCAGGATCACATGTGCCTGGGGGTGGGGGGGGGGGGGGGGGAGACCGCTGAACTTTAGCCTGCGCATGTGTCCGCGGTGTGTGTGTGTCAGACATTATGTCGAGGAACTCCTTCAGGTGGTCTCTGGGCACATCCGTGGCTGACGCCTGTAGCGTGAATCCTTGGCGCCTAAGATCAGTTGCTTTTCTACGACAAAACCAAGATGGAAGTTCACTGCATCATTTGCCTTGTCTTTATTTTTTTACATAACGGTACGAAGAGCACGAAGAAGAGCCACAAGCTACGATACGCCGAACTTTTGACACTGTCGCAGCACATCACAACACTACACAACAAAAAACGTCCCAGGGTATCAACGTCTTTAAAATATGGCAATATTTTTAAGCAAATTTTTACGTTTAGGACACGCAGTAGAGCACTTAAGGGAATTATTATCTGATCTAGACCGGTACGCATCTCCAGAACCCAATGCGATCGCCCATGCGGCTTTTTTAGAATTGTTTTCCAAATCCATCACGATCCGGCTGAGCTAATATATGCTCGTAATAATCTATATCAATGGTTGAGCTTGAGCCTGAATTAACATGTTTGGAAGTTAAATTAGTTTGTATCCGGTCAAGTTGTAGTTCCTGATGTGTTATAACACCCTCACTCCGGTTCCTGCGTTGTCCAATTTGTGTGGTGCAGTGCAATCCGCTTGCAGATCCATCCGACATCCGGCGCTTGATCCAGCCCGTGGAGTGCTCTAACGCCCATTACACACATGCGTGTTCCATTGCGTACAATGATGTTACATCGTGCGTGCACACAGTACATTAACATAGCAAGGTGCAGAACTCGTGGACATCATCCGAGCCGCTTCGTGGCTTACGTCGCGCGCGTCACGAGCAAGGACAACAGTGAAAGGGCGGACACCCGAAAAGTATTAGCCTGCAAAGGGGTCGAGACCGGGGAAACATCTGAGGAGTCTCCGTGTCAGATGGAGTGAGAACCACGGAGTCACCGGAGGAGTCGAGGCTTCGAAACGTTAAACAGCTAAGGACGACCGACGGACGAGTGAAAACTGCGTGTAGACATTCGTCATTCAACAGCGCTGTATCTAGATGTTCCAACAGCGGAGGGGCTGCACGCCATCTTGCGTTCAGCCTGATGAGTTTAGCCTGAGTTGCCGGATTGCCCACGACGAAACAGGCTTCGAAGCGGCTGGAGGCTGCTGTTGAACGCCTTGCGAATGAGCACGTGGCTCATGCTATAGACCCACGCTTCGGCAGCCAAGCAGACGAGGCGAGCAAGGTGCAGAATGGATGTCATTGTGGGCATGCTGATCCAGCGGGTGCCCATCCTGAGACCACCACCGATGATGTCCAGAATGACGAAGAGCGACAAAACTTTGACAATTTTCTTGAAAGATTTGGTACGTGTCAGAGCAAAGCTGTTTGCAGTGCCGTCAGAGATTCCCGCCGAAATCGCCTCTACCTGATTTTGTCGAAGTCCTGTAATTCCAGCGAGGACGAACAAAAATCCGGTGACTACCGAAAAGAAGAGAAGAAAGGCTTCAACAAAAAACATATATACGCTCGGCAACTTTTCCCAACGGCAGTCCTGTCCAACTTCAGTCAATTCCCCGACGCGCTGTCCGAACTGGTAGACGGTCTCCAACTGCAGGGCAGAACAGGCGGCCCCTACCACAGCCGTAAACAGGACAGCCAGCCAAGGCAGAACAAGCAGCCACTTCGTCCAGCGGTCCATGATGTCGCGGTAATGCAGCGGATAGACGACGGCGATGAACTGGTCGAGGGCGACCAGCGTCTGCGTCATCTTCAGAGCGATTCCGAAACAGGCGGCAGCGATCTGAACGGACTGGCAGGCTGCATACAGGACGTGGTTAAAAATGAGGTCCAGACAACCGATCAGCACCAGATTCAGCACAAACAGTATGTCGGCGAGCGCCAGGTTTGCCACGAGCAGTGCCATCGGCTCGTCATGCAGTGTCTTGGTCCGACCGATCACCAACAGCGGTATGGAGAAATTGAGGGCGAGAGCAGAGCCGACGGCCACTTTGAGCCACGGTACCATCACGCTAACGCTCTGGGTCCTGATGGGTGGTCTACGACCTTCCCTGGCCTAGCTCTGGAGCCGCACTGACGGTAAGCGACAGCGGGGATCTCTTTTAACTTGACATCTCGCAGTATGGTAAATGACCAATTACTTCGGGATTTACTGAAGCGTATTTCAACGAACGCATTAGAGCTCTTTCCAAAGTATGTATGTCAAGCGTAAGCTGGCTGAATGGCACAAATTAAAAAAAGATAAAATCGATTCAAATTTGGTATAAGGATTGAAGACGTACACAAATAACCTTGCACAAAATGCATTCGATATTGCTTACCGAGTGACTTCTATTACTACCATCGTATAAGGCCGGACACCGAAGATTACGCCACAAACCTCGGAGGCCTCCATGCGCTTTGCCACAGAGCTGAAAGGTGCTTCTGAATTAGAAAAGTGAGCGTTTAGTTGGTTTCATATCGCTATGGTTAACATGATGTTTCACCTTCCTCCCTAAAACCATGTGTTTGCACGAGTCAGGATGAGCGATGTCAGATCACTCCCATGCCCTTCTCCTGGCTCTTTCCCCATTCTCCAATGACTCCTTATTTTAAAGTGAAATTCACAGAACGGGGTTCCGGATCCTCACCAATTATTGTGGGCCCAAAATGACACGGGGAAGGTAGAGCAATCACCCGAGAACAGAAATACACACGCTTATATTATACTGCACAAGAGTCCGCCGAGCAATACCATGATATTCCTGGCGCTGGCGTACACCTTTCAATCATGCACTTCGTAGGCTAGACGCACCGTACAGGAAAACGTATTTAGGTATGATTTCAAAGTCCAAACACATACACTGCATCAGCGGAGTGCGGCTTTCATACCAATGTGACTTTCTGGAATTTTCTTTTCCAAATCCATCATGATCCGGCTGAGCTAAATTATGCTCATGCCAATGCGTATCCATGCGCATTAATGTTGTTTGCTTCTAACATCATCAACATCCAAATATGTCACATATCAGCCTATTTTAGGCTTGCTTTGTAACAACTTTAATCAGACTTTGTGACCGACGGAAAAATAACAATTATGAGCTGGGTTTAAGTATTCTGAATGGCTGCCAGAATAAGCTCCTAGTTACAAATGACCTTATGTTTTGACCTGGCGTGAATGGAAGTAGGTCTGAGCACATATCTTGGACACATGACTTAGAAAACAACCAGCATAAGCCCATATTGTTTGCAAAGAAGCTGAACCCTCGAAGAAAAATCAGGCTTAATAAAAGGGGGAATTAACATCTGAACGAAATGGAATCCTCCTAAAACACGTAGCTAAGTTTTGAACTTGAAATTTCCTAATATCCACACAGTTTAGATTTAATAGATGTGAATTAAATATCAACGTGTCAATACATTACGAGTTCTGATAATAATAACATGTCCAAAATATCAAATCATTGTTGGGTAGCAGACATTTTCTACCGAATATCATACTCAATGACATGTTCATCTGAACCTCCAGTTAGCCATCATTACAACGAAGATGTTTGCAACTATGAGCTCCATGATATGGTTATTCTGTTGTAGTTTGATCCTGAATTAGCATGTGTGGAAGTTAAATTAGTTTTTTTCTCGTCAAGTTGTAGTTCCTGTTGTGTTATAACATTCTCACTGCTTCCTGCGTTGCCCAGCTTTTCTGGTCCGATGCAATCCGTTTGCAGATCCATCCGACATCCGGCTATTGATCCAGTACGTTGAGTGCTCTAAAGCACATTGTACACACGCGTGTTCCATTGCGTGCAATGATGTTGCATCATGCGTACACAGGTTACATTGACTTTGCCAGCTACAGAGCTTGTGGACGTCATGCGAGCCGCTCGGTGGCTTTCGTCGCGCGCGGCACGACCAGTGGCAGCAGTGAAAGGACGGGCACCCGAATAGTATTAACCCGCAAAGGAGTCGAAACCGGGGAAACATCCGAGGGGCCTCCATCTCAGATAGAGTGAGAACCACGGGGTCACCCGAGGGGTCGAAACGTTTAACAGCTAAGGATGACAGCTCAACGAGTGAAAACTGCGCGTAGACGTTAGTCTTTCAACGCGCTGTGTCTAAGAGAGGTTCCAACAGCTAAAGAGCCGTACGACATCTTGCGTTTGGCCTGATGGTTGGACAGAGTTGCAGTATTCCCCACGACGAAAGAGGCCTCGAAGGGGCTGGAGGCTGTTGCTGAACGCCTTGCGCACGGGCACGTGTCTCATGCTATAGAACCACGCTTCGGCAGCCAGGCAGCCGAGACAAGTAAGGTGGAGTATAGATGCCAGTGTGGGCATGCTGATCCAGCTGGTGCCGATCCTGAGACCACCTCCGATGATGTCCAGAATGACGAAGAGCGACAAAACTTTAACAATGTTTTTGAAAGATTTGATACAAGTCAAGGCAAAGTTGTTTGCAGTGCCGTCAGTGATTCCTGACGAAATCGTCTCCATCTGATTCTGCCGAACTCCTTTGATTCCAGTGAGGACGAACAAAAATCCGGTGGCTACCGAAAGAAACAAAAGAAAGGCTTCATCAAGAAACATATATAAACGCTCGGCGGCTTTTCCCAGCGACAATCCTGTCCAACTTCAGTTAATTCTCCGACGCGCTGTCCGAGCTGGTAGACGGTCTCCAACTGGAGGGCAGAACAGGCGGTCCCCACCACAACCGTATACAGGACAGCCAGCCAGGGCCATTCAAGCAGCCACTTTATACAGCAGTCCATGATATCGCGGTAACGCAGCGGATAGACGACGGCGATAATCTGGTCGAGGGCGACCAGCATCTGCGTCATCGTCAGAGCGATTGCGAAACCGGCAGCTGCGATCTGAACGGATTGGCAGACTGCATACAGGACGTGGTTAAAAATGAGGTCCGGGATACCAATCAACAGCAGACTCAGGACACGCAGGAGGTCGAGGAGCGCCAGGATCACCACGCGCAGCGCCGTCGGCTCGTCATGCAGTGTGTTGGTCCGGTCCATAACCAGTAATAGCCTGTATGGACAAATTGAGGGCCAGCTTAGAGCCAATGGCCACTTCAAGCCAATGTACCATCACGCTGACGCTCTGGGTTGTCATGGGCGGCCTGCGGCTTTCCCTGGTATAGCTCTAGACGCGCACTGACGGTGAGCGACAGCGGGGATCTACTTTGACATGGCTTCTCGGTCGGTGAAACAGTATTTCGGGATTTACTGACGCCTATTCCAACGAACGCGTTAGAGCTCTTTTCAAAATGTGTTCCAAGCGTAAGCTGGCTGAACGTCACAAATACGAAACAATAAATATATCATGCAGAAAGGGCATTCGATGCTACTTACCGAGTGACTTCTATTACTACCATCGTATGAGGTCGGACACCGAGGATTACGTCACTAACCTCCAAGGTTACCCTGCAATTTGCTACAGAACCGACGGGTGCTTGCGCCTAAGCTGGTGCACATTCGGCGAGTTCGGCGGGTTGAACCCAGGGATTAGGGGTTAGTTGGCGGAAAGGTAAGAAGAAGGAGACAAGAAAGCAAAATGGGTGGCGTAGATGACAGGGGAACTCCCAAACACCAAATTGAGATATGTTGCAGTCCACAAAGTCATCTGCATTACCTTCGTTTTGCTGTTTGAAATCGCGTGTATGTCTGGTAGGTATCGGACCCTATCGCCCCCGGCGACTTCAACTGAGTTTCCTGGCACAGGCTACTAACTGAATTCGAGTTTGCTTTTTGTTCGCGAGTGGGTACAGGGGAGGGCTTTGGAGTTGCTGTCGGCGGCAGGCATGTGATACTGCGTCGGGAACAGAGAAACTCGACCGCAGGGCGAGTCTGCGGCGACCCAGTCCTATGAAAGCGAGAGGGTGCTGGCGGTCCCGCCCTTCGACAATTGCAATGAACGCTCTTGTCGTTGCAGCGGTTGCATATGCCACTACACACCAACCCTGCACACGATTCATTTACAGGTTAGGCAGTTAGCCATAGCTCCCAACGCAGTTGTAACTGAAGTCGACCTGCCGTTATGGCATGACTTTGGTCTAGACTCACCTTAGTGACCGGACAAAATCTTTACATTACGTTTAAATTGTTATGTAGAGGGTATGCCGCCATCATTATCGACATGATGGCAGCGCTTCGCAAATTGTAAAGTGCATTTGTGAGGAACACTATACGTATAGATAAAACAGCAATGATAGCTTTATTTTTCAAAGAAGAAAGAGGAAAATGGAGAGATGAATGTGATATTTTGGCCGCATGCCTTTATCGAAAAGAATATCGGTAGGAAATTAAATATCTCTGCAGATTTTACTCGACGTCTCAGTTTTTTCCTTCAAAAACAGCTAGCCACAGTTTTTACAGACCACCAACTTGCAGGGGATTAAACAAGGAGCAATTGCCGGTCATTTCTGCGATACAGTGCACATCTAACTGAGAATTAAAAAGCGCGAAAAATACCTGTATGTGCAAACGAATTCAAGTTCACAGGCTTCACGCATAACAGATAATTTACTTCCGCAAGCGATTTCAAGTACACAGACATCTCGCATCACGCATCACTTTTACATGCAAACGATTTCAATTAAACAGACATCGTGTATCAAGCGTCAGACAACACTGATACATGAAGGCGATTTTAAGCCAGCATGCATTACACATCAAGACACTTATCACATTCAAACAATCGTTGGGAAATCGAAACTGCGCGTACGCATAGCTTGGACGAACAAGAAATTAAGTTAGTCTAAGGTGAAATATCCTATCTCGAAGCCTAAGTGCCCGAGGGGCAATGAATGCTATTGATGCAAGCCTGGGCTCAAGGGATTTTCATGAAAAACAGCGGTGTTTATGAAATGAGCGGGCGCCCGGGTGGCCGGTTCAATACCCTTCGCTCGGGTGGGAGAGGGGGGGGGGGACGATAATCTCATCCGCAGAGACCTCAGGAACAAGAGAGCTAGAGATGCCAAATTCACAGGGTGTGTTAACCTGTACGTGAACTCACTTAGGTTGAAGTTCGAGGTTTTAAGGTCATGATCTTTGGATTTAATAAGGTCAAACAATGTCAAATTCCAGGATGGTCTCCAAAGGGCCTCTGGAACCTAGGTAGCTGCACCAATCAAAAGATCACATGCTCATTTGAGATTAATGGCCTTGTGTGACCTTGTAAAAGCCGTGGAGACCACAATAACACAAGACTGCTTTGAGTATTGCAGTTGGATAAGCAACAAATATTACGCTGGGCAGCGTGCTGCTAAAAACAAAGTGTTGACTTGGGTCATTTTAGATCAGTGACTTATTCTGACATTTAAGAAGCCCATGGAAGGTAAAAATGTGGTTTCTGTTATCAACAAATTTGAAATGAGCACCAGAAACTGCCCCATACAGCAAGCCCTTGAGTAATAAAAACGGTTCGGCCTTACCGTGGTCTGACCTCAACACCTGACCCTAGTTCAATTTCATTTGCTTAATCAATTGTTGTGTATCCTAAGAAAGTATTTCAGGGGTGTATGGCTTCGCTTAACACTGCGTTGTTGGATCAAACTGAACGATTCCGGAAAAAAATTATTTCGATGAAACCATGACCTAACTCTGAATTGCCATAGGTCAGTGGCCTTACATAGTGCATCTAAATGTTTCATGCCAGACGATCCACTATTTAGTTGTCTACAGCTATGCAAAATTTGGCGCGGCTACTCCGTGCCATTCCGAAATCATTCCATAAAAATTTCTGTGTGGGGTCCATTTGACCCCCACCCCAGCGTGTGACAAGTCTGAACTTGGTGAGAAAAAAAACAGAGGAGTGATATCGTCGATGTTGGGCAGTCCTAGCGCCTACTTGGTTTGATATATAATCAACACCTGCGAGATGCCAATATCAAAACAGATAATATCATTTTGGGCGATTTTTTTGGACAAAACCCGCTCGGCTGATATCAAGGGGGAGGCATACCCTTTACCCCTTTTAGCGATCAGGCCCCTCGAGTACGTGGAAAGAACACGATAGTAACATGATGAGCCCCTGAGCAACTGAGCGTACCCTGGCGTATGACGCCCCGGAAAGGCGTACAAAGCCTTTCGGGAAAACGGGTGAAATCCGCGGAAAAAACCTGACCGATCAAGAGTGTTCAGGCATAGAAGAAGATAGCTTCCCAACAGCAGCATTGGGCCCCACGAGAAAGTGCAAGATTTCAAGGGCAACGTAGAAAGCTCCCTAGCGATCAGACTGAACCGGCAAGTGGACATGTAGGAACCAGGCAACAGCGCTATGTCTCTGGACACCGTAATCAACCCCAAAATTTCCCCAAGCAATGCTTCCTCAATCAGCAAAGAATTAACTTTGTCTGCTCATAAAGTCGTTACTTTTGCCAGCAACCGTTCTTGGTTGGGTGTAGGCCCAAAGACGTCCAACTGAGTTGCATGTAACGTTTTGTAAGAAAACTGCGTCTGGTCGGCCAGTTGTGGGCCCCTTGGGAGCCTATACGTCCCTCGGCATTGTTAATGGGGGACATGATTTTGTACCTTCCCCTCCCCGTCTGTGTCCACCACCGGCTCCAGCAGCTGAATAGGGAAAATCGGCATGCCCGTCAAGAAATAGGACCATCCACTCAACTAAGAAGTAACCAAAACACCGCATGGATTGCCACGGAACGAACGAGTGTGCCCGAACAGATAACAGATGGTGGCCTCCAGACAGGAGCGCGGGGTCTGTTCCCGAACTAGTTATTACATCGGGCCCCCATCAAGAGATCAGGGACCTGCATTCAAATAGAAAGTCCTACAGACCCAATGAAGAGAGCCACACCCGTGGCTGACGCCTCCAGCGTGACATAACGGTAGGTAGAGCACGAAGAAGAGCCATAAGCGACGATACGACAAACTTTTCACACTGCCACAACGCATCACAACACTACACAACAAAGAACGTCCCAGGGTATCAACGTTTTCAAAACATGATAATGTGTATAAGCGAATTATTACCTTCAGTACGCACAGTAGAGCACTTAAGGGATTTATTATCTGATCTAGACCGGTAGGCCTCTCCAGAACCCAATGTGACCGCCATTGCGGCCTTTTTGGAACTTTTCTTTTCCAAATTCCTCATGATCCACCTGTGCTAAGATGTGCTTCTAATAATTTGTATCTATGCGCATCAAGGCTGTTTATTGCTATCATCATAAACAGCCAAAGATGTTACACATCAGCCTGTGTTTGGCGTGCTCTGTAACAACTTAAATCATAATGTTGTGACCGACTGAAAAATAGCAATCATGAACTAGTTTTAGGTATTCTGAATGGTTGCCAGAACAAGCTACCAGTAACAAATGACCTTATTTATTCATCTGGCGTGCATGAAAGTTGCTCCGAGCATATATCTCGCACACATGACATGCACAATGATCAGCATAATCCCCTATTCTTTGCTAAGAAGCCAAATCCTCAAACACAAACTAGGCTCACTGAAATGGACAATTACAATCTGAACGAAATGAAATCGATTATAAAACACGTAGCGATGCTTTGAACTTCAAATTTCCTAATATCAACACTGTTTAGAAATAATAGAGTTGAGTGAAAAATCAGTGCGTCACTACATTACGAGCTGTGATATTAATGACATGTCCAAAATTATCAAATCATTATTGGTTAGCAGACACTTTTTATTGAATATCATGCTCAATGACATGTTCACCTAAATTACCATTTAGCCATAATTGCAACGAAAATATTTGCGACTATGAGCCCTATGATGTGGTTATTTTGATAGTGGTTTGAGCCTGAATTACCATGTTTGGAATTTACATTAGTTTGTATCTGGTGAAGTTGCAGTTTCTGTTGTGTTATAACACTCTCACTCTGTTTCCTTCGTTTGCCAGCTTTTGCGTTGCGGTGCAATCCGCTTGCAGATCCATCAGACATCCGGTGAATGATGTAGTCCGTTGAGCGCTCTAACGCATATTATGCACATAAATGTTGCATTGCATGCAATGATGTTACACGTCGGTGCACAGGTTATACTGACTTAGCCAGCTACAGAGCTCGTGGACGTCATCCGAGCCACCCGCTGACTTTCGTCGCGCGCGTCACGAGCAAGGACAACAGTGAAAGGACGGACACCCGAAGAGTATTAGCCCGCAAATGAGTCGAGACCGCGGATGCATCCGAGGAGTCTCTATCTCAGATGGAGTGAGAACCACGGAGTCTCCCGAGGAGTCGAAGTTTCGAAACGTTATACAGCTAAGGACAACCAATGAACGAGTGAAAACTGCGCGTAGACGTTCGTCTTTCAGCAGCGCTGTATCTAGATGTTCCAACAGCGGATGAGCTGCACGCCATCTTGCGTTTAGCATGATGGTTGGACAGAATTGCCGGATTCCCCACGACGAAAGATGTTTCGAAGGAGCTGAAGGCTGCTGCTGAATGCCTTGCGGATGAACATGTGGCTCAGGCTGTAGACCCACGCTTCGGCAGCCAAGCAGCCGAGACGAGCAAGGTGGAGTATAGATGCCAGTGTGGGCATGCTGATCCAGCGGGGGCCGATCCTGAGACCACAAGCGATGATGTCCAGAATGACGAAGAGCGACAAAACTTTGACAATTTTCCTAAAAGATTTGTTACGAGTCAAAGCAAAGTTGTTTGCAGTACCGTCTGTGATTCCTGCCGAATTCGCCTCCACCTGATTTTGCCGAAGTCCTGTGATTTCAGCGATGGCGAACAAGATTCCGGTGGCTACCGAAACGAGCAGAAGAAAGGCTTCAGCATAAAACATATAAACCCTCGGCAATTTTTCCCAGCGACAGTCTTGTCCAACTTCAGTCGGTTCTCCGATGCGCTGTCCGAACTGGTAGAAGTTTTCCAACTGGAGTGCCGAACAGGCGGCCCCCACCATAGCCGTAAACGGGACGGTCGGCCGAGGCAGAACAAGAAGCCACTTTGTCCAGCGCTCCATGACGTTGCGGTAATGCAGCGGATAGATGACGGCAATAAACTGGTCGAGGGCGACCATCATCTGCGCCATCTTCAAAGAGATTGCAAGAAAGATGCCAACTATCTGAAGCGACTGGCAGACGACATACAGGACGCGGTTAAAAATGAGGTCCAGACAACCGATCAGCACCAAATTCAGTGCAAACAGTAGGTCGGCGAGCGCCAGGTTCACCACGAGCAGTGCCATCGGCTCGTCATGCAATGTCTTGGTCCGGCCGATCACCAACAGCGGTATGGAGAAATTAAGGGCGAGAGCAGAGCCGACGGCCACTTTGAGCCACGGTACCATCACGCTGACGCTCTGGGTCCTGATGGGCGGCCTACAACCTTCCCTGGCCTAGCCCTGGAGCCGCACTGACGGTAAGCGACAGCGGTGATCTACTTTGACTTGACATCTCGCGGTATGGTCGATGAGTAATTATTTCGGGATTTACTGACGCGTGTTTCAACGAACGCGTTAGAGCTCTTTCCAAAGAATGTGTGCCAAGCGTAAGCTGGTTGAACGTCACAGAAAGGAAACAACAAATATATCATGCAGAAGTGGCATTCGATGCTGCTTTGAGAGTGACTTCTATTACTACCATCGCATAAGGTGGAACACCGAATATTACGTCACTAACCTCGGAGGATGCCATGCGACTAACCACAGGGCTGGAGGGTGCTTCTGAATTAAAAACGTGAGCGTTTCTTTAGTTTCATGACGCTATGGTTAATATGATCATTCAGCTTCCTCCATAAAACTAAGTATTTGCAAGAATCAGGATTAACGATGTGAGATCACTCCCATGCCGTTCTCCTGCCTCTTTCCTACTTCTCCAATGCTTATGTGACTTGTTACCAATCCTTTTTATAAAGTAGTTCATATAATGTAAATTAATAGATCTTGCCATCTATCAATCCTTTCCTGTGTGGCATCTTTCTGCGTGTGCGCTACATGCCGAACCAACGCTGCAAGGTAGGATCGAGTTGCTACCTGAAATGCTAGCCGGAAGTATGGAACAAATGCCGCTTGGTGCATTCGTCTTAGCGTGCCACCGTCACATTTCAGAACGGTCGCTAGATCAGTTGCAAAACTATTGCAGTTTTAGTCTCCCTTGAGTGGTTCGAGGTCTGTTTCAGAACTATCCTGAGGTGTGTTTATGAGCCAAGTTGACGTAAGGTGAAAGTTCCGTAGTACGCATGCGTGAAGACGCCTTCTAATTTCGGTGGGTGGAGCGCCATTTCAACGTTTTGGATTAGGTTTCTTTTTTATCTAGGTCTTCTTTTGAAATAGCAGGTCTAACTACAGGACGAATGCTAGTTCTTTTTTTGTAAACCATGCTGCAAACGCACTCTCTGCCCACTCCACCTGCCCTCTGACAGAAATATTAAGATTCAAAAACCACTACCTTACTATGGCTTATTTAGCGTCGTGGACAAGAAAAATTCTTACCCGGGCTTGCATTGCGTTCATTGGGACACAGGAGGCAATGCGTTCCTCGAGCATTAGAATAGGTCGTAAGCCAACAAAATTGTCTTAGCTGTGTCAGCAAAATGAACGAGATAGACAAAGTGAAGCAGATATTGCCTTTCAGCCACAGTGCTAATATGCAGCCTAATCGAGCCACAGTGGGTGTAAACAATATACGGACATACTTCCCAAGCGTGTCGAGTTTTCCAAAGTGCAGAAGGAACACATGATCCAGATCTGATGGAGTTGGTCCTAAATTCTGTGCATAGCACTCCGTAGGTACGCCAGCTCGTAATCTGTTCTTAGTTAAAGCTCAAACAAGGCAGCTTATACAGCATGCAGGGGATTTTGTAGTGCTGGCTTGTAATGGTGTATGTAATTGATCGCCATGATAAGCTTCTCTTCCCAGTGGAAGAAAAGCTTAAGTCAAATCTTCTTGCCCTAGATTATTAGCCTAATTGCCACGACAAATTGATGGCTTTCGTGTTTTCGTTACATTTTCTGGGAGCGTTCAACCAGATTATTTGGATTGTGTTTGCACAAAGCATGCCAATCATACGTCAATGTATTCTCCTTTCGAGAAGAGAATGAAGTTTGGATAAGCAAATTAAAGAGAGTATTCCACTTTTTGTTCTTTTTACTACTAGAATCAAATTACTAGTAAATTACTAGTAAATCGGACCGAAACGAATCGATCGGTGATACCAATCTGTTGGAAATCATTTTGATTAACTCAGATGTTCGATTTCAAGTAGTGAGCCCTGAAAGAGAGATTGCATTTAACTCCCTTGTCACCACTATGCAAGTAATCTTGTTCATTTTCCCAGTTTTATACAAGGTGTATGTACTGTATTGTTTGCTGCACACTCATGTGTCACATTCACACTCATTCACACTCCGCTGACGCAGGATATTTGTGTGGAGTTTGAATTCCTGCCTGAATAATTATTTCCGCGCGGTATGTCTAAGGTACCAAGTGGACGCATGAAACGTGTAAGGAAGCGCCAGGGCAACTATTCATTCCTGGGAGACACTTGCGCGGTATGACACAGGAGTGTGGATATCTGTTGTGCCGTGCTTGCCCCACCGTGCCCCGTGTTATTTTGGGCCCACACTAAATGCTGTGGACCGCGGCCCTGCAGAGTGAGCTGTGGGACTGGGCTGCCGGCTGTGGGGGGGGGGGGGGGGGGGTGTGGCTGACTGTCCCGCCGTGCCGCCAGGCGGAGCCTACAGCTGGCCGGCTTGCGCGCTCGCTCGGCCGGCGGACGGTGTATGTTGCTCTGCGGTAGTTGTTGCCGTAGCTCATGGTGCGGCGCACGCGGCGGGGGTGACGTTTTCGCGACCCAAGATGGTGTGTATGTGATTGTGTGGTGTTTTGAATTCAAAACAAGCAGAAATGTAAACGTTGGGATGGTTGAGAATTAGTGAAGTGTGATCAAGCAAAACAACAAACTGTTCAAGGCTGAATTGGCATCCTTAAGTGTTCGAATGCAATCTTTTGAGAAACGATGCTGTTTTGGTCCGCTCACCAGCCACCATCTAAAGATCAGCAAAACGGCTAACGCCATGTAGCCCGTGGAGACTGCAACGCCGGGCATCCGGGTGTTGCCTTTAAGGCTTGAGATCTTGTGCTGTTAAAGGTGTGATGCGTAATTTCTCAACTACTTGGTTTGCAAACAGGTTGGGTCTTCCAAGACGAACACGGTCACTGACAAGCCAGCTCAATCAGCAACGTTTCTACAACAAACCTGGGTTGACATTGTCAACAGAAGATGTTTGAGGAGGGCGCCTCGTGATGCTTCAGCAATCCTTACTTAAAAAGAAATTCACTTAACAGCATTCCGGACCATCAGTAATTAATGTGGGCACAAAGTAACACGGGAAAAGGTAAAGCAATCACGGCAGAACATAAATCCACACGCCTGTATCATTCCGCGCGCCAGCGGACCCCGGGGGAATATTATAATTTACCCCGGGGGAATATTATAATTTACCCCGGGGGAATATTATAATTTACCCCGGGGGAATATTATAATTTACCCCGGGGGAATATTATAATTTACCCCGGGGGAATATTATAGTTTACCCCGGGGGAATATTATAATTTACCTGGCGCTGGAGTACACCTTTCAAGCATCCACCTCGTATCCTAGACATACCGCACGGAAATACTTATTTAGGTTGGAATTCGAGCTTAACACACATAATTACTTGACGTGAACATACCTGCTGTAGGATTGGCAAGCTTTGTATCAAGAAAATCTCAATAATCTAATGTTACGCTGCAAAAAAATGGAAAAAATACAGTGGTCACCTTGTTCATATCTGGCGTTCATTACCACCATTTCATGACAAACGGCCATCAGTTGCTTCTCTATCAATGTTGTGCAAGGTACAATGACGTAATCAGGCAATGATGTATCGAAGAACGTATCAACCATTTCGCTCGATGAACTTAAGTCCTCAACATTTCTCTTTTTTGCACAGCAAGAATCTTCCCCGTGTACGACCTTCCGCACGAGGAACGTTTGCCCTTGTTTTCTTGCAGCCCTTGGTGTGGCGCTATGCATAGGGAATGAAGGTATCAAAACCAGACGAGTGAACTTTTTTAACATCTCTTTCACTTCAGTGTCTACTCAACTTCGGAGCATTTCAAGATATCCAAGATCACCCAAGCAAGTATGATGGCACAGAAACACTACAAGAATCGCGCCATGTCATTGGCAGCGTATTGTTCAAGGCCACAAGAAACCATAATCATCGCGCTTTTTTGGCTTCAAGGAAAACGATACCTTGCATGAACGTACATCAACGGTCATTTGACTAAGGTGGTGGTTTCTTGCGAGGTTCCACCACGTTTGGTTATGTTTGGTTGCTTAGAATAAAGGACTTTCTACCAGTAACGATCACTTCATAACTATCAGACGCAAGGTAATGGATAACGGTGGAGTAGAATCACAGGTGTCTGGGGGAGGGAGGGGGCGGGGGGCAACTACTGAGCTCTAGCCTGTACACGGGCTCTCAGCGCGAGTGCTAGTCACCCGGTCGGGGAACCACTTCAGAATGTCTTTTGGCACACCCGTGGCTAATGCCTGCAGCCTGACGCCTTGGTGCCTAAGATTAGTCGTCTTTCTACGACGAAATCAAGGTGGTAGTTCACTGCATCATTTGGCTCGCTTTTATTTGTTCATGTAACGGTGCCTAGAATACGAAGAAGAGCCACAAGCTACGATACGACGAACTTTTAACACTGTCACAGCACAGCACATCACACAACAACGAAAGCGTGTCAGGGTATCAACGTTTTTAAAAAACGTGATATTTTGGGGCGAATTGTTTCTTTCAGTACGCTCAGTACAGCACTTAAGGGAATTATTATCTCATGTAGACCGGTACGGCTCTCCAGAACCTAATGCGACCGCCAATGCGGCTTTTTGCAAGTTTATTTTCCAAATCCATCTTGATCCCGCTAAGCTGATTTATGCTCGTAATATTCGGTGCCAATGCGCATCAAATTCCCTCTATCATCATCAACAGTCAAAGATGTCACACATCAACCTATTTTAGGCTTGCTCTCTAACAACTGACATCAGAATGCTGTGACCGACTGAAAAATAGCAATCATGAACCAGTTTTAAGCGTTCTGAATGGTTGCTAGAACAAGCTCTGAGCATATATCTCACACACATGACATGCAAAATGACCAGCATAATCCTCTATGCTTTGCTATTAAGCTAAATTCTCAAACACGAACTAGGCTTACTGAAAAGGAAAACTAACATCTCAATGAAATGAAGTGCTTCCAAAACACGTAGCGATGCTTGGAACTTTAAATTTCATAACATCAACACTGTTTTGAATTAATAGAAGGTTATGAAAAATTTATGCATCATTATATTACGGGTTCTGATAATAATGATATGTCCAAGTAATTAACTCATTAATGGTTAACAGAAACTTTTTATGAAATATCATATTCAATGAAATGTTCACCTGAACCTCAATATATTCATCATTGCAACGAAGATATTTGTGGATCAGGAGCCCTATGATATGATTATTTCGGTTGTAGTTTTAGCCTGAATTAACATGTGTGGAAGGTCAAGTAGTTTTTATCCGGTCAAGATGTAGATCCAGTTGTGTTATAACACTATCACTGTTTCCTGCGTTGCCCAGCTTTTCTGGCGCAGTGCAATGCGATTGCAGATCCATCCGACATCCGGTGATTGATGCAGTCCGTTGAGCGCTCCAACGCAGATAACACACATAAATGTTGCATTGCGTGCAATGGTGTTACATCGTGGGTGCACAGGTTACATTGACTAAGCCATATGCAGAACTCGTGGCCATCACCGAGCCGCTCACAACAGTGAAAGGACGAGCACCCGAAGAGTATTACCCTGCAAAGGGGTCAAGGCCGAGGAAACAACTGAGAAGTCTCTATCTCAGATGGAGTGAGAACCACGGAGTCACCCGAGGAGTCGAGGCTTCGAAACATTAAACAGCTAGGGACAACCAATGAACGAGTGAAAACCGGGCGTAGACATTCGTCATTCAACAGCGTTGTACCTAGATGTTTCAACAGCGGAGGAGCTGCACGCCATCTTGCGTTTAGCCTGATGGTTGGGCAGAGATGCCGGATTCCCCACGACGAAACAGGATTCGGAGGGGCTGGAGGCTGCTGCTGAACGCCTTGCGGATGAGCACGTGGCTCATGCTGTAGACCCACGCTTCGGCAGTCAAGCAGCCGAGACGAGTAAGGTGGAGTATTGATACCAGTGTGGGCATGCTGATCCAGCGGGTGCCGATCCTGAGACCACCACCGATGATGTCGAGAATGACGAAGAGCGACAAAGCTTTGACAATTTTCTTGAAAGATTTAGTACGAGTCAGAGCAAAGATGTTTGCAGTGCCGTCAGTGATTCCCGCCGAAATCACCTCCACCTGATTCCGTCGAAGTCCTGTAATTCCAGCGAGGACGAACAAAAATCCGGTGGCCACCGAAGCGAAGAGAAGAAAGGCTTCAACAAAAAACATAAAAACGCTCGGCAATTTTTCCCAGCGACAGTCCTGTCCAACTTCAGTCAATTCTCCGACGCGCTGTCCGAACTGGTAGACGGTCTCCAACTGGAGGGCAGAGCAGGCGGCCCCCACCACAGCCGCAAACAGGAAAGCCAGCCAAGGCAGAACAAGCAGCCACTTCATCCAGCGGTCCATGATGTCGCGGTAATGCAGCGGATAGACGACGGCGATGAACTGGTCGAGGGCGACCAGCATCTGCGTCATCTTCAGAGCGATTCCGAAACACGTGGCAGCGATCTGAACGGACTGGCAGGCTGCATACAGGACGTGGTTAAAAATGAGATCTAGACAACCGACCAGCACCAGATTCAGTGCAAACAGTAGGTCGCCGAGCGCCAGGTTCGCCACGAGCAGTGCCATCGGCTCGTCATGCAGTGTCTTGGTCCGGACCGATCACCAACAGCGGTATGGAGAAATTAAGGGCGAGTGCAGAGCCGACGGCCACTTTGAGCCACGGTACCATCACGCTGACGCTCTGGGTCCTGATGGGTGGTCCTACGACCTTCCCTGGCCTAGCTCTGGAGACGCACTGACGGTAAGCGGCAGCGGCGAACTACTTTGACTTGACATCTCGCGGTATGATCGATGAGTACTGGTTGAAGTGCTTGATGATCCTGCCGGTTCTAAATTGCGTGTAAAGAGCGTGGATCAGGCTGAACGACAGAGGTACTGAAGGCAGATATCTGATATAAATGCACTTATCTCTGAAGAGACTCCATCAGGTAGTAATTACCGAGTGGATTTCTTGTTAGTCGTCAACGCATTGGGCCCCGCATCGAAGATAATTTCGATATCGGCAACATTTCGACGCGATTTGCGGCCGAGAAAACGGTGCTCTGAGATAGTAAGGCGAGCACTTAGTTGTTTCGATTAGACTGTCTGTGATAGCGATTATCCACCCCGTGTATAAAAGCTACATACATGCAACATGCTGGGAAGTGCTTTGTAATACCGTTCTTTGCTCCAAGGACTTTTTCCCCTCTCATTCTTAACCACTCCCTGTTTTAAAACTATTTACTAGTTTACTTAATAGGTATTCATAAATCCTTATTCATAAATTCATAAATCCAAAAATTATTTGCTAGTTTATTCAATAGGTATTTATAAATTTTGTCACACATCCATCTTTGGATGAGGTGGATAAGAATGAGGTCTCGAAGGCTGCTTGTCCGATTGCTGAAAACCAAACGGCGTGTAATTCCTCCTTACCAAAGCTAAAAACGGTGAAAAAGAAGGCTCAAATATCTTTCATTGGTGACCATAGGAAGGAAAGAAAACAAACAAAAAGGTTAACTCGGTATGGTTGGTCCATCACGTTTACCATATTCAGCGATGTATTGCGACCCATCAAACTCACATAGATAGCTTATAACTAGAGATTGCATGCCAGGATGACATTTGAACGCTCGGAAATCATTGGCGTATCTAGGAGGTAGACAAGAGACAAAAGCAAAAGTTCCAGTGAGAAGGAACCAGTGAGAACTGCTGGTCATCATCTCTCGGTCATCTGCATTTGAGATGAGGCGCCCATGTGACAGGTGAATGGGCAAGTCGTTCATGAATAGGGTAAATGAAAGCTGACCTACTATGGATTCCTGGGGCACGCCGTGGGTTACCGGTACGGTCGTCAGTCCTCCACGCACCACCTGTCTCCGATCACTCAAATAAGGAGCAGCTGATGATCCACAGGAGATGCTTTCGACCACCACAATGTCTTCATCTCCGACTTCCGAAAGATTAAAAGCTCGCGTTTCAAAGCGCAAATGTTTAGATCATGAGCCTTAGTTTAAACTAGACATGTGCCTGGTTCCTAATATTGGTTCCTGGTTCCCACTGGTTCTTTCGACGCAACAAGATGCTGGATCCTTGTTATCACTAGCTCTTTTGACAAAACAACATGCTGGATCCTGGTTCGCTCTGGATCCTTCGACCAAACAATATGCTGGATCTTGGTTCCCACTGGTTCTTTTGATCAAACAAGACCCTGAATCCTGGTTCCCACTCGATCTTTCGACAAAGTAAAACCCTGGATCCTGCTTCCCATTGGATCTTTCGGCAAAACAAGACCCTGGATCTTGGTTCTCACTAGTTCTTTCAACAAAACAAGACCCTGGATCCTGGTTCTCACTGGTTCTTTCGACAAAACAAAACCCTAGATCCTGGTCCCAAATGGATCCTTTGACAAAGCATTATGCTGCATCCTGGTTCCCATTGGTTCTTGTACGAAGCAAAACCCTGGATCTTCGCTCCCACTGTTTCTTCCAACAACACAAGACTTCTTTGCTGGTTCCCATTATTTGCTTGTAAGCTCTGGCTTCAGCTCTTGCGTAAATGTCACCCTTAACATGAGAAGCTGCATTTCAACAAATGCGAACCTGGCTTGTGTCTGATATTGTTGTGGATGATTTAAATTGATTATTACACGTTTGATGGTGTGTTTGGTGTGAGCAATAAGGAGTCAATAAAACAGAAGCGTTGTCCCACACTCTCACAGGAAGTAACCTCACCACTAGCAGCCGTAGTTCTGTGACGTCATTTTCCTTTTGGGCTTTAGATGAACAATACTAATTTCCTGATCTGGGGCCTCAATGAGTGACGCGCGGCGGCGCCACTTTGGTGTGCGAGGCGATGTGGGCGGTTGTTGCGTGAATTGGTTGGTTATCATTTTGTGCTATTCTGATGCATGCTGGTATATATATATATATATATATATATATATATATATATATATATATATATGGGACTTGGTTCTTGCTAAAATTGAATCCCCATCTTAAGCATGAGCTGGATTTCGGTTCTTGCTGGATCACTATTCCTATTTCAGACTGGGTCTTGGTACTTGCTGGATCCCCCAACATAATGCCAGGCTGGATCTTGGTTCTGGCTTGCTCTTTCAGTTTTGTATCAGGCTGGATCATGGTTCCTGTTGAATCTTTCGTCTTCATGTCAGGTTGGATCATGGCTCTTGTTGGATTTTGTTGGCTTATTGTCAAGCTGGATCCAGGTTCTTGCTGGATGTTTTGGCCTATTGTCAAGCTAGATCCTGGTTCGTGCTGGATCTTTCAGCTTATTGTCAAGCTGGGTCCTGGTTCTTGCTGGATATTTCAACTTATTGCCAGACCGGTTTCTGGATTATTCCTGGTTCCGGAACTAGAAACCAGGAACTGGGTCCCGGAAAGGAATCTTCGGAACCCGGCACAGAACTGGTGCCAAGGAAGAAAATTGTGTCACCTGCATTTTTGAGGCAAGCTCAGACATTTTTTTTCCTGTCCCTCGCCTCCCTTACCACTACGATCTCGGCAAAACTGCATCCCTGCAGCCCTGCATTGCACGATAAAATGGCGTCACAAGCACCAGGAAACAAAATCACTTTTCGTTTTCTGACGTCATCGTACAATGAGCTGGAAATGTTGGCGACCTTCACGATCTGCGCAGCATCATTGGTATTACCGGTGCAGGCTTCGCAATTCCTAACATGATCCTGATTGCTTAGTGCGAAAGCCACCCGTTATTGGTGTCGGCAGTCGCAAACGAAGTTGAAAGTGTCTCATCTCACGCTTACCACTCGTTAGAATGCTAAGTTTGAGGTGCATCGGGCAGCGTGAGAGGCCTACACCAGCGATGCTCGGCATCTTACCTCAAAGCCGCTGTTCCTCTCAGCAACAGGAGGCACCGGATGAATCCTTGATATGTGTCGCTCCAAGGTCCTCCGTTGAGCTCTAAACCTGCAGTTGGGCTATCCACAAACGACAAGCTTCCTAGACTGTCAGTGCCTTTTAACGCTATTATCAGGCATAATATAGTTTGTAGTATATTTCTGCCACCTGCAAAACACCATCCTGATTAAAAGCTATAATGTTTGGCAAGGCCTTGCGTCTGAAGTTGCTTCTACAGCGAAAAGGAGCATGTATATCGACTCGATAAGACTATTTTTTTTACAACGGCTTTCCTGTGTAGATGACGTAATATCCGAGCCGATTTACACACACCTACACTTCTGCGTACATCGAGTCAGGTCCATGACGTCACGTTTTCGCACGCGAATTTGTCTTGTATTTGCAACCCTGACAACGCCGACGTGCGCCCGACCAGCCACTATAAATAGAGGCGCTATGTCAGGCCCATGGCCCTAGAACAGAAGTCATAACCGTCCGGCCAAATTCTGCTGCTTTGACTGATGACGCCACAAGTGTAATCGGCACGAAATGGTCAACGGCGTACACATGCCTACCGCAGTCCCCACCTCACCTAACCTAACCTAACCTAACCTAACCTAACCTGACCTAACTAACCTAACCAAACCTAACCTAACCTAGCCTAACCTCCCCACCCTATATCCCCTTCAACCCAGCGTCCCATTGGCGTCCAGGTTCCATGCCATATATAGGTGCTTTTATATAGTATAGTGAGCTTTTATTTAGCCGCCATGTTCTCATTTTGCTTTACATGCCCCACCCAATCCCCCTGCAACCCATCGTCCCGTTGCCGTCTAGGATCAAATTTCATGGATTCTTGCTACCTTGGCCATGTACATTTTTGTGGTTCTTGATGCTGCTTGATGTGCCGTAATGTTGTGACTGCGCGCAATAATGGCGCCGGGGTCGCGGCTGCTGTGTGTGTGCGGCGTTCGGGAGCTCGCCATCGTAATTATAAAAAAATTCGAAGGTAGGAGCATGAATCTACCTGTTTTGTGATTATTTACGATCTGTCCTGCCTTAAACACAACAGGTGGTGTACCATGATTTTTTTCTAACGTTAGGTAGGAAAGTACACCCTGACCGAACTTGGCCCTTTAACATTACCAACAGGTTCACATATTGCTACTGTACACAAAAACAGCACCGTGCACACCACGCTTCTTTAGCTTTCGCGCATAATACACAAAATATTTAAACAAATAATGAAATCTAACAAGCACCGCCCCAACATCAATAAGTTTAACTGGGCAAAAGCAAGACACGCAGAGACGCGAGTCAAGGTTGGTGAAATTATTTTGTCTCTTTCGCGCCACGCATTTGGCACTTAGCAAAAATAAACCTATGGTGATACACAGGAATGACAGGGGCTAGTCAGGCCCATGGATCACTATTTGATTCAAAAGCACTACTAGCACCCTGATATTATAGACGCGGTGATGAAATTTCGGGCGGAGCGTGGACATCTTAAGAAGATATGATAATCATTTCAAGTTTGCCAGCGAGAGCTTTCCAACCTGCTTCTTCGTTGTGCTGCGGAGATACATGGGTAAGATGTTAGACTTTTGAAATAGAGTTATGTTGCAGCGCATAGTAGCACCTTGGTAGGATCACACATGGCCTTTTTGACGTATGCTCGTGTTTTGTATGTCATGTAGGGGTCGTGAATCTGCGAATCTTCCTTCAGCATGGATGATGTTGGCTAGCTGGTGTTGATATTGCTGTAATCGTGGTAACTCCATATCTTCGCGCCTGAAGCTGTGCCGCTAAATAGAACGGGTGTGTAATTTCGATGCAACGAACAAGCCCGTTTTTGCGACTATATTTGTGCTTGCATTGTAAGCGTTCTGAGTTTTTGCACCGTGTAGATGTGTGTTTGGTTGTGTTTGAGCACGGATGTCGATTTGTATCCTTTTGTGAGGACCCTCACCCCAAAGCTGAGTTGGGCCCCCTTCCCGAATGTTGACTTGACCCCCAATGTTTTTGGTAGGAATGCCACAAAAAACGTGGGTAAAAGATGATCATAACGCAAAGATCATCTTCTTTGATCTTCTGCGTAGTAGCGTCCCGTACCACTCTTATAACAAAAAGCTTGCTTTGCTCGGTTGCTCATTTGATCGGGATCACTGTGATTTGGAGGTCCACGCAGTGGGATGAGCAGGGGCCTTGGTGGTTTGTTGTTGCTGTGAAGACCGTTTTAATTGTTAAGAAAGTGGATACATAATGTGATTAC
>NW_023595962.1:20668892-20687742 GCF_011947565.3 Pollicipes pollicipes
TTAGGACTCTTGGGCATAAATATTCGACGTTTTGCCTTTTTGCTAGTCGCATCCAATCCTATGTCTGCCAAGAACACGGTTGAAGCACATGATTCTCAACTCGACTCTTAATTTAACAGGACGCCATCGGCGATTTAGATGCTGTTTCTTTGTCACCTGGTTGCCGACAAGCGAGGAAAAGCTCCGCCACCTGGAGGTAATGCTTAAGCACCTTTGCTTTGACCCGTCCGAACCATCATATTAACATTTGCCCACACTCCTAATTTGGGCAAAACCACAAAGCATGCATTAGGTTTCAAAGAGGCTTCTCTGCCTCTAAATCTTCATATTCGTGTAAACGGATGGTGAATGCGGAAAAGTTAGAAGGAAACCATCAGAACAAGCACTTTTCATAGCAAAATGGTAGCAAAAAACACGATGACATCAAGGAGTGCCGGCGTGGCCACTGCCGCGGCACTCATTGCTGCCATGGAATGCCGCGGCAAGAACGGGTGGCATCACTACTTGTGATAACACTTATTCCGCCCACGTGTAAGTATTTGCATTGTGCGGCGCTCACGAATATGTGCGTAATGCCGTGCGATGTCAGGACTGCATTTTTCACTTTCGTTGACACATTTTGCGTTTAGGAATGCCCGGTGTAAACGCTGTCCAGTTTCTCACTAGTTTGGTGTCACACAGAGCGTCATGTAGGTGCGGATGGCTCGGTGCATAGACATTTATTGTACACTTGGAACATCCAAACACGTGTCAGCTCCTCTCACTCATCACAACGAATGCACGTGAAGCATGAGTTCGCAGTGGGACAAGTTTGGGCAAGCGGAGAATAAGTGTCACATGATGGAGCCACTGTGCGGCATGCCCTTGCAGTGCAATGTCGTCGACTGCCGCTCTTCGTCGGGTTTTACCAGCTTGACAACTACAAGTAGCTAGTTATAGCTGCCTGGCACATCACCCTCGGCTGAATATTTACTTACATCGGTTAAGAATCACTGTCGATATGATGCACTGTTGTTAAAACCGTAGATAGGAGTGATTTATTTGTGAGTGAGAGATTATCAAGCATTTCACTTTCCTTTTGCATTGTTTTAAACGGGGAAAAGTAAACAGGGAATCGCACAACATAATTAACAGCAGCCCCAGGCGTTTCTGTGCCAGTGCCAGCACACATATGTTAAGGGACTCTAAATTTTACCTGCTCTGGTTGAGGCTTATCAGTCGTCTATGCCTATTTTGCCTAGGGTCGGTTTCAAATGGCGGCCAAATTATGTTTTAAAAGTTATTGATGAACTCGGTAACATAAAAAGCAGGAAACGTGCGATTGGTTACCTTCCATATTTGAATCATATCTAACGTGGCCCAAATGTGGCGCAAGAAGAACGGGCGATGCACTTGCCTGAAACGGCCCGTGATTTGCCGCGCTTTCCACAAACATATCTTATGATCACTTAAGATGGTTTAGGTAGTGTTTATTCCATTAAATGGTGAAATTGACTGCTATGAAGATTAAAACAGTTTTGAAAAGTTTGCTGTGATGTATGTTTAGTACGGCTGTCAAAAAATACCCCCATGCATTGCGTCCGCATAAAAACAAAACGCCAGGCATTCTTACGAATACATTTCATATTACCGTGACCCATTAAGGACCGGAGTGTAGTTTAAGAGCAAGTGTCATCTATTACCAAGGCAGATTTAACCCCGCCCCGCTTACTCTAATGGTCTATGCTCCCCTTCCAGTCATACGCATGCATCGTTGTTCTCATATTATCACGGTTATGCGTGTTGTTTATGGTGTCGCCTCTAAGTGATAAATTAAAGCTTCTGTGAGAATGTGATGTTTTTATGTCTACGCGGTAGCTACATGGACACTTGCGCTCGCTATACTATAACGCATCGCGTAAGAGCATAAACCCTGCTCATCGTGTAAGAGATGGTCCTTTCTACCATGAACTATTTCTTTGTCAGAAATGCTGACGCATGCATTGCTTTCTTGGGCGCCTCTGGGATCGGAGTCCTCGCGAAGTACACCGTACCCCGTCGGTGTCGACGGTATCATACAATGCCTTGAAGCATGAAGGATTTTTGGCCAGTCTGCTGGAGGAAAGGTAGTAGTAGTATGTAGAAAGGTAGGTAGTAGTAGGTCGTAGTAAAGGTAATAGTAGAAAGGTAGGTAGTAGGTAGAAAGGTAGTGGGTGCTCAGCGCGTTGTGTAATGCTTTTAGGATATGCTAAGCATTTGCGTTAGACGCCAACACTGTCACGCGGAACCCTCGGAGACTGCAACACCTGAAACTACTGGCCGCGCTTCCTTTAGTGTAAGAGTTGCGACCATTAACAGGCGCCCGGGTGGCGGGTTGAATACCCCTCGCTCAGGTGGACGGATCAAGTTAACCCATCGAGATCTCAGAAACTGAGAAAGCTAGACGCGCTAAATTTACAGGGTGCGCTGACATGTATGTGAACTCATTTGTGTCAAGATTTGAGGTTCCTAGGTCTAGCACGGTAGCGGTGTGCTACTACCGAAGTCACTTTAATTACAAATATTGCTAGGGAAAACGGTGCTTTTAGCTTGGCGTGCATGGTAATCGTCGCCGCAAAACTCATTCTTTCTTAAGGGAAATGGGCGTCGATTCTTGAACGGGCCTTAGCCTTTGGTAAATCTTTCAAAGTTGACCCAATGTGAGTTTCCTCCTATTTGGCGGTCGATCGGCTAGCTAGCAGGTCGATCGGCTGGCAGACTCGGCTACAGGGCCCTGGGAAGGCTGGGAAGGAGTTCAAAATCCATGCGCATGGATTCGAACCATGAATTTTGAGCGCCTGAATCTACAGGGCCCTCGTCCTATCCACGGTGCGTAATATCCATAGTTCAAAACGTCCATGATTCACGGTTGATAATGTTCATAATGTCCACAGTTCACAATGTCCACAAATTAGTTCTGTCTGTCAGAATGAGAAACTTCCCTACTATGGGAGGAAGGCGTCGCTAATCACCGTGACGTCATTTCCTCCGATTTGGTAATCTTCTGCGGGTCCCGAAGCCCGGCTCTGAACAGACCCAGCTGGAAAGAGGCCGCCTCAGAATAAGAAGCCTGTAACAAAACCGACTGCAGTAAAGCTGAATCTGCATATGACAGAAGGATATTGAAGACCGAAACTACAGGAATGAGCTCGACCTTGCTTGAAACCGACAGCCGTGTCCGCGGCTGTATTGGAACAGTCACGTGGCGATTGTGACAGGACGGAACTGGCGTGCAAAAAAGGCATGGTGGCGGTTGTTACAGAACGGAACTAGCGTGCGAAAAAGGCATGGTGGCGTTCCTACAAGACAGAATTGGCGTGCGAAAAAGACATGGTGGCGTTGTTACAGGACGGAACTGGCGTGCAAAAGAGGCATGGTGGCGTTGTTACAGGACGGAACTGGCGTGCGAAAGAGGCATGGTGGCGTTGTTACAGGACGGAACTGGCGTGCGAAAGAGGCATGGTGGCGTTGTTACAGGACGGAACTGGCGTGCGAAAGAGGCATGGTGGCGTTGTTACAGGACGGAACTGGCGTGCGAAAGAGGCATGGTGGCGTTGTTACAGGACGGAACTGACGTGCGAAAAAGGCACGGCGGCGTAGAGTCAGGCCGAACATGCGTCGGCATGCAGCCGCTTAATCATCAAGGGGAGGTCTGAGTCATGATACCCGCGCCATGTGCACAGTGCGCCTTAGGAAGGTATAACTATGGGAATCGAGATTTTTAGTCCGGCTGATGGATGCGGCATGTAGTTGGGACAGCATGGAACCATGAAACATGCGGGGAAGTTGCACAGAAATAGTTTTCACAGTGGCCGGGATGGTCGGCAGCATTCACTCGGTGCTTTTGCCCTATATCCCTACTCGATTGGTTCTTCCAAGGTTTCTTACGTCCTGCTTCTATACTGTCTTGCTCAAGTACATAATTTATAGCGCGTTGCAAGCAATGGCTGAAGCAATATAAACGATGACAGCAATAGAACCATCGTTCCTCCCCTCACCCAGCCCACAGAGTTATCTTGGTACTAAGCAAAGCAACTCTATGAACAGACTCAGAACCAGGCCCGGCGTCCGTACCTGTTTACAGCTAGCTAGATATCTGGCATTTGTCTGAGATCATCTGCACTTTTGTTACTGAGGAAGACACAATATTTAGGTGCCCAACATCAGCAGTGTCGTAATTTTGTACTGGAAACGCAACTATACGTGTGGATGTGCAGGAGTATTTTAAGAGCTTGGTGGGGAGCGGGGCCCAGCCAGAGCCTTGGTAAGGGGTGAAGGCATGACATACCCCAGTTCGGCTTAACCGGCCGTTAACTGAACTGGAGTGGAGGGCCCCGTTCGGTGCGGAGGCCTCTGATTGACACAAGTCCCCTGGCCCTTCCATCTTCTGTTGTGAACCGCCATCATAAGATCGCATATCTCCTTTCACTGGCTGATGATCCGACAAACGTAATAAACCCTGTGGCATTTGGGGTCCATTATTTGTCCTTGTTCAGGAAACTTCCTTGAAAAGAAATGACAAAACTGTACATGCTGACAAAATATTTTCGTTTGCAGGTACCTTAGGTGATCCTAAGAATGAAAACTACTAATTACGCTCTTTGTAACGTATAAAACAAGTTTTGATCACCCGTGGTTCCTCCTGGGCACGCAAATTGACCTGCTTACAATCGAGTATGTTGCGCCATTTCTGCCTCACTCCGATCGAGACACACGGAGAGATTCTGCGCGTCCGGCAAATATTTTACGTGACGTCACGTATAATCTTTGCCGTATGGGTCGCTGCGAACACCAAAAACACACCATCTATATGGTATGACGTCACGAATGACGTCGAAAGCATAGATTCTGCGTTGACTGACTTTGGCCGCTGCAAAGATACCCAGTCTCATGCAACGCTACAGTGCTCCCACTTGCAGGGCGGCGAGTGGGAGCGGCGCGAATAATCAGCTGATCCGCCGACGCGGCCGATTGCGGAAACCAAATAACAACAGTGGTGTTCGCACCATGCAGCAGGAAGTGGCATCACGGTCCCAGGTGCCCCCCTCCCCCCGTCAACTATAACGCGCATCGTACCTTAGCGGACACAGGTGAAACTATTTGGTGGACATTATGAACTGTGAACAATATGATACGTGCACTATTCCCCTCCAATGGACATTCGGCTTACAGATTAGTGTATGCGCGGCTACACGAATATGTAAAAATTCGAGGTACAAACGTGGGTGAGGAATGACCGATCCAGTGGACACTTTTTCAAAATGCCTTCACTTACAAAGAGGCGAGGTGCTATCCAACCAAATCTCTTGTTACCTGTCCGACAAGATCTCAGGAAATTCACCAAGACGTGCCAGTCACTAGTCAGCGCCAGTCATGTATATCAAAATCTTGGAAAAACGGTTATGGGCCGCGTGCATTAACCATTAGGTATCAGCTAGTCACAAACCGGCTACCTCTTCCTCGGCTGGCTCTCCAGCCGCTCCTCAGCATCCTGGCCCCCTCAGCTGCACCACCAGGATAGTGTGATAATATATATATATATATATATATATATATATATATATATATATATATTCGGATATTGTGCTCACTTTGTTCGGCGCAAGCACACGTAGATGGGATTTTCGCACTGTACAAGAGCTCAAGACTTGGCAACAAGAGGCCAGAAGCTGTCATTCATCTAGTAGCGGCAATGGCGTGACAAGGCTTCCTTCCTTCGTTCTGCAGTCTGCAATATTGTAATTCGCTAGGATACCGAGATTGTGCGCTGGTCAGACCGACCTGAAGCAGTCCTGCACGAAAGGACAGCGGCCAAACCTTGCAAGACAGCCTGCTCTGACGGGTCCCTGGAGCGGGATTAGCTTTAATGAGGACGATTCCCGCACAGAGGATAATCATGCGATCGCATATCCCGGAAGACAAGGTCCACCACCGGTGACGCATCACAAAAAACGGCTCCAGCCTTTTTTGAGTCAGCCGAGCCGTCGCGGGGAGCTTCGTTTTGGCGAGGTCGTTCCAAGGCGCAGAAGATCGTTCGCGGGCGGTCGGGAGCGGCGCGGTACCGTGTTTCGCCCGAGCTCACTGGCAAGCGCTCCTAGGTCAGATCAGCCAGTGGACCGCTCGACAAGCCGCGGCGGATCCTCCCCGCTGGCAGACCATTGGGACTAGTCACTGTCCGACACGCTTAACCTACTGGTAATCACCAACGCAATGCCAGCACCTCTTAAACCAAATCACAAGACGATTCTGGACAAAGTTGGTAGCGTTTACAATCGCTGCTAAGTTACACGACAGCACACACACAGGCCGAATGTCAGTTTACGACACGAGGGTCCAATGCTGGGGCCGGCGGCCGGCCCTCATGCCGGTTATGTGCAGTGTAAGCTGATGGTGCCGACTTGGACTTTAGGCTCCATGCCGGCATGAGTCATGTGCGCATACGCCCGCAATGCGCCATACCACCGCTAAACGCAAGGCGCTTTGAGCAGCAATGTGTGTCTTGGAATGCATGCTGCAAAGCCTAGTAATCGTATTAGTAATAGTAATTATAAAAATAGCCTAAAAAATGAAATCGTTTCAAATGGCGCCGAGACACCAAAACCGTGCCAAATGTTTGATTTATCCATGCATGTGGGCTTTCGCACGCTCTGAATGGCAGGGTGTGCCACGTAGCACGGCCAGAGGCCTGGCAGTCTGCGCAAATTAAACCGGGCTGCTGCCCGTGTCTGCTGTTTCCTGCTACTGTGCAACCGTCTGTTTTCTCCCCTGTCACAATGTGTCGTCTCATGCCGCCGGCACGGGTGGCTGTCCGGATCTGAGCCGGGTTCCGACCCCCACCCTTCACCTCTATCACAATCGAAGACGTAACGCTTCTCACGTTAGAGCTGAGATTGAAGTAGCATAGGAACGTTGCGGGAAATGGTCGCGGCTGAACGTCCCGCTGCAAACGTCACAGCTCGTGAGATCGTCACCAGCATTAAATCGAGCATGCCCGTTCAGGGCATATCGCTCAGTGAAACGTCTCATACAAGTACTGCAGCGGGATTGCCCCTCATCCGTGTGAATGCGAATGAGCCTATTCAAATCACAGCGCCACAATAAACGACTTCTTACGTGGGTCACAGACCAACGTTTTCTCGTCCGAGTGGATTCCTTTATGCAAGCTGAGGTTGTATGAATGCTTGAACGGTTTACCGCAGACATCGCAGAGGAACGTCCCTGCCGATGAGCTGAGTTTCGATGCGACGACTCCTGGCGTTACTGACGACTCCTGGCGGTTCCTGGCATTACTGACGACTCCTGGCGGTACTGACGACTCCTGGCGTTAAGCTGCTTGAATGAGCTGCCACATAGATAACATCGAAACGGCTTTTCGCTGGCGTGGAAGCCGCAATGACCCCTAGATCCTGTCCGTCGTTAAAGGACTCGCCGCACTCGTCACAGCAGCACGGTTGTTGAAAGACGTGAACCCGCCGCTCGCCGCAGGCGTCGCGTCTGAGCCGAGGGTGACCCGTCGCGGTCCGAGCGGCTGTTTCTGCGCGCTGAGTCGCTGGCAGAGCGGCTGTTTTCGCGCGCTGAGTCGCTGGCAGAGCGGCTGTTTCCGCGCGCTGAGTCGCTGGCAGCGACTTGCGGGAGTGGAGGGCGCACGAGGACCGCTCACTGGCGCGCCGCTCGGATCGTCGTGTAGGAGCGCCGGGTGCTGTACGGACGCAGGGCGGGGCGGCCTGAAAGGCAGCTGGGTTTGAGGCAGACTTTGCAATGACCTGGCCGGCAGAATGACAGAAACAGATGCAGTCATGGGTCATTTTACAGTCACTTTACATCATCATTTTACATCAGGCAGTCATTTTACATCATCAGAGCAGTCATTGTACATCATCATGTGTTTTCACCAAACTAGCACAGGAATGAAAACCCTGTAGGCTACAATAACATGACATTCCCAGCATGTGTTGAAGCTACAAAAATGTTATTGCTCTCCACAGTACAAGTGAGTGAACATGACCACGCGACCACCACCAGCATACTATTTGTTCCTGACGCTTCTGTGCCTGCTACTTAGTTGGTAAGGGCACCAGACACTGACCAATATGTGGTGAGCAGATGGGTTTGCATCACAGAAATGCCACTCATGTAGCTTCTGGCTAGTAATACTGTCAATTGGCTGTTGGCCAGCAGAGTCAATCTGGGGCAGGTGTGGCCACTTCCGGGTATAGCATGGGATTTTTTAATCCTTTTGCCAAACAAAAAAAAAAATACTTGTTTAACATGTGCTCGCGTTTTAGCCCTTTCTCATTGTGTTATTGCATATTTGTTCGTAAGTTCAAGGTGTCCACTTGTATTTAAGTGTTCGGGTATGGAATTGGAATGGAAGGCCTCTTTTATCTTACACGTAGTTGATAATTTTCTATTTATATTCTTATTATCATATTTTATGTTATGTATCATAAGAAATAGATATGATAAATCAATAAAAAAATGCAGATATGATAACATGAATAATGAATAGAATAAAACAACATATTTTTAGTATTATATAGCACAATACGTGATTGAGAGTTGCATAGCCAGCTTAACTTTTATTAAGAGGCAATGGGCGTCCATTAATGATATTTGGAAATCGTGCTCAAGAACGCCAGATGGCTTGATAATTACGTTCTTCCTGACCTTGAACATCACCTGGCCCGTGGTGTAGCATATTTTGAATGACGTTGCTGTGGCGTCATGCATGCCTAAATGGCCCGAAAAAGTCTGCACAAAATACCCTGCACATCTTCACAGGCGCTTAACTCAGAAATTAGATGGTTTCAGGTCTTAAGGTCAGGGCTGGGAACTGTAACAAGGAATGTTCAAAATCACTACAGCAGTGCAAACCCTATGGAAATGTGAAACACTCGCTGTACAGGAAATGTTTCACGTTTGAAAATATTGAAGTAAGCATTAGGCATGATGAAGCATGCCCACTTATGACTGTTGTTATGCTTTTTTATAGAAAATACTGCTCTAGACAACACAATGTCTCTGTTTAGTCAATGTGCTCCTAGATACGTCATTGTCCGATTAAGTCATCATACCCTGCACAACATCCATTGAGAGTCAATTGACGGCCGTTATATATGCGAATCGCGCTCACGACCGTCATATATGCATGACTCGACTATTATATTTTGTATTGGCCTTGATCAACCCATGGTATATTAAATGCCACGATTTGGATGACGTATTATGGCGTCATGAATGTCAAGGAGGCACTCAAATACTCGCCCAAATCACTCCTGACATCTTTGCTCACATCATGCTCAGGATCTAGAGGGCTTTAGGTCTTAAAAAGGTTTTGGCCGTGAACTGCATCAAAACTCTTTAATATGACAATTTCAGTTCAAAATCCCATGAAAACGTCTCTTTAGCAGGCGCCCGGGCTGCCGGTTGAATGCGAAGGGCTGGGGTGGGGTGGGGACTGAATTTGACCCACTCGAATCCCCAAAACAAAGAGAACTAGAGACATCAAATAGAAACCGTAGGTAGAGCAACATGTGAAACCACGTGTCTCATTTTGAAGTTCGTAGGTGATGACCATCACATCAAACAACGTCGAATAAGGTCAAGCTCCAAATCGGTGGCTGATGTGTTCTTAGGCTTCCGCATGCAACCTCATGTTACTTAGTTATCTGTTCTAAGCAAAAGGTCACTGGTGTTAATTTTAGGTCATCGACCTCATTTGACCTTGATAAGGTCATGGTGACAAAACACCCTTGAGATTACTAAGATTTCTTAACTTGAGTAAGCGTTAATGATCATGTTATGCAGATGTTTCTAAAAATACAAGTTTGATGAGGTCATCTTAGGCCATTGACCTTCTGATCTTCATGACGACCAAATAATACAGGTCCATTGTCCCTGTGAAGAAATAATGAGAAACAAGCGTCAAAAGCTACCGGGTAAATTAACTTATCTTGTAAAAAATTGATTCGATATTGACCTCGGCCTCATCTTTATATCTAACCCAAGGTCAGCGGAATAACTCGTAATCTTACATTAAATCGTTTAATTATCTACGAAACCATCGCACAGACGTATGGCTTTGTCTAACGCTCCGTTGTCGCATCAGATTGAACGATTCCCTTAAAGAACCCTTCGCTAGAAGTCATGGCCTGACCTTGACCTGACAAAGATCAGTTGACCTCGCAAGCTACATCTAATTTTCACGCCAAAAGATCGGCTATTGCATTACTTAGAACTGGACAAAGTGTGGCGCGGCTACGCTGCGCCGATCGCAAGGTATTCCGTAAAAACCTTCGAGGCTCGTCAAATTGACCCTCCGCCCGAGTGTACGTTAAGACTTACCAGCGCTGTCACGTGTGGCGTTGGTTAAGTGTGCCTTACTGGGCAGGTCTGGCGTCAGAGCCTCGTTGGACATGGTTCTAAGAGCATCATAAGCTTGTCAATCCAGTCCAGTAATTTCCGCTCACCGGTAGTTTTGCTGGCAGGCTCGGCGTACCACGCAGTGCCACGGAGTAGCTGCTACCGTTTCAGTGCGACTGCTCTGACCTCTCGTACGGCGCCCATGGGAGGGCGAGTCATATTTGGGCACATCCTGGTCGCGAACCCATAATGAGTGCAGCACATTGCGAGCGCTTTACAACTCACTAACTTAGCTGCCGGATCACAAACTGGCACAGTTCGAGTTTAAGTGCTGTTATGAAAATCTGCAGGTGTCCGAAACAGTCGATATTGATGAGCCTTGGAGCTAAACTCATGCTACTGACACAGTGCCCGAGGCTGGAATAATATCATGACATCTCTTACAGATGACGTTCCGAACATGATGCCAGATCCAGTGACGTCAACAGAAGACGGCACGCTCTTTACCGAAGCTGGCAGGGTATAAAAAACCGGACATGAAACAGACACGCTCATTTTACAAAACGGCTCGATTGATCGCCGTGATAACTTCACCAATCGACTCCGTGGAATAAGTTGAGTCACGAGGAGGCAAAACTAAGGCCTGACCTAAGGTCAAGTGCATCAAAAATGAGAAGATAAAATTTGGCATGCCAAAGCAGGCAACTCAGACCTCAGAGCCTACCGCACCAATCTCTGTAAAGCCTTCACCATGGAATGTGCCATACTTGATTTCCGTTTGCAATTGAAAATTCTGTAGCTCTAGGTCGGGTCAAAAGTTGCCAAATTTCACAAATTCTAAGATTCTTGCTTGCAGACAGCTTAGTTCTCAGAACTTACCCAACCGATCGCTGCGAAATCTTCACCACTGGATGCGCCATACCTGCTTCCCTCACGCAGTTGAAAATTCGGTGACCCTGGGTCAGGTCAAGTCACAAAATTTTATAGGTCTTAAAATTCTTACCGGCGAAAAGCTAATTCAGAACGTACTGCTCCGATCGTCTCCAAACCTTTACCATTCACTATGCCATTTACTCTGATCCCCTGTTGAAGCCTGCAAGCATGGTTCAATTTGCAATCATGCGTTTCCTTTTGTGTTCCCCCCCCCCCCCCCCAGAAAAAAACGTGCAACTTGGTTATGCCGGCCTTGCGAGTTTAGTGATCTCACTTGTCACTGGAATCTCTCCCCAGCGAAGGTGTTGTACTGAAGGCCACGCGCTGAATTCTGCATGACGTTGCCGGCGATGAACAAAGCCGTGGCCATGGTCAATGTGTGTGGTTTGCGGCAAAAGCCAAGAGCCCAGAAGCCAACGGGCAAAATGAGGTAAAGACGCAGCTGCTTAACGGGAACTTTGAGCTCCAACTTAGGTGTTTGTGCGCGGCCGTGTCGGTGTGTGATTCAACGATTACGTCTGTCCCAAATGTGCCGCACTGAATGTATCTTATGCAGTGCACTTGGTGTGTCTGTTTACTAAAAAAGAAAACGACACTCTTTCATTTGCGCACAGATTGTGTAGAAATGTTATCGTGGTGTGCACGATCGCAAAAGATAAGAGTGAACCTAGGCATGTCCGTGCGCTTGTGCACTACAAAAAGAAAACAACAACAAAAAATCAGCCTATGGCTTTATGGCATCAGTTGCAACTGGTGCGTACGTCCCATCGAACGGTGAAGGCATAGAGATGATCGGAGCAATAGGTTCTGAGTGAATTGCCTGCAGGTAAGTATTTTGGAATTTATGAAATTTGACAACTTTTGACCCGGCCTAGGGTCACAGGTCATCACTTATTGGTTGGCTCGTGTCCCTTGCTCAGTCGTAACGACGGAACAGGCGGCAGTTGTACGCTTGCTACCGTCTGCGGTTCTCGAGCGCTGGTTTCTTGGTGTGCTCTGTTCAGGCTGCCTTCCCACCGTTGTGTCAACAATAGCCGCACTGGTCCCTAGCGCAAAGCGTTAAACGCATAGATGTTTAATACCACTGGATTGGCAGCGACCATATTCCATTACTAGCAGCTTTGTGCAGTCGAAAGAGGGGTATAAGCTGTACAGTGGACTGGACTCGCCGGCTGACCGGACCAAGGCGATATAAACCAGGTGGTACCGTCCCAACTACGCACTTCTCAGCGAAGATCTCTCTGTGACGTCACCGGGGTACAACTCTAAATGGGGTGCGCCATATTTAATGCATGGGGCATTAAACTGAAATATCCATCTTGAAGATTATTCAACACAGTTTAGTTTACTCTAATTTCTGAACTACACGCCCACACAGATATGTAGGATATTTAGGAGGGAACCATTTCAAGAACACCCAAGCATCCATAGCACCATAATGTCATTCAAATCATGCCATTCCGTTCGGCGTGCGACGATCAAATCCAAGAAAAATATGAGTGTCAAGTCTTTCATATCTAATATTCGTGAGCACGATTTTAATACATGACGACCATCAACTGGCTCCCAATGTTGTGGAAGATACGACGACGTAATAAAATAGTGACGCATAGAGTAGCATATTTATTAAGCAGCAAAATTTTATTGTCTAGAGCAGCTATTCCACTTCAAAGCTTTTCAACAGTCATAAGTGAGCTCATTTCATCATATTGGATGTTTGCTCCAATGTCTTCAACAGTGGGACATTAGCTTTAACGCCGGGACGGCCGCACGCATGGTGACGGGCATGAGCGACCGCGTGTAGTACAACACGTCCGGTCAATGGAATGCTTAGTAAGATAAAGATGCATCGGTATAAATAACTAAACTTTACAGGCGTGTCTAATTTTGAGTATAAGTGAAGAACTGAGGCGGTAGTATAGAACCCAGGAAGCAAACAATTGGAGGATGATCCTGCGCGTCTTACGCCAAGGAAGCGGTCGGCATATACAAATATTTTGTTTTGGAAGCACCAGATATGCTCAAAACTGCACCCACGGGTTACCAGATTACTTTGTGTGTCATAGCTACCGCCCCCTGGTGTGCTCACCGGAAACAAATCCATCGAACTTCTAGACCCCAGTTGGCATTTAGATAAGAATCCGGTCGGGCAGATCACCCACAGCGACAAAATGGTCAGATATTGGCGTAGCTTAGACGGTGTACCAAAGCGAGTCTACGCGTATCTCCCACCTTCATGTCTGATATATCTTTGAGAAGCGCCCGCGTATAGCGGCGCAAGAAGCTAAGGTGCCTCAAGCTCTTTGGTCGGGGTTTCCGACTCGGACCAGCCAGGCACATTCGCTCGGCTCCATTTAACGGAAACAGCTAAGTTAATGCACACTGGGGCCTAGTCATTTACCAGAGCTGAGCGTTGACAGCTAGATTCATGATGCAAAGTATACCGCTGGTTTGCTCCAACTTTGCCCAGCACCGGATACGACTTATTCGAGTTTAAAATCGAATGTAGTCTAAGAGCACACCACAGTCCACGTTCATAAGCGTTTGGCTATAAATTTTCAATGAAGCCGATCAATTAATGATATTTCGCAGTTGACAAAAGGCTTTGATTATGCAACTGTCCACCGTGTAAAGCTATATCGTTAACGAAAAAGCAGGATCAAGTGCACTCCAGCGGGTCCCTCGTCTCCATAGCCGGCCTCAGCATCCGGCGTACGCATCGAGCTCGAATCCACGCATCCACCTTGTTAGCGTGCTGTCTGAAGGCTGGGGACGTTAATGACATACTGGACGAACGCGCAGATCTTCCGGCTAATGAGCCGTGGTGTGGCGATATTGGCGACATCCAATCCCTACGTCGACCCTCGGCCAGTAGATGCTGACTGAGTGCTTCGTTAAGTTACTGAGCTGCTGCTGGCTGAAGATGCCCGTGGTCTTAATGTGCTGCAGATCCTGAGTTCTCCGCAGGAGCAGGCACACGTGGCTATATGTGAGTGGTCCCCACGTGGCTATATGTGGCTATATGTGGCGTGGCTATATGTGGCGTGGCTATATGTGGCGTGGCTATATGTAGCGCAATATGTGAGTGGTCCCCGACATCAGTTCAGTTCGGTCCTGAGCATGCGACTTGAACCGCCGAAAGTCAGGCGGGCTTGCTCGCGTCCCGGTGGTGTGTGTGTGTGTGTGTGTGTGTGTGTGTGTGTGTGTGTGTGTGTGTGTGTGTTGTGTGCGTGTGTGTGTGGTCGAACGAGGTCCAACACTCCGCCAGCAAGATCGCAATTTCTGACACCAATTGAAGTAGAAGTCAATATGCTGACTGTGGAAAAATGTGGATCTTGGCGATCATCTTATTAGCACCCCGCAGCAAAGTCTCTGAATTAGGCAAATTGTTATCCGCGAAGAAGCATGTAATGGGCCTGTTTTACGGGTCGCTCATGTTTGCTTGTCCCGATTTTCTGCAAATGCTATCAATCATCACTCTGATGCGAGTGGTGCGAGCTCAATGCAATGCTCGCCTTAAATAAATGGAAATGTTTTCAACGTCGGGTCAGTATATGTCTTCCTTTTTTGCCAGGCACTATTGAAGCATGAATACCTTTTTGATAAAACATCATGCACGCTTAGCACGATCATGCGCAGTCGCGATCTTTTACCAACGTTTTTAGAGTCGTCTGTTATGTGGTACCGAGCCGCGAATTTAAGACGAACTTTCACCATCAGTATCAAAGGGAATAATACACTTGTTTAGAGGGATTGTGTCCAGTAAAGGTGGGATTTTTAACTATGCACGTGGGATGGTAGGGAATTTTAAGTTAATAATTTTGGTGTCATTGGTTTCTACCAATCCCCAACATAATTGCATTCTGGGTAGCGATGCTGTGACGTCATCATGGAACTAAGTCATATAGCACCATTGCTACGGCCGTGTGAAAATGCGTTTTCTGCGGGGTAGATTTAACATAGATATCCGCATGAACCCATTTGGTTCGGCCTACCGTATCAATGAAGCATTTCAGCTGGGAAATGGCGTTGGTTTGCACCAGAGCTACAAATTATTGCTGAAATGCGCCTCCAGTCTGACCCCGACAGCAAAAATGGGGTGACTATCTTAACCAGTGACTTATCCCGGAAAACCTCTCGCCGGAAGTGCTTAGAAATCCTTGCCGGAAGTGCTTAGAAGTGCTTAGAAATAGTAAAAGAGTGCAGCATACAACAGAATAGGGTGGAGATGAGGAGCGGCGGCCCAAACGGCCTCGCAGCACCCTGGGACGCTCATTGAGAAATTTGAATGAACATCCTGTAGCTTCAGAAAGGACGTTGCCAGGGTGGATGCAGGTTTGGTTTGCCCTAATGGGGACAGTGAGGAGTGAGCCCCGGGAGTGGTAGTTTCAAGAGTTTCAACTCATCACTACGGACTAAAAATTGTTCTCCTCGGTGCGGAATTTTGCGTCCATGGCAAAACTTTTCCAGACACGGTCGTTCAGAACTGTCTTACCCAAAAGATGACATAATAAAACGTCAATCACCTCAAAACGGTACCTCCAGTCGCCTCGATCTTTGCAGAGTCGTGTTCAGAGCTCGCGAAAACCATGTCCAAATTTCCTCAAAATTCCAGATTATCGAGCGTCAAAGTGGCCCTTCACTGGCTGAGCCGACATGGAGTCACCCTTATGTATGCTGCAACACGATGTGTGGACAAAAACTGGCCGTAAAAGGGTCTTTAATCCACCTTCACTCACGCCTGCGACATCCTTCGATACGCTGCCGTTGCGCACACAGCGGGGCGCGGTCAATGTGCCGACGGTGTTTTCGCGTCACCATGGTCGGCTTTCTGGTTCGCAGTGCCAGTGTTTGGCGTCGCGAAGCTCGATAATCACGCGGCACATGCTTTATTTGATGCCACGGTGCCGAGGGTTCCAGCTCGGCCACTGCTCGTCAGGTCTGGACACGTGCAGGACGCTCCCGTAAAGGTGCCGACAAGCCGCGTACCGGGTCCCAGGGCTCCAAGGTGGGCAGATCTCATTCAGACCCCACCGGATTTCAAGGTCAGACACCGAAGATACAAAGTCCGGACACAACGGATATCAAGCCCAGATACGAGGAGGTACAACAGTAACGGAAGCTTATCATCAAAGTCAGGTATAGCCAGATAACGGTAACGACGAACTACGGAAGAACAACGAACTGAGGTGTAGTCAGAAATCGGGACCGACAGATACCAGGACCATATACATTGAAGTATTCAACTGCAGTGTGGGCAGATACCAAGATTGGATCAAACAGATATCAAGGTCATATAGATAAATGCCCAGAAGAGGTCCTGGGGTGAAACGAAGATCAGAAGCCCTCAAACTGTCAGTACAGACTGCGAAATGTCTCCTACCACCGCAATGTTACTGGCCTTCGTGCTTTGCGCTAATCCTGCGCCGGTGGCCTGTACAGGCACCGTCATGCTGTCCGAGCCTCCACGAACATCCTGTCGACCTCTGCACCTTGGCGCACCACCTGTGCTCTGCTGTGCGCCCACCACGAGGAATGTACCCACTGGAGCTACGACAAGGTGTCCCACTGCACCCTACCCCCCCCGCCCTCCGCACCGAGGCCAGCCCGCCGAGCATCGAGCAGGAAATTTACACTTTGGAAGACGTCCCCGACAACTTCCGTAGGGTCCCAGGCACCATGAAGTCCTTCCGACTGCACCGGACAACGATCAGGCGCGAAAGCTACATTGAGCAATACTGCCTCAGGGACGGACCAGGCGTGGAGCCAGCGTTCCCCGAGACGAAAGGAGGTCAGCTTCCTCAAGGGCATGATGAAGGGCAGCAGTCGCTTCTTCTACATCGGTATCGTCGAGGCGAGCGGTACCGACGGCGTTTACAACAACGTTCGCAGGAACAGGCCCATCACGCTGAAGCCTGAGTGGTTCAACAGTAAGCAGACAGCCAACGGGCCCTGGTACAGCTGCATGAGGATGGACAGGACCGGCATGAATACAAACTCATGTTCATCGAGATACTCTTCGTGTGTCAGTATGAGCTGTACTGAACACCCTCGGATGTTCCCCCGGGCCGAAGCAGGGATGCAGCACCGTGATCAACTTCGGAAGACAACACTGGAGTTTGCAGCTGTATTAACATCCGTGGTAAGGTGTACGGACCCAGAGGTATTTGAACATCACGATGCCACCTATACCGCGATAAACCATAGCTAACAATTAAGGAACATGGTATGGCTCTGGCTCATATGCTTGTGCAGCATGATATGCAATGACTTGCAAGGGGGTTTCACTTTGCAAAACGCGACAGAAGCAGGCTCAGAGACCACTCAGCTTTTGTTAATTCTTAAATTGTGTTATAGAAGCATGGGTAGCTTTAACAGTTGCCTATTTTCACCGGTTTCCCCATTTGAATGACGTGGAAGCCAGAATCACAATGAAGTGATTTGTATTTTGTTTTGTATTTATTTTGTATTTTTTTGTATTTTTTATTTGTATTTGCATCATCTTTTCAAAAGAAAGAAGTTCTGGAAGTCATTGGAAACACAACATAATCGGTGGACCGTTCGGAGCAGCATAACAAGATGGGG
Source organism: Pollicipes pollicipes (assembly GCF_011947565.3). Lineage (NCBI taxonomy): Eukaryota > Metazoa > Arthropoda > Thecostraca > Pollicipedomorpha > Pollicipedidae > Pollicipes > Pollicipes pollicipes. Next base: position 20,686,791 of record NW_023595962.1, read on the forward strand.
TAAAGTGGGGACGATGCATCTTTCGCTTACTTTTCTATTTGTATCACAATGGGTACAGCTCAGCGATTTTGTCGTGAGAAACGCCGCCTTCATTGGTAGATTTACGGGCGAAATATGTCCCTACTCATAGCATAAACCGCGACTAGGCATGCAAAAGCAATGTACAATAACAAACTTCCAAAATTGAGTAGTCTGGATCAAAGTTCTTTTTCTCAAAATTGTCTGCAACGATCAGTGACTTGCAGTCTGAGAAACCTCTGATCCGGAAGTTTTGCAGGTCCGAGCGTCGGTTATCCGCCGGTCCGCTGTGTAATCTCAACATAATGTATGTACACCACACACCACACACCCACACACACACACAACACACACATATATATATATATATATATATATATATATATATATATATATATATATCTCTCTCTCTCTCTCTCTCTCTCTCTCCTCTCCTCCTCCACTCCTCCATCTCCCGCTCCTCTCTCTCGTCCTCATCTCTTCTCTCTCTCCTCTCTTCTCTCAGAGAGATAGAGAGATAAGAGATACATATCACACCAATCTAGATACAGTTTCAAATACACAATGACATGTCAAAGCAACGTCGGAAACCTTGCGAGTTAAGAAACGAAACATACGGCTCATTCACACGACTTGTTGCTGGAGGTATCAGCTGTAAACCCGCACGCTCACAAAGCCAGCTAAAAAGAGAGCCCAAAAGTGCTACCTCTAGTCAACAGCAACTGAGTCCACTGGGTGCAGTGGTTGCTGTGGTGGTCGGATGTTGCGAAGCAGAGAGGTACCACTTTGAGCCCATTTTACTACTTTTGGTAGAATGGCATCACTTTTCACCATTTTTAGCCATTTTTGCAGCCGCCCGCAGTGTGCGCGCTTCAGGCTTCAAAATCGTAACCTCCATATCGCAGCAGTTGACTGGCCACATAATCTGCGTTGG
>NW_023595962.1:20688742-20702194 GCF_011947565.3 Pollicipes pollicipes
AAGATCTCGGGTTCACCAACACGTGCATAACCTATCAGGCGCCGTCATGTCTAGTCAAATCTTGGAAAAACGGTTATGGGCCGCGTGCATTAACCATTAGGTATCAGCTAGTCACAAACCGGCTACCTCTTCCTCGGCTGGCTCTCCAGCCGCTCCTCAGCATCCTGGCCCCCTCAGCTGCACCACCAGGATAGTGTGATAATATATATATATATATATATATATATATATATATATATATATATTCGGATATTGTGCTCACTTTGTTCGGCGCAAGCACACGTAGATGGGATTTTCGCACTGTACAAGAGCTCAAGACTTGGCAACAAGAGGCCAGAAGCTGTCATTCATCTAGTAGCGGCAATGGCGTGACAAGGCTTCCTTCCTTCGTTCTGCAGTCTGCAATATTGTAATTCGCTAGGATACCGAGATTGTGCGCTGGTCAGACCGACCTGAAGCAGTCCTGCACGAAAGGACAGCGGCCAAACCTTGCAAGACAGCCTGCTCTGACGGGTCCCTGGAGCGGGATTAGCTTTAATGAGGACGATTCCCGCACAGAGGATAATCATGCGATCGCATATCCCGGAAGACAAGGTCCACCACCGGTGACGCATCACAAAAAACGGCTCCAGCCTTTTTTGAGTCAGCCGAGCCGTCGCGGGGAGCTTCGTTTTGGCGAGGTCGTTCCAAGGCGCAGAAGATCGTTCGCGGGCGGTCGGGAGCGGCGCGGTACCGTGTTTCGCCCGAGCTCACTGGCAAGCGCTCCTAGGTCAGATCAGCCAGTGGACCGCTCGACAAGCCGCGGCGGATCCTCCCCGCTGGCAGACCATTGGGACTAGTCACTGTCCGACACGCTTAACCTACTGGTAATCACCAACGCAATGCCAGCACCTCTTAAACCAAATCACAAGACGATTCTGGACAAAGTTGGTAGCGTTTACAATCGCTGCTAAGTTACACGACAGCACACACACAGGCCGAATGTCAGTTTACGACACGAGGGTCCAATGCTGGGGCCGGCCCGGCCCTCATGCCGGTTATGTGCAGTGTAAGCTGATGGTGCCGACTTGGACTTTAGGCTCCATGCCGGCATGAGTCATGTGCGCATACGCCCGCAATGCGCCATACCACCGCTAAACGCAAGGCGCTTTGAGCAGCAATGTGTGTCTTGGAATGCATGCTGCAAAGCCTAGTAATCGTATTAGTAATAGTAATTATAAAAATAGCCTAAAAAATGAAATCGTTTCAAATGGCGCCGAGACACCAAAACCGTGCCAAATGTTTGATTTATCCATGCATGTGGGCTTTCGCACGCTCTGAATGGCAGGGTGTGCCACGTAGCACGGCCAGAGGCCTGGCAGTCTGCGCAAATTAAACCGGGCTGCTGCCCGTGTCTGCTGTTTCCTGCTACTGTGCAACCGTCTGTTTTCTCCCCTGTCACAATGTGTCGTCTCATGCCGCCGGCACGGGTGGCTGTCCGGATCTGAGCCGGGTTCCGACCCCCACCCTTCACCTCTATCACAATCGAAGACGTAACGCTTCTCACGTTAGAGCTGAGATTGAAGTAGCATAGGAACGTTGCGGGAAATGGTCGCGGCTGAACGTCCCGCTGCAAACGTCACAGCTCGTGAGATCGTCACCAGCATTAAATCGAGCATGCCCGTTCAGGGCATATCGCTCAGTGAAACGTCTCATACAAGTACTGCAGCGGGATTGCCCCTCATCCGTGTGAATGCGAATGAGCCTATTCAAATCACAGCGCCACAATAAACGACTTCTTACGTGGGTCACAGACCAACGTTTTCTCGTCCGAGTGGATTCCTTTATGCAAGCTGAGGTTGTATGAATGCTTGAACGGTTTACCGCAGACATCGCAGAGGAACGTCCTGCCGATGAGCTGAGTTTCGATGCGACGACTCCTGGCGTTACTGACGACTCCTGGCGGTTCCTGGCATTACTGACGACTCCTGGCGGTACTGACGACTCCTGGCGTTAAGCTGCTTGAATGAGCTGCCACATAGATAACATCGAAACGGCTTTTCGCTGGCGTGGAAGCCGCAATGACCCCTAGATCCTGTCCGTCGTTAAAGGACTCGCCGCACTCGTCACAGCAGCACGGTTGTTGAAAGACGTGAACCCGCCGCTCGCCGCAGGCGTCGCGTCTGAGCCGAGGGTGACCCGTCGCGGTCCGAGCGGCTGTTTCTGCGCGCGCTGAGTCGCTGGCAGAGCGGCTGTTTTCGCGCGCTGAGTCGCTGGCAGAGCGGCTGTTTCCGCGCGCTGAGTCGCTGGCAGCGACTTGCGGGAGTGGAGGGCGCACGAGGACCGCTCACTGGCGCGCCGCTCGGATCGTCGTGTAGGAGCGCCGGGTGCTGTACGGACGCAGGGCGGGGCGGCCTGAAAGGCAGCTGGGTTTGAGGCAGACTTTGCAATGACCTGGCCGGCAGAATGACAGAAACAGATGCAGTCATGGGTCATTTTACAGTCACTTTACATCATCATTTTACATCAGGCAGTCATTTTACATCATCAGAGCAGTCATTGTACATCATCATGTGTTTTCACCAAACTAGCACAGGAATGAAAACCCTGTAGGCTACAATAACATGACATTCCCAGCATGTGTTGAAGCTACAAAAATGTTATTGCTCTCCACAGTACAAGTGAGTGAACATGACCACGCGACCACCACCAGCATACTATTTGTTCCTGACGCTTCTGTGCCTGCTACTTAGTTGGTAAGGGCACCAGACACTGACCAATATGTGGTGAGCAGATGGGTTTGCATCACAGAAATGCCACTCATGTAGCTTCTGGCTAGTAATACTGTCAATTGGCTGTTGGCCAGCAGAGTCAATCTGGGGCAGGTGTGGCCACTCCACTTCCGGGTATAGCATGGGATTTTTTAATCCTTTTGCCAAACAAAAAAAAAATACTTGTTTAACATGTGCTCGCGTTTTAGCCCTTTCTCATTGTGTTATTGCATATTTGTTCGTAAGTTCAAGGTGTCCACTTGTATTTAAGTGTTCGGGTATGGAATTGGAATGGAAGGCCTCTTTTATCTTACACGTAGTTGATAATTTTCTATTTATATTCTTATTATCATATTTTTGTTATGTATCATAAGAAATAGATATGATAAATCAATAAAAAAATGCAGATATGATAACATGAATAATGAATAGAATAAAACAACATATTTTTAGTATTATATAGCACAATACGTGATTGAGAGTTGCATAGCCAGCTTAACTTTTATTAAGAGGCAATGGGCGTCCATTAATGATATTTGGAAATCGTGCTCAAGAACGCCAGATGGCTTGATAATTACGTTCTTCCTGACCTTGAACATCACCTGGCCCGTGGTGTAGCATATTTTGAATGACGTTGCTGTGGCGTCATGCATGCCTAAATGGCCCGAAAAAGTCTGCACAAAATACCCTGCACATCTTCACAGGCGCTTAACTCAGAAATTAGATGGTTTCAGGTCTTAAGGTCAGGGCTGGGAACTGTAACAAGGAATGTTCAAAATCACTACAGCAGTGCAAACCCTATGGAAATGTGAAACACTCGCTGTACAGGAAAATGTTTCACGTTTGAAATATTGAAGTAAGCATTAGGCAGGATGAAGCATGCCCACTTATGACTGTTGTTATGCTTTTTTATAGAAAATACTGCTCTAGACAACACATTGTCTCTGTTTAGTCAATGTGCTCCTAGATACGTCATTGTCCGATTAAGTCATCATACCCTGCACAACATCCATTGAGAGTCAATTGACGGCCGTTATATAATGCGAATCGCGCTCACGACCGTCATATATGCATGACTCGACTATTATATTTTGTATTGGGCCTTGATCAACCCATGGTATATTACAAATGCCACGATTTGGATGACGTATTATGGCGATCATGAATGTCAAGGAGGCACTCAAATACTCGCCCAAATCACTCCTCCTGACATCTTTGCTCACAATCATGCTCAGGATCTAGAGGGCTTTAGGTCCTAAAAAGGTTTTTGGCCGTGAACTGCATCAACAACTCTTTATATGACAATTCAGTTCAAAATCCCATGAAAACGTCTCTTTAGCAGGCGCCCGGGCTGCCGGTTGAATGCGAAAGGGGCTGGGGTGGGGTGGGGACTGAATTTGACCCACTCGAATCCCCAAAACAAAGAGAACTAGAGACATCAAATAGAAACCGTAGGTAGAGCAACATGTGAAACCACGTGTCTCATTTTGAAGTTCGTAGGTGATGACCATCACATCAAACAACGTCGAATAAGGTCAAGCTCCAAATCGGTGGCTGATGGTGTTCTTAGGCTTCCGCATGCAACCTCATGTTACTTAGTTATCTGTTCTAAGCAAAAGGTCACTGGTGTTAATTTTAGGTCATCGACCTCATTTGACCTTGATAAGGTCATGGTGACAAACACCCTTGAGATTACTAAGATTTCTTACTTGAGTAAGCGTTAATGATCATGTTATGCAGATGTTTTCTAAAAATACAAGTTTGATGAGGTCATCTTAGGCCATTGACCTTCTGATCTTCATGACGACCAAATATACAGGTCCATTGTCCCTGTGAAGAAATAATGAGAAACAAGCGTCAAAAGCTACCGGGTAAAATTAACTTATCTTGTAAAAATTATTCGATATTGACCACTCGGCCTCATCTTTTATATCTAACCCATGTCAGCGGAATAACTCCGTAATCTTACATTAAATCGTTTAATTATCTACGAAAACCATCGCACAGACGTATGGCTTTGTCTAACGCTCCGTTGTCGCATCAGATTGAACGATTCCCTTAAAGAACCCTTCGCTAGAAGTCATGGGCCTGACCTTGACCTGACAAAGATCAGTTGACCCTCGCAAGCTACATCTAATGTTCACGCCAAAAATGATCGGCTAGTGCATTACTTAGAACTGGACAAAGTGTGGCGCGGCTACGCTGCGCCGATCGCAATGGTATTCCGTAAAAACCTTCGAGGCTCGTCAAATTGGACCCCTCGCCCGAGTGTACGTTAAGACTTACCAGCGCTGTCACGTGTGGCGTTGGTTAAGTGTGCCTTACTGGGCAGTGTCTGGCGTCAGAGCCTCGTTGGACATGGTTCTAAGAGCATCATATAGCTTGTCAATCCAGTCCCATTAATTTCCGCTCACCGGTAGTTTTGCTGGCAGGCTCGGGCGTACCACGCAGTGCCACGGAGTAGCTGCTACCGTTTCAGTGGCGACTGCTCTGACCTCTCGTACGGCGCCCATGGGAGGGCGAGTCATATTTGGGGCACATCCTGGTCGCGAACCCATAATGAGTGCAGCACATTGCGAGCGCTTTACAACTCACTAACTTAGCTGCCGGATCACAAACTGGCACAGTTCGAGTTTAAGTGCTGTTTATGAAAATCTGCAGGTGTCCGAAACAGTCGATATTTGATGAGCCTTGGAGCTAAACTCATGCTACTGACACAGTGCCCGAGGCTGGAATAATATCATGACATCTCTTACAGATGACGTTCCGAACATCATGCCAGATCCAGTGACGTCAACAGAAGACGGCACGCTCTTTACCGAAGCTGGCAGGGTATAAAAAAACCGGACATGAAACAGATACGCTCATTTTACAAAACGGCTCGATTGATCGCCTTGATAACTTCACCAATCGACTCCGTGGAATAAGTTGAGTCACGAGGAAGGCAAAACTAGGCCTGACCTAAGTTCAAGTGCATCAAAAAGTGAGAAGATAAAATTTGGCATGCCAAAGCAGGCAACTCAGACCTCAGAGCCTACCGCACCAATCTCTGTAAAGCCTCACCATGGAATGTGCCATACTTGATTTCCGTTTGCAATTGAAAATTCTGTAGCTCTAGGTCGAGTCAAAAGTTGCCAAATTTCACAAATTCTAAGATTCTTGCTTGCAGACAGCTTAGTTCTCAGAACTTACCCAACCGATCGCTGCGAAATCTTCACCACTGGATGCGCCATACCTGCTTCCCTCACGCATTTGAAAATTCGGTGACCCTGGGTCAGGTCAAGTCACAAAATTTTATAGGTCTTAAAATTCTTACCGGCGAAAAGCTAATTCAGAACGTACTGCTCCGATCGTCCTCCAAACCTTTACCATTCACTATGCCATTTACTCTGATCCCCTGTTGAAGCTGCAAGCATGGTTCAATTTGCAATCATGCGTTTTTCCTTTTGTGTTCCCCCCCCCCCCCCAGAAAAAAAACGTGCAACTTAGGTTATGCCGGCCTTGCGCGTTTAGTGATGTCACTTGTCACTGGAATCTCTCCCCAGCGAAGGTGTTGTACTGAAGGCCACGCGCTGAATTGTGCATGACGTTGCCGGCGATGAACAAAGCCGTGGCCATGGTCAATGTGTGTGGTTCGCGGCAAAAGCCAAGAGCCCAGAAGCCAACGGGCAAAAATGAGGTAAAGACGCAGCTGCTTAACGGGAACTTTGAGCTCCAACTTAGGTGTTTGTGCGCGGCCGTGTCGGTGTGTGATTCAACGATTACGTCTGTCCCAAATGTGCCGCACTGAATGTATCTTATGCAGTGCACTTGGTGTGTCTGTTTACTAAAAAAGAAAACGACACTCTTTCATTTGCGCACAGATTGTGTAGAAATGTTATCGTGGTGTGCACGATCGCAAAAGATAAGAGTGAACCTAGGCATGTCCGTGCGCTTGTGCACTACAAAAAGAAAACAACAACAAAAAATCAGCCTATGGCTTTATGGCATCAGTTGCAACTGGTGCGTACGTCCCATCGAACGGTGAAGGCATAGAGATGATCGGAGCAATAGGTTCTGAGTGAATTGCCTGCAGGTAAGTATTTTGGAATTTATGAAATTTGACAACTTTTGACCCGGCCTAGGGTCACAGGTCATCACTTATTGGTTGGCTCGTGTCCCTTGCTCAGTCGTAACGACGGAACAGGCGGCAGTTGTACGCTTGCTACCGTCTGCGGTTCTCGAGCGCTGGTTTCTTGGTGTGCTCTGTTCAGGCTGCCTTCCCACCGTTGTGTCAACAATAGCCGCACTGGTCCCTAGCGCAAAGCGTTAAACGCATAGATGTTTAATACCACTGGATTGGCAGCGACCATATTCCATTACTAGCAGCTTTGTGCAGTCGAAAGAGGGGTATAAGCTGTACAGTGGACTGGACTCGCCGGCTGACCGGACCAAGGCGATATAAACCAGGTGGTACCGTCCCAACTACGCACTTCTCAGCGAAGATCTCTCTGTGACGTCACCGGGGTACAACTCTAAATGGGGTGCGCCATATTTAATGCATGGGGCATTAAACTGAAATATCCATCTTGAAGATTATTCAACACAGTTTAGTTTACTCTAATTTCTGAACTACACGCCCACACAGATATGTAGGATATTTAGGAGGGAACCATTTCAAGAACACCCAAGCATCCATAGCACCATAATGTCATTCAAATCATGCCATTCCGTTCGGCGTGCGACGATCAAATCCAAGAAAAATATGAGTGTCAAGTCTTTCATATCTAATATTCGTGAGCACGATTTTAATACATGACGACCATCAACTGGCTCCCAATGTTGTGGAAGATACGACGACGTAATAAAATAGTGACGCATAGAGTAGCATATTTATTAAGCAGCAAAATTTTATTGTCTAGAGCAGCTATTCCACTTCAAAGCTTTAGTCATAAGTGAGCTCATTTCATCATACTGGATGTTTGCTTCAATGTCTTCTGCTGTGGGACATTACCTTTAACGCCGGGACGGCCGCACGCATGGTGACGGGCATGAGCGACCGCGTGTAGTACAACACGTCCGGTCAATGGAATGCTTAGTAAGATAAAGATGCATCGGTATAAATAACTAAACTTTACAGGCGTGTCTAATTTTGAGTGTAAGTGAATAACTGAGGCGGTAGTATAGAACCCAGGAAGCAAACAATTGGAGGATGATCCGGCGCGTCTTACGCCAAGGAAGAGGCCGGCATAGAAAATTATTTGTTTTGGAAGCACCAGATATGCTCAAAACCACACCCACGGGTTACCAGATTACTCTGTGTGTCATAGCTACCGCCCCCTGGTGTGCTCACCGGAAACAAATCCATCGAACTTCTAGGCCCCAGTGGGCAGTTAGGAATCCGGTCGGGCAGATCACTCGCAGGGACAAAATGGTCAGATATTGGCGCAACTTAGACGGTGTCCAAAGCGAGTCTACGCGTATCTCCCACCTTCCTGTCTGGTATATCTTTGAAAAGCGCCCGCGTATAGCGGCGCAAGAAGCTAAGGTGCCTCAAGCTCTTCGGTCGGGGTTTCCGACTCGGACCAGCCAGGCACATTCGCTCGGCTCCATTTAACGGAAACAGCTAAGTTAATGCACACTGGGGCCTAGTCATTTACCAGAGCGGAGCGTTGACAGCTAGATTCATGATGCAAAGTATACCGCTGGTTTGCTCCACCTTTGCCCAGCACCGGATACGACTTATCCGAGTTTAAAATCGAATGCAGTCTAAGAGCACACCACAGTCCACGTTCATAAGCGATTGGCTATTAATTTTCAATGCAGCCGATCAATTAATGATATTTCTCAGTTGACAAAGGTCTTTGCTTATACGACTGTCCACCGTGTAAAGCTATATCGTAAACGAAAAAGCAGGATCAGGTGCACCCCACCGGGTCCCTCATCTCCATAGCCTGTCTCAGCATTCGGCGTACGCATCGAACTCGAAGCCACGCATCCACCCTGTTAGCCTGCTGTCTGAAGGCTGGGGACGTTGATGACATACTGGACGAAATGCGCAGATCTTCCGGCTAATGAGCCGTGGTGTGGCGATATTGGCGACATCCAATCCCTCCATCGACCCTCGGTCGATGGAGGGATCATCGATGCCAGTGGTCTTAACGTGCTGCAGGTCCTGAGTTCTCCGCAGGAGCAGGCACACGTGGCTATATGTGAGTGGTCCCCACGTGGCTATATGTGGCTATATGTGGCGTGGCTATATGTGGCGTGGCTATATGTGGCGTGGCTATATGTAGCGCAATATGTGAGTGGTCCCCGACATCAGTTCAGTTCGGTCCTGAGCATGCGACTTGAACCGCCGAAAGTCAGGCGGGCTTGCTCGCGTCCCGGTGGTGTGTGGTGTGTGTGTGTGTGTGTGTGTGTGTGTGTGTGTGTGTGTGTGTGTGTGCGTGTGTGTGTGGTCGAACGAGGTCCAACACTCCGCCAGCAAGATCGCAATTTCTGACACCAATTGAAGTAGAAGTCAATATGCTGACTGTGGAAAAATGTGGATCTTGGCGATCATCTTATTAGCACCCCGCAGCAAAGTCTCTGAATTAGGCAAATTGTTATCCGCGAAGAAGCATGTAATGGGCCTGTTTTACGGGTCGCTCATGTTTGCTTGTCCCGATTTTCTGCACATACTGTCGATCATCAAGCTGATGCGGGTGGTGCGGGTTCAATGCAATGCTTCGCCCTAAAGAAAATGGAAATGTTTTCAGCGCCGGGGTCAGTAGATATCTACCTTTTTTGCCAAGCGCTGTTGAAACATGAATACATTTTAACAAAACATCATGCAACGCTTGACACGATCATGTACAGTCACGATCTTTTACCAACGCTTTTAGGGTCGTCTGTTATGTGGTGCCGAGCCGTGAATTTAAGACGAACTTTCATCCATCAATGTCAAAGAGTAATACACTCGTTTAAAGGGAATGTGTCCAGTCAAGGTGGGGCTTTTTACTATCACGTGCAACGGTAGGGAATTTTAAGTTAAAAATTGTGGTTCATTGATTTCTACCAAGCCCCAGTACGACTGCGTTCTGGGTAGGGATGCTGTGACGTCATCATGGGACTAGTCATATGGCACCATTGCTATGGCCGTGTGAAAACGCCGTTTTCTTCTGCGGGGTAGATTTAACATAGATATCCGCATGAACCCATTTGGTTCGGCCTACCGTATTCAATGAAGCATTTTCAGCTGGGAAATGGCGTTGGTTTGCACCAGAGCTACAAAATTATTGCTGAAATGCGCCTCCAGTCTGACCCCGAAAGCAAAATGGGGTGACTTATCTTAACAGTGACTTATCCCGGAAAACTCTCGCCGGAAGTGCTTAGAAATCCTTGCCGGAAGTGCTTAGAAGTGCTTAGAAATAGTAAAAGAGTGCAGCATACAGCAGAATAGGGTGGAGATGAGGAGCGGCGGCCCAAACGGCCTCGCAGCACCCTGGGACGCTCATTGAGAAATTTGAATGAACATCCTGTAGCTTAAGAAAGGGCGTTGCAGGGTGGATGCAGGTTTGGTTTGCCCTAATGGGGACAGTGAGGAGTGAGCCCCGGGAGTGATAGTTTCAAGGGTTTCAACTCATCACTACGGACTAAAAATTGTTCTCCTCGGTGCGGAATTTGCGTCCATGGCAAAACTTTTCCAGACACGGTCGTTCAGAACTACCTTATCCAAAAGATGACAGATGATAAAAGGGTCAATCACCTCAAAACGGTACGTCCAGTCGCCTCGATCTTTGCAGAATCGTGTTCAGAGCTCGCGAAAACCATGTCCAAATTTCCTCGAAATTCCAGATTATCGAACGTCAAAAGTGGCCTTCACTGGCTGAGCCGACATCGAGCAGCCGTTATATATATACTCCAATACGATGTGTGGACAAAACTGGCGTAAAAAGGGTCTTTATCCACCTTCACTGCACGCCTGCGACATCCTTGGATACGCTGCCGTTGCGCACACAGCGGCGCGGTCAATGTGCCGGAATCGGTTTTCGTGTCACCATGGTCGGCTTCTGGTTCGCAGTGCCAGTGCTTGGCGTCGCGAAGCTCAATAATCACGCGGCGCATGCTTTACTTGATGCCACGGTGCCGAGGGTTCCAGCTCGGCCACTGCTCGTCAGGTCTGGACACGTGCAGGACGCTCCCGTAAAGGTGCCGACAAGCCGCGTACCGGGTCCCAGGGCTCCAAGGTGGGCAGATCTCATTCAGACCCACCGATTTCAAGGTCAGACACCGGAAGATAAAAAGTCCGACACAACGGATATCAAGCCCAGATACGAGGAGGTACAACAGTAACGGAAGCTTATCAATCAAGTCAGGTATAGCCAGATAACGGTACGACGAACTACGGAAGAACAACGAACTGAGGTGTAGTCAGAAATCGGGACCCGACAGATACCAGGACCATATACATTGAAAGTATTTAACTGCAGTGTGGGCAGAGTACCAAGATTGGATCAAACAGATATCAAGGGCATATAGATAAATGCCCAGAAGAGGGTCCTGGCTGAAACGAAGATCAAAGCCTCAAAACTGTCAGGTACGGACTGCGAAACTGTCTCCTAACCACCGCAATGTGACTGGCCTTCGTCTTTGCGCTACTTCCTGCGCCGGTGGCCTGTACAGCACCGTTATGCTGTCCGAGCCTCCACGAACATCCTGTCGAACCGCTGCACCTTGGCGCACTACCTGTGCTCTGCTGTGCGCCCACCACGAGGAATGTACCCACTGGAGCTACGACAATGTGTCCCACAACTGCAACCCTCTACCCCGCCCTCCGCAACCGAGGCCAGCCCGCCGAGCATCGAACAGGAAATTACACTTGGAAGACATCCCCGACGGCTTCCGTAGGGTCCCAGGCACCATGAAGTCCTTCCGACTGCACCCAGGGACAACGATCAGGCGCGGAAGCGACATTGAGCAATACTGCCTCAGGGACGGACCAGGCGTGGAGCCAGCATTCCCCGAGACGAACAAGGAGGTCATCTTCCTCAAGGGCAATGATGAAGGGGCATCAGTCGCTTCTTCTACATCGGTATCGTCGAGGCGAGCGGTACCGACGGCGTTTACAACAACTTCACAGGAACAGGCCCATCACGCTGAAGCCTGAGTGGTTCAACAGTAAGCAGACAGCCAACGGGCCCTGGTACAGCTGCATGAGGATGGACAGGACCGGCATGAATACAAACTCATGTTCATCGAGATACTCTTTCGTGTGTCAGTATGAGCTGTACTGAACACCGCTCGGATGTTCCCCCGGGCCGAAGCAGGGCTGCAGCACCGTGATCAGCTTCGGAAGACAACACTGGAGTTTGCAGCTGTATTAACATCCGTGGTAAGGTGTACGGACCCAGAGGTATTTGAACATCACGATGCCACCTATACCGCGATAAACCATATCTAACACATTAAGGAACATTGGTATGGCTCTGGCTCATATGCTTGTGCAGCATGATATGCAATGACTTGCAAGGGGGTTTCACTTTGCAAAAATGCGACAAAAGCCAGGCTCAGAGACCACTCAGCTTTTGTTAATTCTTAAATCGTGTTATAGAAGCATGGGTAGCTTTAACAGTTGCCTATTTTCACCGGTTTCTCCATTTGAATGACGTGGAAGCCAGAATATCACAATGAAGCGATTTGTATTTTGTTTTGTATTTATATTTTGTATTTTTTTGTATTTTTTATTTGTATTTGCATCATCTTTTCAAAAGAAAGGAAGTTCTGGAAGTCATTGGAAACACAACATAATCGGTGGACCGTTCGGAGCAGCATAACAAGATGGGGTAAAGTGGGGACGATGCATCTTTCGCTTACTTTTCTATTTGTATCACAATGGGTACAGCTCAGCGATTTTGTCGTGAGAAACGCCGCCTTCATTGGTAGATTTACGGGCGAAATATGTCCCTACTCATAGCATAAACCGCGACTAGGCATGCAAAAGCAATGTACAATAACAAACTTCCAAAATTGAGTAGTCTGGATCAAAGTTCTTTTTCTCAAAATATTGTCTGCAACGATCAGTGACTTGTAGTCTGAGAAACCTCTGATCCGGAAGTTTTGCAGGTCCGAGCGTCGGTTATCCGCCGGTCCGCTGTGTAATCTCAACATGAATGTATGTTACACACACACACACACACACACACACACACACACACACATATATATATATATATATATATATATATAATATATATATATATATCTCTCTCTCTCTCTCTCTCTCTCTCTCTCTCTCTCTCTCTCTCTCTATATATATATATATATATATATATATATCACACCATATCTAGATACGATTTCAAATACACACATGACATGTCAAAGCAACGTCGGAAACCTTGCGAGTTAAGAAACGAAACATTACGGCTCATTCACGACTTGTTGCTGGAGGTATCAGCTGTAAACCCGCACGCTCACAAAAGCCAGCTAAAAAGAGCCCAAAAGTGCTACCTCTAGTCAACAGCAACTGAAGTCCACTGGGTGTGCAGTGGTTGCTGTGGTGGTCGGATGTTGCGAAGCAGAGAGGTACCACTTTTGAGCCCATTTTACTACTTTTGGTAGAATGGCATCACTTTTCACCATTTTTAGCCCATTTTTCAGCCCGCAGTGTGCGCGCTTCAGGCTTCAAAATCGTAACCTCCATATCGCAGCAGTTGACTGGCCACATAATCTGCGTTGG
>NW_023595962.1:20702294-20714965 GCF_011947565.3 Pollicipes pollicipes
TTAAACAAGTATTTTTTTTTTGTTTGGCAAAAGGATTAAAAAATCCCATGCTATACCCGGATGTGGCCACACCTGCCCCAGATTGACTCTGCTGGCCAACAGCCAATTGACAGTAATACGAGCCAGACGATCATAAGTGGCATTCTGTGATGCAAGCCCATCTGCTTACCACATATTGGTCAGTGTCTGGTGCCTTACCAACTAAGCAACAGGCACAGAGCGTCAGGAACAAATAGTATGCTGGTGGTGGTCGCGTGGTCATGTTCACTCACTTGTACTGTGGAGAGCAATAACATTTTTGTAGCTTCAACACATGCTGGGAATGTCATGTTATTGTAGCCTACAGGGTTTTCATTCCTGTGCTAGTTTGGTGAAAACACATGATGATGTACAATGACTGCCGCTGATGTAAAGATGATTGTAAAGTGACTGTAAATGACCCATGACTGCATCTGTTTCTGTCATTCTGCCGGCCAGGTCATTGCAAAGTCTGCCTCAAACCCAGCTGCCTTTCAGGCCGCCCCGCCCTGCGTCCGTACAGCACCCGGCGCTCCTACACGACGATCCGAGCGGCGCGCCAGTGAGCGGTCCCGTGCGCCCTCCACTCCCGCAAGTCGCTGCCAGCGACTCAGCGCGCGGAAACAGCCGCTCTGCCAGCGACTCAGCGCGCGGAAAACAGCCGCTCTGCCAGCGACTCAGCGCGCGGAAACAGCCGCTCTGCCAGCGACTCAGCGCGCGAAAACAGCCGCTCTGCCAGCGCTCAGCGCGCGGAAACAGCCCCTCTGCCAGCGACTCAGGCGCGCAGAAACAGCCGCTCGGACCGCGACGGGTCACCCTCGGCTCAGACGCGACGCCTGCGGCGAGCGGCGGGTTCACGTCTTTCAACAACCGTGCTGCTGTGACGAGTGCGACGAGTCCTTTAACGACGGACAGGATCTAGGGGTCATTGCGGCTTCCACGCCAGCGAAAAGCCGTTTCGATGTTATCTATGTGGCAGCTCATTCAGCAGCTTAACGCCAGGAGTCGTCAGTACCGCCAGGAGTCGTCAGTACCGCCAGGATCTCAGTACCGCCAGGAGTCGTCAGTACCCCGCCAGGAGTCGTCAGTAACGGCAAGTCGTCAGTACCGCCAAGTACCCCAGGAGTCGTCAGTAACGCCAGGAGTCGTCAGTACCGCCAGGAGTCGTCAGTACCGCCAGGAGTCGTCAGTATGCCAGGAAATCGCCAGGAGTCGTCAGTACCGCCAGGAGTCGTCAGTAACGCCAGGAGTCGTCCATCGAAACTCAGCTCATCGGCAGGACGTTCCTCTGCGATGTCTGCGGTAATCGTTCAAAGCATTCCTACAACCTCAGCTTGAGTTCCACTCGGACGAGAAAAAACGTTGCCTGTGACGCACGTAAAAAGGCCGTTTATTGTGGCGCTATGATTTGAATAGGCTCATTCGCATTCACACGGGATGAGAGGCCATACCGCTGCAGTACCTGTGTGAGACGTTTTACTGAGCGATATGCCCTGAACAGGCATGCTCGATTTAACACTGGTGACGATCTCATGAGCTGTGACGTTCCAGCAGGGCGTTCAATTCGATACCATTTTTTCAATCGCTACCATTTTCCCGCAACATTCCTATGCTACTTCAATCTCAGTTTCTAACGTGAGAAGCGTTACTCCCGACTGTGATAGAGATCAGGTGGGGTCGCGCCCGTCTCAGATCCGGACAGCCACCGTTGCCGGCGGCAGAGACGACATTGTGACAGGGGGAAAACAGACGGTTGCACGGTAGCAGGAACCAACAACGGGCAGCACTCGGTTTAATTTGCGCAGACTGCCAGGCCTCTGGCCATGCTACGTGGCACCCCTGCCATTCAGAGCGTGCGAAAGCCCACATGCATGGATAAATCAAACATTTGGCACGGTTTTGGTGTCCCGGCGCCATTTGAAACGATTTCATTTTTAGGTTTTTATCATTACTATTACTATTACGATTACTAGGCTTTGCAGCATGCATTCCAGGACACACATTGCTGCTCAAAGCGCCTTGCGTTTAGCGGTGGTATGGCACATTGCGGGCGTATGCGCACATGACTCATGCCGGTATGGAGCCTAAAGTCCAGGTCGGCACCATCAGCTTACACTGCCATAACCGGCATGAGGCCGGCCGCCGGCCCCAGCATTGGATCCTCGTGTCGTAAACTGACATTCGGCCAGTCTGTGTGTTGTCGTGTAACTTAGCAGCGATTGTAAACGCTACCAACTTTGTCCAGAATCGTCTTGTGATTTGGTTTAAGAGGTGCTGGCATTGCGTTGGTGATTACCATAGGTTAAGCGTGTCGGACAGTGACTGAGTCCCAATGTGTCTGCCAGCGGGGGAGGATCCGCCGCGGCTTGTCGAGAGGTCCACTGGCTGATCTGACCTCGGAGCGCTTGCCAGTGAGCTCGGGCGAAGCACGGTACCCGCGCCGCTCCCGGCCGCCCGCGAACGATCTGCTGCCTCCTTGGAATGAACTTCGCCAAACAAAGCTCCCCGCGACGGCTCGGCTGGCTCAAAAAAGTTGGAGCCGCTTTTTTGTGATGCGTCGCCGGTGGTAATCCTTGTCTTCCGGGATATGCGATCGCATGATTATCCTCGGTGCGGGAGTCGTCCTCATTAAAGCCAATCCCGCTCCAGGACCCGTCAGAGCAGGCTATTTTGCAAGGTTGACCGCCGTCCTTTCGTACAGGACTGCTTCAGGCCGTTCTGACCAGCGCACAATCTCGGTATCCTAGCGAATTACAATATTGCAGACTGCAGAACGAAGGAAGGGAGCCTTGTCACGCCATTGCCGCTTCTAGATGAATGACAGCTCTTCTGGCTTCTTGTTGCCAAGTCTTGAGCTCTTGTACAGTGCGAAAATCCCGTCTACGTGTGCTTGCGCCGGACGAAGTAAGCACAACATCCGAATATATATATATATATATATATATATATATATTATATATATATATTATATATATTATCACACTATCCTGGTGGTGCAGCTGAGGAGGCACAGGATGCTGAGGAGCGGCTGGAGAGCCGGCCGAGGGAGAGGTAGCCGGCTTGTGACTAGCTGATACCTAATGGTTAATGCAGGGTGAGGAACGATGGTGGATGGGCTGGATGAGGAACGATGGTTCTATTGCTGTCATCGCTTATATTGCTTCAGCCATTGCTTGCAATGCGCTATAAATTATGTACTTAAGCAAGACAGTATAGAAGCAGGACGTAAGAAACCTGGGAAGAAACCAATAGAGCAGGGATATAGGGCACAAAGCACCGAGTGAATGCCTGCCGACCATCTCAGCCACTGTGAAAACTATTTCTGTGCAATTTTCTCGCATGTTTCATGGTTCCATGCTGTCCCCACTACATGCCGCATCTATCAGCCGGCTAAAAATCTCGATTCCCATAGTTAACCTTCCTAAGGCGCACTGTGCACATGGCGCGGTATCATGACTCAGACCTCCCTCGATGATTGAGCGGCTACATGCCGACGCATGTTCGGCCTGACCCCACGTCGCCGTGCCTTTTTCGCACGCCAGATCGTCCAGTAAGAACGCCACCATGCCTCTTCGCACGCCAGTTCCGTCCTGTAACAACGCCACCATGTCTTTTTCGCACGCCAGTTCTGTCTTGTAAGAACGCCACCATGCCTTTTTTCGCACGCCAGTTCCGTCCTGTAACAACCCGCCACCATGCCTTTTTTGCACGCCAGTTCCGTCCTGTAACAACCGCCACGTGACTGTCCCAGTACAGCCGTGGACACCGCTGTCGGTTCAAGCAAGGTCGAGCTCATTCCTGTAGTTTCGGTCTTCAATATCCTTCTGTCATATGCGGATTCAGCTTAACTGCAGTCGGTTTTGTTACAGGCTTCTTATTCAGAGGCGGCCTCCTTCCAGTCGGGTCTGTTCAGAGCCGGGCTTCGGGACGTCGCAGAAGGTTACCAACTCGGAGGAAATGACGTCACGGTGCTTAGCGACGCCTTCCTCCCATAAGAGGGAGATTTCTCATTCCGGACAGACATAACTAATTTGTGGACATTGTGAACTGTGGACATTATGAACCGTGAATCGTGGACGTTATGAACTACGGATATTATGCACTGTGGACAGGATGAGCGCCCCGTAGATCCAGGTATTGCAAATTCACAGCTCAAATCCGTGCGCATGTATTTTCAATCCCTTCTCAGCCTTCCCACGACCCTGTAGCCGAGTCTGCTAGCCGATCGATCGCGGCTAGTCGGAACTCACATTGGGCCAACTTTGAAAGATTTACCAATGAATAAGGCCTGTTCAAGAATCGACGCCCATTTCCCTTTAGAAAGAATGAGTTTTGCAGCGCCGATTGCCATGCACGCCAAGCCAAAAGCACCGTTTTCCCTAGCAATATTTGTAATCAAGTGACACCAAACTAGCACACCTTCCGTGCTCATCTTTCCGCTCTGTCTCCAAATGTCCCTGTAAGCGACAATTTATTATTGGGGGTAATAATATCCCATCTCCCATCACGTAGCACAATTTGAATCATATGACAAGTATCCAACACTAAGCACCGAGCAACATTTCAGCTCGCTCTCTCGAATATTTACACGCACTCGGGTGGGGGTGATTATGACCGGCCCGAATATTGTTTTCAAAATGATTTCCGGACGGTGCTTTGAGACAACGCGAAATTTTGCTTAGGCGTAGTGAACTGAATGACAAGTTATTTGGCATACAACATTTAGATACACCAAGCCAGGTCACTGGTCTACGGCAGGCAAAGGTCAGGCCATCGATTCAGTGAAGACAGTTTCTAGTAAATCGTTCAACCTGATGCAACAACGAAATGTTAGACGAAGCCAAACACCTCTGTTTTACTTCCTAGGACACAGAAATAAAATGCGCAAATTACACATAATCTAGGGTCGAGTATAAGAGCCAGTCCA
The DNA here is from genome assembly GCF_011947565.3 of Pollicipes pollicipes. Lineage (NCBI taxonomy): Eukaryota > Metazoa > Arthropoda > Thecostraca > Pollicipedomorpha > Pollicipedidae > Pollicipes > Pollicipes pollicipes. The sequence goes on from NW_023595962.1 coordinate 20,707,240, forward strand.
AGGTCAAACGAACCTGTTTTATCACTCTAGAGCTTGCTTTGTCGGACTTTTTTGTGCTCATTTTGAATTTATTGATAACAGGAAGCACACTGTACATCACGTATGGACTTCTTAAAAGTCAGAATAGATCACTTACCTGAAATGACCCAGTTAACATTTTGTTTTAAGGAACATACTGCGTAGCGCAATGCTTGGCGCTTATCCAACTGCAAAATTCAAAGCCGTCTTGTGTGACTTTGATCCCGTGGCCTTCGAAAGGTCACACAATTTCACTGACCTTGAATAAGCGCCAGTGACCTTTTGCTTAAACAGGTATCTAGGCTCAAGATGGTTGCATGAGAAGGTCCGGGGTATTTTCGACACCGATCTAGAGTATGTCCTTGTTTGACCTTACTTGAGTCAAGATCATGACCTAGGAACCTCAAATTTTGACACAAATGAGTTCACATACATGTCAGCACACCCTGTAAATTTAGCGCGTCTAGCTTTCTCAGTTTCTGAGATCTCGATGGGGGTAACTTGATCGCCCACCTGAGCCACGCGGGCGCGTGTTAATGGTTACACTGAAGTTACAATGGTTACACTCTTACACTGAAGGAAGCGCGGGTCAGTAGTTCAGGTGTTTTAATCTCCGAGGGTTCCGCGTGGCAGTGTTGGCGTCTTACACAACTGCTTATATATCTCAAAAGCATCACACAACGCGCTGAGCGCTCACCTCTCTACCCACTACCTACCTTTCTACTACTACCTTTACTACTACCTACTACTACACTACTTTTCTACATGCTACTACTACTACCTTTCCTCCAGCAGACTGGCCAAAATCCATCATGCTTCAAGTCATTGTATGACACCGTCAACACCCACGGGCACGGTGTACTTCGCGAGAACTCCGATCCCAGAGGCACCCAAGAAAGCAATGCATGCTTCAGAATTCCTGACAAAGAAATGTTCATGGTAGAAAGGACCATCTCTTACACGATGAGCAGGGTTTATGCTCTTGCGCGATGCGTTATAGTTTATAGCAGCGCAGTGTCCATGTAGCTACCGCGTAGACATAAAACATACATTCTCACTGAAGCTTTATTTATCACATTTAGAAGCGACACCATTAAAAACACGCATAACCGTGATAATGAGAGCACCGATGCATGCGTATGAGTGGAAGGGGAGCATAGACCATTAGAGTAAGCGGGCGGGGTTAAATCTGCCTCGGTAATAGATGACACTTGCTTAAACTACACTCCGGCCCTTAATGGGTCACGGTAATATGAAATGTATTCGCAAGAATGGCCTGGCGTTGTTTCTATGCGGAACGCAATGCAATGGGGGTATTTTTTGGCAGTCGTACTAAACGTACATTCAGCTGACTTTCCAAAACTGTTTTAATCTTCATAGCAGTAAGTTTTCACCATGTAGCAGAATTAACACTATCTAAACTATCTTAAGTGGTCATAAGATATGTTCGTGGAAAACGCGACGAATCACGGGCTGTTTCAGACAAGTGTGTCGTCCGTTCCTCTTGCGCCAATTTGGGCACGTTGAACAGGTTCAAATATGGAAGGTAACCAATTGCGTGTTTCTTGCTTTTTATGTTACCGAGTTCATCAATAACTTTTAAAGCATAATTTGGCCACCATTTGAATCCAACTCTAGGCAAACAGGCATGACGACTGATAAGCCTCAACCAGAGCAGGTAAAATTTAGTCTCTCAACATATATGTGCTTGCACTGGCACAGAAACGCCTGGGCTGCTCTTAATCATGTTGTGTGACTCCCTGCTTACTTTTCCCCGTTTAGAACAATGCAAAGGAAAGCGAAATACTTGAGAATCTCTCACTCACAAATAAATTCCTCCTATCTACGGTTTTAACAACAGTGCATGATATCGACAGTGATTCTTAACCGATGTAAGTAAATAATCAGCCGAGGGTGACGTGCCAGGCAGCTGTAACTAGCTACCTATAGTTGTCAAGGTGGTAAAACCCGACGAAGAGCGGCAGTCGACGGCAGGAAGTGATGCTTCGCGTCACAATGCCCGGCAAAGGCATGCCGCGCAGTGGCTGCATCATGTGACACTTATTCTCCGCTCGCCCAAACTCTTCCCACTGCGAACTCATGCTTCACGTGTATATTTCACGTGTAATATATATATTATATATATATATATATATATATATATATATATATGTACGTGAACTCTTCACTTCACGTGTTGTGGTGAGTGAGAGGAGCTGACACGTGTTTGGATGTTGTAAGTGTACGATAAAAGTCCATGCACCGAGCCATCCGCACTTGCATGACGATCTATGTGACACCAAACGAATGAGAAACTGGGCGAGTTTACACCGGGCATTCCAAAAGTAAAGGCAAAATGTGTCTACAAAGTGCAAAATGCAGTCTTGGCATCGCAGGCATCACGCACATATTCGTGAGCACCGCACAATGCAAATACTTACACGTGGGCGGAATAAGTGATATCACAAGGAGTGATGCCACTTGTTCTTGCCGCGGCATCCATGGCAGCAATGAGTGCCGCGGCAGTGGCCACGCCGGCACTCCTTGATGTCATCGTGTTTTTTGTACCATTTTGAAAAGTGCTTGTTCTGATGGTTTCCTTCTAACTTTTCCGCATTCACCATCCGTTTACACGAATATGAAGATTTAGAGGCAGAGAAGCCTCTTTGAAACCTAATGCATGCTTTGTGGTTTTGCCCAAATTAGGAGTGTGGGCAAATGTTAATATGATGGTTCGGACGGGTCAAAGCAAAGGTGCTTAAGCATTACTCCAGGTGGCGGAGCTTTTCCTCGCTTGTCGGCAACCAGGTGACAAAGAAACAGCATCTAAATCGCCGATGGCGTCCTGTTAAATTAAGAGTCGAGTTGAGAATCATGTGCTTCAACCGTGTTCTTGGCAGACATAGGATTGGATGCGACTAGCAAAAAGGCAAAACAGTCGAAATATTTATGCCCAAGAGTCCTAGAGCTTCATTGTTTAGCCCTTTTGAGTAAAATTTTAGGCTTCTAGACCAAGATAATCTGAATATTCAGAGACGGGTGGCAGAAATTATCAGAGTTCGTAGGGTCCTGGGAAGCAAAGTTATTAAGACTGTAAATTTGACTGGCTATTGAACAGTCCAACGTGACCTATTTGCGCGAAAGAGCATATGGGTAGCATCGCTTCACAACTATTTCCTCATCGTGGGCCATTGATGCATCACCACTGTCTAGCAACAGAAGAAGCAGCCCATTCGCCTGAAAGCCCTTCTGTGAGAGTGAGGATCTAGCGCCATGCCTTATTGATCCGAAATTACCGGATGCAATGTTTTTTTGTTTTTTTGTTTTCGGCAACAGGGCCAAATAAGTGCTCACCTATGTGGCAAATTGCATGGTGCAACCATTCATTATTTCCGTTGTCTGGAAAACACTGCTATCAGTAGTAGGATACCTCTGGTACCACACCTGACTGAATTTATCTAATTTTGAAACGCAACTGCAGCAAGCTATGTGGTAGCTTACAAAGTTCTATACTATCAGGCACGCATGCTCGCCACATATAAGCCTTCGAAATAAAGCGTTCTTCTTATAGCGAGTGGCACGGCCAAAACCATTAATTGGACTTGACTTATTGGCTTCAGAGTTGAACCTGACAGATATAAGGATGGGCGCTGCTGCAAGCTCTTAGGAAAAGTCCGAGGTAATTCGTGCGAACGCATTGCGGGGTAGAAGAATGGCATAAAAGCATGGTGCCTCCCTCGAACCAACTCGCCTTCACTGGCACCACTCCGTAACTGGCAGCACTTGTAACTGACACCACTCGTAACTGACACCACTCGTAACTGACACCACTCGTAACTGACACCACTCGTGACTGACACCACTCGTAACTGACACCACTCGTAACTGACACCACTCGTGACTGACACCACTCCGCCGGTCATGTTACGGCACACATTTGAGAAGCATATCATACCCAACTGGGCGTAGCCACCACGGACCAACGTCTTCAGAAGTGCCGCCATGCTCTCGTCATCCATGGGAGCCGCCAGCACGGTTCCCTGTACCGCCTCCGAACAGGCGTCCTGCGCGGCCGACTGGTTCTTCTTGTCCGCCAGCCAGCGGTAGGACATACCGCCAGGCGCCAGGCGGTAGCCGCGGCACGCGCCGAAACAAGTCCAGTAGCGCTTCGCCCGGCTCCGAGGCGAGCGGCTCCGCCCACGCTGCAGGTGCCGCTGGCCGCCTCGAGGCTCCAGGAAAAGCAGTCGGACCGAAGGCTGCAGAAGCTGACGCACTGCAGCGGCGAGGCGCACTGCGCACTGGGAGCGAGGCGCTGGCAAGCCGAGCGAGCAGCACGCCGCGCACACTCGTCCGCAGGCACAGGACGGGCGCCGCGCCAGGGCTGCTCGGCACACGCCGAGCAGCAGCAGCAGGCACAGGCGGGGTCGCGACGTCATCAGGCAAACCGTCTGTGGACGGCGCGGCAGCGGTAGGGCTGTGTCACGTGTCGTGAGTGGTGCGAGGCGCGAGGAGGCGCCTGCTTTTTGGAGGGGGCACGAGGGCCAACGCACACACATCAAGGCTAGTTGATGAGTGAGGCAGAAGCGGATCCTCGGCACGCGGGGAAAGTAAGTAAAGCGATCATTACTGTGGATAGTGTTGTTTATTTTCACTTACGTGAGTCTTACCTGCAGCCAAGTCCTGCGAGGTCTGTTCTCAGCTCGACCAGCGCAAGGATTAACGCCCAGGATGGAAATCCAGAAAACATTCGCCGTTGCCGTGTTGGCGTGGTTGCCACGATAGTATAGCGCGTTTGTATTCGTTGCCTTACAATGAAAGACCGTGGAGAACTGCCAGTATCCTCCGTCCCCACTCACGAGACATCTAGAACGCCCACCATCGAATTCACACGGGGGGAAAGACCATTCACTTGTGAGATCTGCGGCAAACCATTCAATCTCCGATGCAACTTGATGCTCATGTTGAAGCCACGCCACCACAGGCAAGTTCCCTTGTGAGATGGGAAAATCGTTCGTTCGGCGATCTTATCGGGATCAACATACCCGACATCGTGCGCGAAAACGAAGCAAACAAAACGCAGGTGATGAACACAATCGCTGTTTTAGAGCAATGTTTTCCCGAATTGGCTGATCATTGACATGGATATTTTGATAAATGTGGCGAGTTACATGACGACATGCACTGACACGACCATAATAAATACGGTTATTCTAATCCACTTATCATCTCCCCACTTAACCACTTAATCAACCCACAGCCCACTTAATCACTGAATACCGCCGGATAACTTTGTTCCATGGTGTCCATCGAAGTTTGTGGTGCATGCCGTGCTGACTGCCACAGTGTGGAATTTTAATGCAAGCGTGGCTGATAAATGTTTGACACGCTTAGATAAGCGCGCGTCCAGCGATAGGCTTCTTATTGATATTCGTGGACTTCTTTGCCTGTCGGCTGCCCCAACGCCGAAGAGGCCCTTATCAATATATAATATATTATATATATATATATATATAATATATATATATGCTGGTCATTCTTAGGTGCCTCGTTGGTCTGGAGCTTTGCTGGTTTGAATGGGACCGTTGAATGTGATGCCCGCATGACGGAAGGGGCTGCTGAAGGGATGCTGAAGTGGTGGTGAAGGGGCTGCCGAAGCTGGTGGTGAAGGGGCTGCTGAAGCTGGTGGTCCTGTCGCCGTCGCTGCGCTCCAAAATAACTTCCGGATAAGAAGACCTCTAAGCTCTCCCTCACGGTCTTGGGTCGTTTCGGCCACCTCAGTCTCGTGTCTGGTGTGGGCTCTTCAATCTGACGCATCGCGACCTTGGCTTCGAACGCGTTGGTCGCCCAATTCTGTACGTTCGGTATGTAAGTCCTGCACCCCAATACAGTTTGCAAATGTCGGGTAGTTGCGTTTTACATAGCACGGTGCTATCGCTTAGCAGTTGTTTCCAGCATTCAGCGTGGCCGTCGCACGTTGTGAGACGCCAGCGTCTGGTCGGGCCACAACGTCTGCACGTTGTACGTGGCCATCTGATCGCTGGACATGCAGTGGTAATGTTGCAAAACGGTGAGGGAGGGGCTGGGCCAGGTGAATTCGCAAAGGATCCTATTTTCACGAGATCCCGTGTTCACTTTTGACCTCGGATTTTATCTACTCCTCTGAAAATTAGGAAGGAATGAGAGTAAACCTGGGGAGGATGGAGACTATCCCAAACTGGAGACGAAACGGCAGCTAACGATCGGTCGATAGCGTAGCTGCCCCCCCCCCCCCCTCCCTCCCGCCTCCTCCTGCACCAGTGACGTCACGAGCCATGAAAAAAACAGTGGACTTTGTTATCTCACTCCCACCGAATTTAAACTGCATGTTGAGTCGCAGCATTAGGTCGCTGCCCAGTGGGAGGTGACGGGGCTGATGCGTCTTGGTCGTTCGCCTGCTGTTGCAGTTGAAGCGTTATGCCGTTGCCCACCATGGAAGAGACCACTGGCAGAGGCTGTTGCTGAAGGCACTGCAATTTGGAGAATTGATGGGTCACTCCAATAAGTACCTACTTATACACGGTTCCGCTCTGAGCTGAGCCTTGTTATGTGTCGTGGCGAAATTACAGGCATTGAGCATCGTAAATTCATGTTAAATGCATAACCGTTAGCAAATGAGCCTTGCACCAGGGGTGGATCCAGAGGAGGGGAGTGGCCACACAGGGCCATGCCCCCCCCCCCCCCCTGTTGGGTCCGAGGGGTCGGAGGGGGTCATTGGTTCCAAGGGGGACCCATAGCACTGCCGAACAGGTGCAGTTGTTTTTAAACACAAAACACAACAAACAGCGGTAGTCTGGACTTTCAGGCGACAAGAACAGCTGTAAGTAAAAGTGATGGGCCTGTGAGACAGTCGCAAAATAATCATTGGGTGATTGCACAAGTTATGACTTGAGCTTTTAAGCCTCGGTACACTGTCTAGGGGCCCCATGCTGTTTCCGGGAGACCATGTGCCCACTTGCAGGATTAATTTGAACGCTAAGGAGCATTCCATGTTGCCCTTTATTTTCTCTGCATTTGCTCCGAGGGCCCTGCACTGTTGTTGGGGCCCTTCCTGTTAGCGTGCCGGGGCACTCTTGTCAAATCACGGGCCCTTCCATGGATTCTTTCCCACCGCGCCAGAAAGCCTCTGTGAGCTAAAGCCAGGGTTGTCTTATGTTAACCTTCGGGATATTCCGGGCTGCTCAGCTGCAGAGTTTACGTGGGTCTCGGATAAGGACCCTAAACGACACACTTGCAATATCCTCATGAGCCATCCACATTGGGCCTCGGGCATTTCAGTTTTTTATACCTTGCTTGCTTAGGGCCCTTCACTATCGTCGCGGCCAATCTGATGGCCTGCTTGGGCACGCTCAGACGTTCGGGGACGCTCCAACACTGGGTCTTGGATATTTTTTCTGAATAGGGGGCTCTACGCTCTCGGTCGCGGACCTATCTGATAACATGCTCGGGCACGTTGGATCGTTGGAGGCCCTGTACATTGGGGCTTTGGGCACGTGCTATTTGAATGTGGCCCTACGTACTTGTCGGGGGCCCCATCTGTCACCGCTTTTGGCACACTGGGCTGTTCGGGGGGCCCTTATATTGGGTCTGGTATTGAATTTAGGGCCCTGCATCCTGTCTGGTAAGGCAACCCCGATGTAATCGGTTCGGGTTATATTCCATCTTTTTCGGG
>NW_023595962.1:20715065-20791116 GCF_011947565.3 Pollicipes pollicipes
TCTAGTAGTCAAGTAGCAAGTAGCAGGGGCATGAACGGACATGTGACAGGACAAGGAAGCGCTTCACTGGCGCTCAGTGTAGTGCGGCCGCTCAGATGGACGCCCTCGACCATCCGCCGCATTAAGGTGGCCGACTTGACCATCCCTGGCGCTCAGGTGGCCATCTTGACCATCCAATCGCACTAATTGGCCTACACGACCGCCCCACTGGCTCTTAGGGGACGCTTCCACCATCTGCCGCCGACTCGACCACCCACTACTGGCGCTCAGGGGACGTCTTGACCAACCATTGCACTAATTGGCGTACTCGACCGCCCACTGGCTCTTACGTGGACGCTTCCACCATCGCCGACCGACTCGACCACCTACTGGCGCTCAGGTAGACGTCTCGACCATCCGTTGTACTAATGTGGCCTACTCGACCACCCACTGGTGATCAGGTGACGCTTCCACCATCTGCGCCTACTCGACCACCCACTGGTGCTCAGGTGGACGTCTGGACCATCCGCTTGTACTAATGTGGCCTACTCGACCACCTACTGGTGCTCAGGGGACCGTCTCGACCATCCGCTGCACTAATGTGGCCTACTCGACCACCTACTGGTGCTCAGGTGGACGTCTCGACCATCCGCTGCACTAATGTGACCTACTAGACCACCCACTGGCGCCAGGTGGACGTCTCGGCCGTCCGTTGGACTAATGTGGCCTACTCGACCACCCACTGGCGCTCAGGTGGACGTCTCGAGCCGTCGTTGGACTAATGTGGCCTACTCGACCACCCACTGGCGCTCAGGTGGACGTCTCGGCCGTCCGTTGGACTTAAGTGGCCTACTCGACCCACTGGCGCTCAGGTGGACGTCTCGACCATCCGCTGCACTAATGTGGCCTACTCGACCACCCACTGGCGCTCATGGACGTCTCGGCCGTCCGTTGGACTAATGTGGCCTACTCGACCACCTACTGGTGCTCAGGTGGACGTCTCGGCCGTCCGTTGGACTAATGTGGCCTACTCGACCACCCACTGGCGCTCAGGTGGACGTCTCGGCCGTCCGTTGGACTAATGTGGCCTACTCGACCACCCACTGGCGCTCAGGTGGCCTACTCGACCATCCGCTGCCCTGAGGTGGCCGTCCCCACCGCACCGAACAGCACCGCTTGGTGCGGTGGGGACGGCTGCTACGATTTAGCACATTTGCCCTTGGGCGATTTGCCGGTCGTGAGATGCCAGCTCAAGTTGGACAAATCAGACATTGATCCCGTGGGCAAGGTGCTCTGTTTTCGGCTCGCAAGACGTTCATTGATGGCGATCGGAGCGATCGGCAGAATTGCCAGGCAGGCCCATTGCGGTGGCGGTGCCGGTGGGGGGGGGGGGGGGGGGGCAGTAGGTTGGCTCACATTGGGTCCAAGCTGGCTCAACCAAGTTTGCTTTCTGGTTAATTTTGTTTTGGTGGGTTAGTTGATTACTATCGGCACCGACATCACGCAATAATGGCGCGTTAAGTGAGACGCAGTGTGTTATCTGTTGCTTGCTTCCTATACGTAAAGATTTCCTTGTTCTGCTTTATTCGGTATTACAAAAACGGGTAAAGACAGGTAATACAAAATCAGTGTTGCATCATGACTGAACGAAAATCCAGCTGGGTCCCTACATCAATGTTATAGCGAGGATAGCACACAGTCGTTATAGCCATCTGCAATATGGCCTTTCCGACACGATTCTGCGCAGGAAATCTTTGGCGGTGCCAATCAGCCAAAAATTACAGTTATCACACTGTTACGCCTTAAACTTTGTTCCGCAAACTCACGCCGTGCTGTGTGTGGAAACCCCTAAACATAACAACGACATCAACAACAATGTATTTTATAGAGGCATCAAATTTAGTACTGCTAAAATGCTTTCCGTACACAAATATTTACTAAGTTGCTCCGGTTTACCTTCGTTATGCATTGGAAAGCAAAAGTCAATCAAGATCATACAGTTAACATGTTCTTGGGTTGTATTAGATTAATTTTCCATAGGAGGCCATCATGTTGAGGAAAGCTGCATTGACACAGCGATCTAGCCGATAAGACGCCGTATCCAGTAGCAAACCTAGTCCCCCACGAGTACGTCACTGGTTGCCAGGCTCACTTAACCTTTAAATCCAATAACCGTGGTGTGGTAGTATGGCCGATGTACTAGTTTGGTCGACGCGCGCAGTCGCCGATGTGGCATTTGAACTCGCAGATAACGTCGGCCATTATCAGTAGTGAATTATTTATGCATAGGTGTTTCTTCATAATAAGGTTTGATATAATGAAAACTTTGTAGTAAATAGCGCCCTCTTCGATGGGGATAGCAGGAAACCTAAATTCCCGATCCTGGTTTCCTTAGATCATGACTTACTAGGAAATAGTAAATCTTGACGACAAAAAAGCTATGAATTCGGCGAATGGGCTTTTAATGTATAATAATAAATCTGATTAGGTTTTCAAGTTTCTTTTAAAATCAGTGAGCTAGGTCAGGCCATAGAGTTCAACCTCTAAAAGACGTTGACCACGGCGTATGACTTTTTGAGGGTCATTTCCCATTTGTCAAACTTGCTATCGTAAAAGCAGATGTTGACGCCTGCAGTTTTTAAATTTAAACTATCGGAAAAAATCGGAGGTTAGTACCTGTAGTCAGATGAATTTGCTGTTTTTTGTTTGTATATCAGGTATAAGATGCTATCTCACATGCACAGTCATCATATGACCACAGAGCATATGGGCATCTTTGCCCAGGGCATCACCAGCCTCTATGGCGTATCTTCTGCAAAGCACATGCTGAAGTCAAAATAGGTGGTTTTATGACGTAATTTTGGGCGCAGAATCGAAATCCTGCACTGAATACATGTCGTGATATCATTCTAATGCATAATGAGCTCACAAAAGGTTTGTGAGGGCATGCAAGGCCACTGACATATGCTACCAGTAGCGGAGAGGCCAGATGAACGAGGCGACAGGTGTGACGCTGTAACCACCTCCATATCGTGTTTGTGAAGCTGATGACGTATAAGTTCATATACCAACGTACCGACTCTCAGTTCGGTACAAACACATTGCCAAGGGTAGAAGGGACCATGCATAATGTAGGCAATGGCTATGCGATCTTGAGTGCAGCTGTACAATACACTATTTCTGACCACAAAAAACGTTGTGTTGGTCACGTAAACCTGCCTAGCACCTCAAAGTTTTCCATTCGGATCATTTATAAATTTGACGCAAGGCGACCGCGGATGGCCTCTGGGTCAGCCTAAAATGGTATTTTTGTAGGATAATGGTGGACAAAATGTCAACAGTGACCTGTTCTGACCTGGCCCTTGTGGGGAAGAGAAATGGTTGGAATCGTCTCCCTACAGTCCAAACGCTTCCTTTCGTGCTCTCAGTATCCGTATAGTGTGTTAACTAAATTTTAGCTGCATATATCGGAACGACCATTTTTGACCTTTCGCTGTCCCTGGCCACCTCAGATCTGACCCAAGGCAAATCTTTGGGTGCATTCTTTGTGATTTGAAAAGACTTCCACATCGGCATGTTTGTCTCTGTCATACAGTGTCTGGACGTTGGAGAACCCAGGGGGGGGGGGGGAAGTCCACTTCCCCGGCCGGGCGCGGCTGTCTCAGGCTCCCGGCAGGGCACAGGCTGGCCGCAAAGAGCTCTAACCAGATCATAGGTGCTGATATATTATTTGGTATCAGTGGATGTATCTTCATCCCCTGTTTGTTAGTCATGGTAAGCTCATCCGTTTCAAATCATCGACCAACGGCCAAGCATACCAGAATGTTTTGGCTAAGCCACGTTAGCGTCCGTACACAAGAAATGATGAAAGCTATCGTGACCATGGTCACTGCTCCGAAAGTTTAGCTGCTATCCTCGTAATGTCGCGTCCCGCCCGCACCCGCGCCTTACAAGGGCGGCTGGTGGTGGCCTGCGGCGACTGGCCCGGCTGGGGTCACGAGGGCACAGCGGCATCAGACGACCGGCGACGCTGAGTGGGCACGGCGCGAGCGTCAACGAGTCCGGACTGCGGACGTGAGGCAAGGAGACCCGGTCCGCTTTGCGTTCAGCACGTCCGCCAATGCAAGTGTGGTTGGCAACGGACTATGGAGAACTTGAGCGACGTAGAGAGGAGAAATGCTGCAATAATGTATGGCAATGCTTGCATGATCAGGTCTTTTAGCCAGAGCACTGGTGCACGTGCAGTTTTTTAGGGAAGGTCTTTTATACTACCTATGCTACTTGGCGACTCATGACGTATCTTGATGTTGTCGCTCTGCCAAGCTTGCGTTGGTCCGTATCCATATTACGCCGACGTGTATGACCTCGGCCACTCAGCCCTCGACCTGTCCGCTGACGGGAGTGCGCGAGCCGGGCAGCGGAGCGTAGTGATGCACCTCGGTCATGTGACCCACGGACTGGTCGGCTGGTCAAAGAACGATGCAATGGAACGCGGTGCCCCATGTCGTGACAGCGATGCTCATGGGCAGTTCATAAATCACGTGACGCATTTTTTCGTGGCTTCAAACCTTTCTCCCCCGCGTTATGGATCAGACACGCCGGACGATCCCCCTCCTCCCCTGGCCACGGACTGATCACGCCAGACGATCCCTCCCCTCCCTCTGGTTACGGACTGATCACGCCGGACGATCCCTCCCCTCCCCTGGCCACGGACTGATCACGCCGGACGATCCCTCCCCTCCCTCTGGTTACGGACTGATCACGCCGGACGATCCCTCCCCTCCCCTGGTCACGGACTGATCACGCCGGACGATCCCTCCCCTCCCCTGGCCACGGACTGATCACGCCGGACGATCCCTCCCCTCCATCTAGTCACGGACTGATCACACGGACGATCCCTCCCTCCCTGGTCACGGACTTATCACGCCAGACGATCCCTCCCCTCCATCTGGTCACGGACTGATCACGCCGGACGATCCCTCCCCTCCCCTGGCCACGGACTGATCACGCCGGACGATCCCTCCCCTCCATCTGGTCACGGACTGATCACGCCGGACGATCCCTCCCCTCCCTCTGGTCACGGACTGATCACGCCGGACGACCCCTCCCCCCCTCTGGTCACGGACTGATCACGCCAGACGATCCCTCCCCTCCCCTGGTTGCGGACTGGTCACGCGGACGATCCTCCCTCCCCTGGTCACGGACTGATCACGCCGAACGATCCCTCCCCTCCCTCTGGTTACGGGCTGATCACGCGGGACGATCCCGTCTCGCTTCGAATCCCAAACAAGGTATGATATGCAAACTCTAACCATCAGCGCATCCCCCTATTGAACGCACGAAGGTAGCACATTCCAATGCCATGGTACGTCTCTCGCCTTTAAGATTCCAAAGGTGGCGAGTTCTATTCGCTGGCGTTGAAATATCATCCGCGTTATGATAATAACCCCGTCCACATCGCCCTGCTCGTCCCGCGCCACAAAAGTCGTCTTGCGCGTCGTTAAACCGCATGTGCCAAGCGCAGGATATCTTTATTGATTTTTGCCTCCGATGTCGACGATGAATAGAAAGAATCGGCGAACCTAAGTACTTAGCAATCGTACGTCTACGCCGCGCAGACAAGAGAACCGCAAAATCGGCTTCGCCCCATTAACTGGCCACTGGTCGGTCGATATTACCCTATCCAGATGCTTTGTTCAGTACAACTCGTACTGACAGATGCAGCTCTCAACCTTGCCGCACTTGTGTGTGTTTATGCCGGAAGTGATCATGCTCACGCAGTTGTACCAGAGCTCGTTGTGTGGCTGGTGAAAACTGAGCCACTCGGGCTTCAGCCTGATGATCGTATTGCCGACCAGACTTCTGTAGACGCCGTTGGTCGACGTCCTGACCATGCCGATGTAGTAGCTGTCGCGTTCTGTTCTCTGCTCAGTTAGCATGCCCTTGAGGAAGCTGACCTCTTGATCAGTCTCAGGGAAGGCCGGCTCCACGCGGGCTCCGTGTACGGCAGCACAGCAGCGGGTCACGAATCCAATAGATGAAGTGCTTGGCGGAACATTTTCGCTTAGTTGAAGTCTGAAGGTCTTGCTGGTTCCCGGGACCCTACGGAAGCCGTCGGGGACGTCTTCCGAGATGTATATTTCCTGTTCGATGCTTGGCGGGCTGGCCTCGGTGCGGAGTGCGGGGTAGAGGGTGCAGTTGTGGGAGACCTCGTCGTAGCTCCAGTGGGTACATTCCTCGTGGCGGGCGCACCACATAGCGCAGGTGGTGTGCCAAGGTGCAGAGGTTGTCAGGATGCTCGTGGAGGCTCGGACGGCGAGACGGCGCCGGTACAGGACATCGGCACAGGAATTAGCGCAAAGCGCGAAGGCCAGCAGCATTGCAGGGGCAGGAGACATGCTGGGATCGGTAAGTGACAGCTCCGGTGGTATCAGGTCCTTTTATCAGCTCGTATCTGGCCTGCGTATCTTTCGTATCTGACCTGCGTATCTTCTGTATCTGCCTTGGCGTTTGTTCCTGTTTGACCTTGATTTCTGTTCGTACCTGAATTTAGTTTCCGCCCGCACTTTACCTTGTCATCTGTCCGTAGCAACTTCCGTGTCTTTCCGTATCCGAAGGGGACCGGCAGAACTCGGGTCTTCAGATGCAGAAGACCGCCTGGCGGCACCTAACACAGGAACGAAATACGGGACCTCCGTCGGGTGTCACGACCCAGCAAGCAATGGCGGACCAGGAAACCCAACACCGCGAAAACAGGCAGGTTTTCTGCGGCGCAGTTATTTAGCTGAATTACGCCAGGCGCTGACATGGCGACGAAATACGGGCTGCGCTGTCCAGTAGCAGCGCGGTTGATTGCATTTCCTCGCAGGGGCATGGGGTCATCTGTCTCCTCATTAATAGCGAGTGATCCTTCAGCCCCTCGAGCTCGATAGATAATGACTGAATGGCGAGCCCGAAGGGCTATCCGGAGGTCGTAGTAGAGGGTTCCAGTTCACATGGCCGATCCCTAAAATGTGAGTCAGAAGATCTCGTACACCGAGCGGGGGTCCCATGGAACGATCAAGTCCTCTATGTTGACCAAAGTTTACCAACCCTAAACAATGGGCCTCAAGTCTGGTAGGCCGTAGGGCCTCCTTTGGTAGGTGGGGACAAAGTCAGGGTTCGGCTATATCACTCTGGGCCTCTAGTACCGGTCGTGTTTCTGAAACAGCGAAGGGCCCTGTATCGGTCAGGGCCCCAAACCGGTGGATCCTGTGTCGGCATAGAACCCCGAGTCTGCCGAATAGCTCATTTGCTGGTGAGGAAGAGGGATGGAGCCCCGAATGTCAGGGGGCCTTTTGCGTTGGTCAGGACCCCAGCGAATGGAAGGAGATATGAGAAATGATAACGAGAGTGTCCACAATGACACGATGGACGAGCCCTATAGCAGCCATGGGGCATCTGTACCGATCTTGGCCATCCGCCCCGCAAAACCAAAGGCCACACTGCATGCCGAAATGGGGTTCTTTTGCTAATTAGTAAACCCTCTTCAGCGGAAACCCCCCCTTTGCGTCAGTGAGCGCCTGCCAGATCCAACAAATCCCATGAATCGGGAACATTTCAACTTTTTCGTTTTATCTTTGGCATTGACCATATGAACAAAAGTTCGGGGTGAAAAGGAAAACACCAAATCCATCAGACGAGTTTGCCATAACGTAGGACATATTAAATTCGAAAATGCTGTTTGGCAGGCAACTTTCGTTTAAATGAAAATTTCAAACAGCCGATATATGTACTGTTCAAAATCTCCCACTTGTTCACTTCACCACCATTTTGAGTTTTTATGAGTTAGAGTTTCGAGCGAAAATAACAAGCCAGCCAGTTTGTCACCGAGCGCCTCACGTCAAGCAGGTATCGACGCGCACTGGTGGCTGGCAGGGAAGCGCATGAAATAGCAATACAATTCCACACAATTACCGCATTATCCGGCGGTACAAGGCCATGTTAATGCAGCAAATGTGACTTGTGCTTGCATCTTAATAGGAATAGATATTTCTCACGTAATGGATACAACACAATTCGTCACTCTAGCTGCGAACAGTGAGGCACAGTGGTGTGACAACTACCTCGATGTTTATTCAATTAATGATTATATCATTTACCGCCTTGGAAGCATCGTCTGCTTTGGATAGTTTTTGGTGAACTTATACTTTGTAACCAGATTTGACTGAGTTTCAAAGTACTTAATTCTTATGAACACATACCCTGTCGAAGATTTTCATGTTGTAGCCGGTTCTCTGCAATGTTTGGCGGTGTTTTATTTAACATCAAGTACCTTTGGCAATCGTTTTGATTTGGTTTGATTCAGCAGCGCAAGTTTGAATTGAATGCATTTTTCTGTGTTGAAGCATGGGGGTTCGACTGGAACCTCGTGGTTTTTAGGAGCCTTGTGACATTGGAGTCGAGGTCAGGTCGGGTCAAGCTGTTGTTGTTTGTCGGGTCAAGAGTCCAACTCGGTCGGCGAGGCAGAGGGAGACGCTTGCCCGCTGGGGTACTTGAGTGGCGGTGTTGTAGCTCTGCCCGAATTTGTTGGCTGGTGGCCAGTGATTTTGTGGCATGGCCAGCCAGGGTCGATCGCTTTTGTGGGTTAATATTTATTTAACTGCATTTTTAATTGTAATACAGCTGAGCACGGGTCACTGGAGTTTGATGTGGCCGTGTTTGGAGTCCGAAAAGAAGTTGGCCGGTGATGTCGGCCGTTTGTCATGGCAGATCGGACTAGCTAGAGCGTTCAGCTTTTTGTTTTGAGCTCAGTTTGAGCGTTCAGTTTGAGTTCAGTTTGAATGTTGTTTGAGTAAATTGTTCTAGCGTGTCCTAAGGCCTGGGAAAGCCTTTGGTAACATGATTGCTTGGTGCGCACTGTTTGGTTGAGGCTTTGCATCCTATCGTTTACATGACTTGCTAAATGCACATTCATTGCTTTTTGCCCCTTTTTGGCCCTTTTTACCTTGACATTTGTTCGATCAGCTCGCTGTCGGCGGCCTCAGTAAGGATGCACTTCCAAATCTATGGTACCGACAGCACCTTCACCAGGTTCCCCATACATTGCACGATGACCTTCATTTGGGGGGAAATGATGGGGGGGGGGAGGAAAGGTCATCGTGTAAGCTAACTCCACTCTCTTGGATCGTATCTTCTTCGACAAAGTACTTGCCAAATTAATCGACTGAGTGCGGGCTTCCTGCTTTGATGTTTTTCCAGAAGAAATAGTTTTTGACTAAAGTCAACAGGTTACGTCGCTTTGACACGGCCACTGCTCCGCTCGCCCCAACTAATCTTGTGCGCATTTAATGCGTTCCAGTGGAAGAGGCAGCGGAAGATCTGCCCAAAAACGCTGAGGACTTACAGCTGTGGCGAACGTTCCGTTTCGATGCTGCATAATCCGGATAGCGATCAGCTGTTTTTTTGTAAATGTTGGGCATCTTTTGGGTGGGCGGACGTCGGGGTAGTTCTTTCAGTTGATGCCAAAAAATTCTATAATATGTTGTGCGCCAGATTTTAAAAGTTCTCGCGATTGTGCCTTGATTTCCCGTAAGGTTGTCTGCCAGCTGTAACAAAATCCCCGTTTTCCATCGGCATTAATGGCCCCCAGGCTTCTCTGAGCTCCTCAATGCAGTTGCGCAAAGAGGGATAGCTGGGTCAAAGCAATTGATAAAATATTGTAACTGTTGACCCCAAGTTCATCATCACTGTTAATCTCGATTCGTTTCGTGCTCATTTGTAGCAATGAGTATCCTGGAGGCTCCTGATTTTGTCATACCAACTTTTTCAAGCTGCGCCATCAACAAACGCTTGACAAGTGTTTTACATTAAACATTCGGATGTTACAAAAAACGGATGACATTCAAGTTCACACATGTTTTCCTCAAACGGGCAAGCGTGTTTGTCGCACAATCGTGGCTGTGGCGATATTCCAGTGACAACTGAATGGCAATACACAGTCAGCGATAACGGTAGTTATCAGTGATTCCAGACACATCCAGGAGGGACAACACAAGGTGATCCAGATAGGCCCTTTGGCGTTCCAGGCTGCAAAACAGATGAGCCTGCTGCAGGCAGTCGAAACATCGCTTGCTCAAAGTCAGACCATGGATTCAGCGAAGTCAGTTTCTTGGGAATTGTTCAATGCAATGGAACAACGAAGTGGTAGACGGGGCCACATCTCTGGGATACTTGCCTAGGGAACACAACAATAGGATGAGCATATTTCATTGAGCTAGGGTCAGATATGAAGGTCAAACCAAGGTCAAAGCCAACATGTTTTACTGCTCTAGGCCTTGCTGTATGGGGTATTTCTGATGTTCATGTTGAGTTTATCGATCACAGGAACCGTACTATGCATCTTCCATGAACTTATTGAAGGCCAGGATAGGTCACTGAGAAATGATCCAGGTCAACATTTTTATTTAGGAACATACTGCCTAGCGTAATCTTTGTCGCTTAATCAAATGCAAAACCAAAGGCGATCTTGAGTGATTTTGGTCACCATAATCTGAAAATTACAAATTCTCAACACGCAACTACAAATTTTCAACACGCACGGGTTTTTCAATTTGACCCCCCCCTTCCCCGATGGTTTTCCCGAATGGTTTCCGAACGGTGGCGTAGCTACCACAAATTTTGCATGCTGTATACGACGGAATACCAAATCTTTTGGTATGCAAAATTAAGATCTACTTTGTAAGGGCACTGGCCTAAGGCAGGTACCCCAGAGCCCTTGATTTAGGCCAGGCCATTGAATAGGCGAAGTAAATTTCCAGAGAATCGTCCAGTCTGATGCAACAACGGAGTGTTCAACGAGTTCATACATCTTTGAGATACCTTCTTATACAGCACGACAATTGAATAAACAAATGTGATCATGTGATGTGATCATGTGATTTGATTTTATCATTACATACGATGCAGATCCGAATGTTCCCGGTTCGGAAACATGTGGTGTGATCAAGGTGTTTCTTCAGGGAGTTAGGGGATTGGAGGCAATAAATCTATGATTCGACGTTCACATAAAACATGATCTGGTACGGCCATATATCTTACCGAAGGTGAAATTATCGCCACCTCCGGTACCGACTAGGGGCCAAAGCTACGTCAAGGGCTTCTTTATTCTCGGTTCTCACATTTTCCTATTTTTAAAACATGGCTTGTGCCTTGCGTGATTGCCCTCCGAATTTTTCAAAAATCATATCCTCATATTCCAGGCATATTTGTCATTTTCACCGTCGTGAAATGGTGTCAAAATGCATTGGTTATCTTGATTTTAAGATAGATGTCATCCTCTTGACCAGGGCTGTACCAAAGAAAACCATTAATCTCCGTTATATATGTTGGGGATTTTCGTTTTTCAGGTTCTGATTTAGAACGGAAATAATTGCTACTTCCGTCATTCCCCACCATCTCGGTGGCAATTTATGACCACGGTTTTTTCCAGGCAAGCCTTGCTGAGGCGTCCGAAAAATAAAACGCGTCCTCAACTGGTGCCGATACTCGATTTAACACGCGCTCGGGGGTCAATTGAACCCACTCCCCGAAGGTTTTTCTTCCCGAATGGTTTTTGAACGGCGTGGCGCAGCCGTGCCAAAATTTGCATGGCTGTAGGCAATTAAATAGCAGATCGTTTGACACCACAAATTTGGATGCACCTTGTAAGGGCGTTGACTTATATGCCAGGTCAAAGTCAGGTCATGGTTTCAGTGAAAAGCAATTTCTAGGGAATCGTCCAATCTGACACAATAACGGAGCGTTTGACGAAACCATACATCTCTGAGACGCTTTCTTAGGCACCACAAATATCGAATGATCAAATTACCTTGCCCTAGGTGAGGTAAAAAGGTCAGGACTAAGGTCAAAACTATCCTGATTTATTACTCCAGCGCTTTCTGTAAGGAATAGTTTGTGGTGCTCATTTCGAATTTATTGACAGCAGGAAGCGCACTATGCATCTTCCATTGACTTCTTGGAGATCAGAACAGGTCATTGAGCTAAGATGATCCGGCTTGACATTTTGTCTTAGGAACATGCTGCCTAGCGTAATCCTTGTCGCTTATTCAAATGCAAAACTCGGAGCAGTCTTGTAAGATTTTGGTTATCGTGACCTTCAAAAGGTCAAACAATGTCACTGACCTCAAATGGGCCCGTTAACTTTTGCTTAGAAACATTTGCCTAGGTTCTGGGGGGCACTTTGGAGACCAACCTGGAAATTGACCTTGTTTGACCTTAGTTGACCTGAAGACCACTACTGAGGAAGCTCAAACTTTGACCTAAGTGATTTCACGTACAGTTTAAGACACCCTGTAAGTTTGGTGTATCTAGCTATCCTAGTTCCTGGGATATCAGGGGGTCAAATTAAACCCCCACTCGAGCGAAGGGTATCTAGACGGCCACCCGGGCGCGTGTTAAGGCCAGGCCATTGTAGCATGCTATTGCGCACGGCTCATGGTGATGAGCTATTTATTATATGTGCTGCCGCTTACATGTGCTGCCACGTCTCTTCGCTTACGGGGAAGGGTGGACTGGAGAGGTCAGCTGGAGACTAAGCTTGACAGAAAGCAGAAGCTTTAGCGGGAAAACTGTAAGATACGTGCGATCCTTAAGCAAGAAAAATCCATTTTGTCAAATTTGGTGGTTATCCGTCCAGTAGTTACACTCATGGTCCTGGGTGTTTTATCAATCTGTATCTTTACTTGCGGTGTATGGGACAATGGGGGCAAATGTGGGCTGAGTACAAGCTATGTTAGTATACTTATATAGTTAGTGGGATACAGTTATGTTAGTATACTTATATATCACATGACGCTACCCACAATTCTGAAAATATGCATCCCAATGATACCCCAATGAACCCATACCCAAGAACCCAATGATAATTTCGCTGATATTCATAGCATAATTGCCAGGCCATTATTGAGATGTTGAAGCAAGTATTGCATATGATGCAACAAGCTCACATATAACCATTGGTATACTTTTCATCTCCAAAGGACTGCTCTAAACGGCACAATTCACTGTCTAGTAAATATGTTCCTCAACGCGTCATGGTTTTGTTTACGCCAACGCATCTTGCACAGCATTGATTGAGAGCCCAATTGGCAGCGGTTGCATCTGGAAATTGCGCTCACGAACGCCATATATGAAAGCCCTCGACAATTTTATTTTCCTTAGCCTTGATCGCCTCATGGCTCATGAAACGGCCAGGATTCGAATGACGTCATTGTAACGTCATGAATGCCAAGGTGGCTTTGCAATTACCCCCTCCCGCCCCCCCCCCCCGTATACCTTTTTCCCATTTTCCCCGATATACCTTTTGCGGGCGTGTAACTCAGAGCCTAGATGGGCTTTAGGTCTTAAGAAGAGCAGGCTTGTGAACAGCACCGAGAGGTCTCCGAGATGGCTAAGTCAGTTCAAACCCCATAGAAATGTGCAACACTCCCTTGAAAATGGCAAACCGCTTTAAGGTAATCTAAGCCTCATTGTAAGTAAATGGAGCAGCACCTTCATTCACCCCCACCCCCCCCCCTCCCTCCACCCCCCCCCCTCCTCCACCCCCCCCCCACCCCCTTCCCCAGAATCCCAAGATCACCACATGGCGTTTATTCACACGGCTGTCCGAGGAAGTCAGGTCTATGCTCGTGGTAAAACATCGGCTATGGCCGTAGCGCTTTTAGTAAACTGTTATACTTTAATGCGCAAACATCGCCCGTGTGTCGCGCAGGCATGTGTCAAGCATAAGGCTTTTTAAAGGTACCTCTGCGGCATGTTTTGTCATTGGACGGACATTTTCGATGGTTTTTGTGATCGTGTTTTGTTTTTGCACGTGTTTTGGCGCCAGAACGAGTCTCTGACACTTCTGCTCTCGTAGAACTGACGATTTTCTGATCCACTACCGGGGCGGGTGGTGGTCGGTAGCCGCTGATTTCGCGTGCTTGCACTGCGGGCCGACACTGTCCCAGCGACGGAGCGCCAGATCATAAACGCTAGCTCAAAAGGCGTATAATTGCGTACCGTTGTACTAAGAATTAGACAATAAGTGCGCCTAGAAAGTTTTGTGTCCCCATAGGGCCATGGTCCTGTGCATGTGAGGATATAAAGCCGTCAAAGCTCTAAGTTCAGGACAATTTTAACCTTGACCCGGTCGGACGGGGTCAATTTTTAACATAGCGACACAAAAGTTATTAATGATCGCAGGATCTCATAGAGAGAACAACCCACTGTAATATTTCCGTGATAGACCAGCTTTTTAGTGTTGGAACGGCGGAGGTATCCTCCCCTTGCCCCCTCCCTCTTAGGCTGTGTGATTCCAAACGGCGAATCATTCTGCCCAAAGTGTTTCACCGTCAACCAAGCAATGACGGGGATGCACGAAGCCGGTAGCAGGTCCCACCACGCGCTGAAAAAGACCAGGCATTGATATAGACCGCTGGCCTCCGGAAAATACCAGTTGACACTGGTGTATCGCGCAGCGCTTCTATACCACTGCTCAATCTTTGACTTGAACGGGCTTCCCAAAAATTGATAATCCCAATGATCATAATCATCTTTGAGGCAGTGCTATGCTCTGAATCATTACGAGACAGTAAGCACCTCGCGACACAGCTTACCTGCAGCCCTGCGTCCGTCAACGACCAACAGCAGCGATGTCCCCCGACGGGGCCCGTCACGCCCTCCAATTTATTTTACGGCCGGAGCGTGACGCTGTAAAATGCAGACCCCCTGCCACGGAAGTCTCTGGCAGGTAGCTGCAGGGCTGGGCTGCAGGCTGCAAACGCAGCAGCTCTTTAACTGCTTTAACTACTGAGGGCTGAGTGACACTAGCCACGTATATTCGACGTGGTTAGTGTTGCTTTGGCGGTCATCGTCGAACAATTATTTCGCTATTGGCTTGGTCGGCTGGTGTCGGTCATTGGGTTTTCATGACTGTTCCGTCGAGTATTCACGTCAGGAGTGGAGATCGGTACTCGGATCGGTACTCGGATCGGATCGGTACATGTAAAGGGTCCTCCGAACATAGGCAGCTAACAGATCGGTCGCGTTTTTGGCTGCTAATGTTAAACTGGTTAGTTTTTCATTTTGTCTAAGACGTCGGGGAAAAATAACGCAACTTTCTGCGATCAGTCAACGTGCTGTTGCAAACTTCACCACAGTCAACACGATAAAATTGTGTAAGTAAAACGAGTAGCATGCAGAACGAATAGAACATAGTAAAGTAAACACGATAGGAATCCCGGAGATTTAAAAAGAAACCAGCTGTAAGCTGCATTCCGCTGAACATGACATCGCAGTTTTCGCTTTCTTTCTTCTTTTCAACATCAAACACTTATTAAAAATCCTTTTATCAAACTGATTTCATCTTGTGCTGCAGTTTGTAGTGTCTTGCATCAACTAAGGCTCCAGGAACTTGGGTGAGCCAATTCAACATTGTGGGGGGGGGGGGGGAAGGGGCGAATTGGACATTAGAAGAGCGGGCAGGGATAGCGACGTTCCCCAAAAATGCAAATAGACACCCCTGTGCACAGCATTAAGTGCTTGAATCTTGAAAGCAGTTTTGGGGAGCAGGCATGATCAGCTTGGGTTAAGCCGAGGAAAGTCAAAGGAGAGAGGAAGTATGCAGCGTCTTACCACAAACCATTTGAGGGCCACGAAGTGATCCAAATGAATTGACCTAACACAAGCGGCGAGGAGAGGGAAAGAAGTTTCGTTTCTTCAAGGGATTGTTCCGCATTGGACAAACTCTGGTAGCATGGCAATCTAACAAAATAAAGCTTACAACGCTACGGCTACGTTGAAGCGTAAAAAACTTCTCTAACACCAAAAATAGGAAAGAGTACAGAGCCTGTGCGTCATTCTTTAATACCGCCACGGAAATATTTTGTGACGTCCAAGCTACCTGAAGTGTGTTGCCTAGCTGTCAGAGGAATAATCTCCACATGTTCGCCACCAGCGGCAGGGTGTTCTAGGGGACCCGAAAATGTTGCTGGGACGGCGGTGCGAGAGGGGTCATGCTGCCGTGAAGGTAAGATCTCTAACGCATAATTGGCATTGAATATGTGGGTGGGATCGGTCTCCAGCGTCCTACATCTTTTATTCACTACTTAGCAGGAAGATATCGCTATAATCCCGGGGGTTTTGCCAAACTGTATAAGGTACAGCTGGAGCAGGTGTTTCTGTTTGCGCTACTTCTGGATCTCGTTGTAGACGATTGTGTTGCTTTGTTCCAACTTTCATCTGTAGTCATGTTTAATTCGCTTGCTGTTGTGCCAATGACAGGCTGTGTAATGCATTTGTTGGTTCAAATTGTGCTTGTACGTTTAGAAATACTTGAACTTGCATCGTGATTTTGAGTGCGATGACTGGAAAATGGTTTTACACTCACCTGCACGATAGACGCTGCCTAGATGCTAAGTGCCCAGACAGTGTCGTGCATGTACAAATTGGTGCTATGGTGCAAATGTGGTAGTTTGATTTAAAGCTGTGAATACGATTAACAAATCATGCTCGTTTTATGGAATATGTGAGCATGCCTGGACACTGACATCGTGCATCTGACACCCAAAAATGAATAGAGGAAGATTCAGTCATTGTGATGACATTGATGTAAATCTATAGAGCCCAGATTATATGTTGATTAGTTGAATGGTTCTCAAACCCCGGTCAAGACGGAGTGCTCATGTTTCCTCCAACACAATCTACATTATGTGTTATATTTCTGTAACGTGCCGTTTGTATAGCGGATGGTTAGGCCAATCACTTATCTGGTCGCCTGGATAGCGATTCCGGACACATAAATACATGAAATGGGGATGGTGAAAGTCAAAGCAATCAGTGCACTAAAAGTCGGGGAAAACTGCCCATAACGTGCGTGGGCGATAAGCAGATACTCTGGCTGGATGTTATGAATATCTATGATGGTGCACTTGCCAATGTTTTAATACTGAACCAACACTAAAAGGGATGCCTCTATGATATCCCTGTGTGTTAAAATGCTCTCGTTGTACCTTTAAATTATCTTCTGATGTCTATGTTCTGCATTTAAATGTGTACATCTCTCTAAGGGTCTATGCTGTGACTTGTGCACATGGGTGTCGATTTCTCAAAAAGGATATGTCTACATATGGAGAAACATTTAAGTATATATATATATATATATATATATATATATATATATATATATATGATATATACATGTATATTATATGTACATATACATATAATGGAAGCTGGAAATTTATATGAAGAGGAAAACCGGAACGTCTGTGGACAAAATATGCAACATTGCGTCTGTTCGCTTTTGATAGCATCTATGACTCTTGCCTGGCAACCATGTTGAGAAATTTTCGGCTTGCCATAGGTGATAGCCAACTTCCAAAAGTGCGATTAGTGCCCAGGCCGTCCGAAGATAGTCGGGCTGGCTAAACATAGCTGGGTGAGCGCGTTCAGCAGCGAGCATGCGAACATAACTATAACCCATGGGCACTGGAGGGTCAGCTCACATCAAACTCCGTAATAAGCATAAATCATTCAAGATCTGCCACCTCAACGATATGTTCATTGTGTCCAGCTACGGAAAGCGATATGCGCAATGTTCATTAGGGGTTCAATTCTGACTGTGATCCGCCTGTCAAAACCATCGACGGAAAGTCTCGGCGGACGCCAAGACATTATAGCCCACACAAACACACAGAAATTATAGCTCTTCTGTTGAACAGCCATAAGCCGTAGCTCCCGTCCCCGTTCTAGAGGCTATGGCCCCGAGCTAAAAAAAGGCGAATGCTTTGCTCTCCGCTTGTGATTCACGTCGACAGCTGCGAGAAAAACCAGGACCGCGGCCCTCTCGAATCTTAAAGGTAAACCTTTACTTAAGCAGTGGCGGTGGAGGAAAACCTTCACTTTAGCAGTGCTGGCAGAGGCAAACGCCGTTTTGGTGTTGCTGGCAAATGCCGTTTGGTAATAGTCTCCAGCATGTAAAACTTGGTCCGGTGTCAGATTTGCAAAAACAAATTGCGCGCACTTAAAGACACGTGGGTGAAATGTTAGATTTTGCAGTCAAACACGGCGTGGAAATGAGTCAGCAATCTCCGTATATATATATATATATATATATATATATTATATATATATATATTTACACTCAGGTGTGGAACATTCCGTTCGATGTGCTTGGACTGTGTCCGCGTGACCGCGCTCCGTCCAGCATCCATTTCCTGCCGTCGCCAATTGCGATCGTCGAGGAGGCTAATCGGCTCCAACTGAACCAGTGCGCTAGCTACCGGCTACTAGCTACTGGCTAAGCTGCTGACACGCTTCGCACGACAGTTTTTCCGGCGGCTTTGTCGCTCCCTCGAATTTCTACGTGAGCTGCAAACAATCCGCTTCTGCGTTAAGGCTCAAGTCCTGGTTGGCACTTTTACCGTATGGTCCGAGCCTTATGATTGGACCGATTTCTGAGACCAGCGTCCATGCTAAGCATTTCTTGTCGTCTTGTGGTATCTACGCCTGCTTCGTGCTCTTCGTCTTGGCCACTTAGCTGCAAATAATTGTTTCGCAAAACCTTAGGCGGCAAGTGGGATTGTCTCAGTTTCCTCGTGTGTTTCCCAATGCGTTGCTTTTGCCGCTAGCTCCTCCCTCGAAAGAACCTATATTTTTCAACCAGGAGATGACGCTATTGCAGGACAGCAGGGCAGCACGAATTATCACTCGGCTACATTCTGAGGAGATATTGGGCTACCTGCCCTGCCCATCTCGTGCGTGGACCCAATGCTTCCCCCCCCCCCCCTTGTTCTTCATGTTGATGATCGACCGGACTTGCAGGCATTAGCGAGACCGGCTTTATAGAGCGCTGACAGCGCACGGCCAGTGCTCGCTCCCTCGCATTAGCATGTACCAAAATATCGACCTTGATGCCGGACATGACATTAATTGACCCATGCAAGCATACCTCTGATGATTTATATTCTTCCATGCAAGCATACTGCAACCTTTGTTATTTAGATAAGATAACGCGTATTTCAGCATCCTTATTGCGACCTCCAAAAATGATCTGAGACCACTTCAGAGCGTTTAGAACACTTTTTTCGCGAAAAAGCTTAGCGGTACCGGAATTTCGGTTCTGCTAAGCAACTTGGCACTGGCAGGCGGGTGTGTATTCACACCTCAGTCTCGGTAGGCTAGCACTACAAGCGCACACACACACACACACCACACACACACACCACAACACACACACACACACACACACACACCACCACACACACACACACACACACACACCACCACACACACACACACAACACACACACACACACACACACACACCAAACGCACACCACACAGCACAACTTCACCACGCACACCGCACAGCACACGCCACACGCAACACGCACACGCACACGCACACGCACACACGCACACACGCACACACGCACACACGCACCCGCCACACACGCACACACCGCACACACGCAACCCACGCCACACACGCCACCACACGACACACACGGACGCACGCACACACGCACGCACGCACGCACGCACGCACGCACACGGGCGCGCGCGCGTACACACGTGCGCACCCACATGCGCATGCGTATGCACACCCACACGCACACGCATACGCACGCACACACACACGCACACTTCTCATAGGTCTGTAAGGCCGGTTTGCTCCAGTAGGCATTTTTTTTTGCCATGGCGCACGGAGGATGCCCTCAGGTTACGGCCTGGTTGCCCTCAGGTTATGGCCTCGTGACAACTGTCTCCAGCAGCGAGGGGTTCTTAGTCCGCTGCTGTCCGTGATACTAGTGCTTGCTTCTTACGACCTGGTGGTCAGCGACTGGTTTCACACAACCACGAAACGATCTACACGCAAAATGAGAATTTCTGCTAAAAGGTTGTACTAGAACTACAACCAAAAAACCATTAGCGTTGAAACTCTGGCTGGATAATTAAAGATCAGTATATGCTGCTAGATCATGAGCTCCGTGCTGTTATTTTCAGTAAGTGACCTTCAATATCCCAGAAAGTGCTAGAGCCTCCCAGGAAGTTGTAAGAAGAAACATTCATTTCAGGCAACGTACACACACACACACACACACACACACACACACATATATATATATATATATATATATATATATATATATATATATATATATATATATATATATATATATATATATATATATATATACATATACATACATATATATATGTATATACATATATATATATATATGTATATACATATATATATATATATATATATATATATAATATGCATAGTGTTACGTGATGGCGCATGGCCAGCTGTTGAAAAGATTTGGGCTTGCGGAGTGCGTCACGGCGGGTCAAGTTCGGGCATAGCGGGGCGGGGCAGCTTAGTTCAGGTCTGATCAAGTCAGGTCGGCCCGTATCGGGTCTGTTCATGTCGAGTCGTCCGAGTTGCTGGCAGGCTCCAAAGGCCTGCTTAACAGTGTCGGATGCCGTAGGCTGGCGGATGCGTAGTACCACGCTAGGATCAAACAGCATGGGCGAACAGGTCGTTCACCGCCGGAGGCGGGAAAATCAAAATCGCTGCGTCGTCGTAGCTCTGGCTTTTCGAAAATTTCCGAAAATGCTAATAGACGTTTGTAAACAAAATATCAGGGAAGTCCGCCCAAAATTATCAAAAGGCATATCAACGTCTCTTGCCAGGCACTAACAATTCGCAGCAAACACCACACGAAACGAGCTTGTCGTTACAGTTTTCGTCCCTTGGCTGGGGCAGATACAAACCGGATAAAACTGCGGATAAAAATGCGGGTAAACTGCGGTACGGCTTGCCAGGCTCCAGGCTTGGAAACTCACGATGTCACGTTGACCGCAAAAAACTAAGGTGTCTTGGAACAGCCTGAGCAATGTCATAGCTGAACGCTCAAAGATTGGCGGAGAGACGCGGGATGACCGAGAACGCTGGCCTCAGGAACGTCGGGATGACCGAGAACGTTGGCCTCAGGAACATCGGGATGACCGAGAACGTTGGCCTCAGGAACGTCGGGATGACCGAGAACGTTGGCCCCAGGAACGTCGGGATGACCGAGAACGTTGGCCTCGGGAACGTCGGGATGACCGAGAACGTTGCCCTCAGGAACGTCGGGATGACCGAGGACGTTGGCCTCGGGAACGTCGGGATGACCGAGAACGTTGGCCTCAGGAACGTCGGGATGACCGAGAACGTTGGCCTCAGGAACGTCGGGATGACCGAGAACGTTGGGCCTCAGGAACGTCGGGGATGACCGAGAACGTTGGCCTCAGGAACGTCGGGATGACCGAGAACGTTGGCCTCAGGAACGTCGGGATGACCGAGAACGTTTGGCCTCAGGAACGTCGGGATGACCGAGAACGTTGGCCTCAGGAACGTCGGGATGACCGAGAACGTTGGCCTCAGGAACGTCGAAAACGCATTACGGCCACTATCTTCGGTAAAATCGAAAACATGCGTGATTCCACATCATGACAGAGCTTGTGAATTGCCTCTCATAAGCCATCAGCGGAGACATCCTATCTGGATCCGGGTCCGCCGATCCGGAGGCCCTTGAGGGATACATCATATCACATTGGTCCCCCTCCATGACGTGGGAGGCCTTCTGACCCGCGCAGACCTCAGGTGAGCCCGGATACACGCAGGAACCCTTACTGACGCAACAATATCCCTGATCGCCGCAGGAGGTCCAATAACAGGCACTTAGACTCTAGTTCAGCTTATTGGGCCCATGCTGGAATTGGGCTGGGGGGCCCAGCGTTCTTTACTGAGGGTCCTGACTGGTACAGGGCCCTCACATTGCCTTGATATGAACAGTCATCATAAGCTCTCATGGTTCCTTTAGCAGTGGAAGTTTAGCAGTTTAGAGATAGCAGTGGCTGTGTTGGAAGTGTTCGCTGAACCAAATATTTTATGTAATTCTGTATTTGTTCCTTTCTCGTGGTGTTCTTGCATAGTTGGCAGTGAGCTTAAAAAGCTTATTTATACCTATGTATTTGTTTATCAAGCCATTCGATTACGGTTTTTCCCGTAATAACTAGCAGCTATGTCCAACTTCTTCTATAACGTAGCATAAAACGTGACTCGTGATTAAACATCTGAACGGTTCGATCCGACGCCCTTATCTTCCTTTTCACTTCATCTTGCATCCTCGCGACGCCCCGTCTGTCCGAGGCAGCCTGCATGCGGCAGCCACGAGTGGGCCGAGAGCCCCCTGGATGTGCACCGGTCGCCCCGATCGGGCGACCGGCGCACATCCCGCAGACGGGTCCCCGCGCGAGCTAAGGCTCGGCGGTTGGCCCCAGGCGCATATATTTCTGCCCACTGTTATCCATTCTCTTTTATCCCATAGGCCTGAAATGATTGAGTGAGCTCGAATCCAAATAACCAAATGACCAACCGTGATCGAAACTGGCACAGCGTGCTCAAAATTTATTGAGAACCAATTCACGTCCGGCATATTTGGAAATCGTGCTCATCGACGCAATATCTAAACGACTCGACGATAATATTAACTGTTCGCTTTGAACGCCACATGGCCTATTGGGGTGGCCAGATTGGAACGACGTTACCATGGCATCATGGATGTCTGGATAAACTCGAAAAGTCTCCCCAAGAAGTGTGTACATATTTGCGAGTGTGTAGCTCAGACACTAGAAGGCATTAAGTCCTAAAAAAGGCTGGGCTGTAAGCAACACAGAATTATCTTCGCGATGGCTGTTTCGGATCGAAACCCCATGCAAATGTGCAGCACATAGTGTAGGTGTACTTTCCTACCTAACGTTAGAAAAAATCATTGCACACCATTCGTCGTGTTTAAGGCGGCACATATTGTAAATAATCTCAAAACAGGTAGAATCATGCCCCTACCTTCGAAATTCAATAACTTCGATGGTGGGCTCCCGAGCGCCGCGCGCGCCGCACCGCCTGGACTCCCTAGCGCCGTTTCTGCGTTGCCGTTGCGTAAATACAATATTTCTGCTTACCAAGAACTCTACAAAATGTACGGGACCAAGGTAAACCATTTGTCGTGTTTAAGGCGGAACATATCGTAAATAATTTCAAAACAGATAGAATCATGCTCCTACCCTCGAATTTTAATAAATGCGATAGCGAGCTCCCGAGCGCCGCACGCACCGCACCGCACCGCCTCGACTCCCAAGCGCCGTTTCTGCGTTGTTGCGAAAGCACAATATTTCTGCTTATCAAGAACCATAACACATGTACGGGACAAAGGTAACAATAATAAAGCAACCAAAATCGTTTCTTATCGAGTTTAGGTACATTTATGAAACACACAGGCCATAATAGTCCAGAACATATCCTAAACTAGCCTAGCCTAACCTAACCTAACCTAACCTAACCTAACCTAACCTAACCTAACCTAACCTAATCTAACCTAACCTAACCTAACCAACCTAACCTAACCTAACCTAGCCTAACCTAACCTAACCTAACCTAACCTAGCCTAACCTAACCTCCTAACCTAACCTAACCTAACCTAACCTAACCTAACCTAACCTAACCTAACCTGACCTAACCTAACCTACCCTAACCTAACCTGAGAATAGACCAGAACCTAAGCTTAGCTAAGCCTAACCTACCCTAACCTAACCTAACTAACCTAACCTAACCTAACCTAACCTAACCTAACCTAACCTAACCTAACCTAACCTAACCTAACCTAACCTAACCTAACCTAACCTAACCTAACCTAACCTAGCCTAACCTAACCTAACTGCCATGTTCTCATTTTGCTTTACAGTCCCCACCCAATCCCCCTGCAACCCATGGTCCCGTTGGCGTCGAGGATCAAATTTCATGGATTCTTGTTACCTTGGCCCGGAACATTTTTATGGTTCTTGATGCTGCTTGATGCGCAGTAATGTTGTGACCCGCGCAGTAATGGCGCCGGTGTCGCGGGTGCTGTGTGTGTGCGGCGCTCGGGAGCTCGCCATCGTAATTATAAAAAGTTGAAGGTAAGATCATGAATCTACCTGTTTTGTGATTAGTTACGATATGTCCTGCATTAAACACGACGAATGGTTTACCTTGGCCCCGTACATTTTGTAGAGTTCTTGGTAAGCAGAAATATTGCATTTACGCAACGACAACGCAGAAACGGCGTTAGGGAGTCCAGGCGGTGCGGTGCGCGCGGCGCTCGGGGGCCCGCCATCGAAGTTATTGAAATTCGAGGGTAGGAGCATGATTCTACCTGTTTTGAGATTATTTACGATAAGTCCTGCCTTAAACACGACAAAAGGTGTACAATGATTTTTTCTAACGTTAGGTAGGAAAGTACACCCTGACCGCAGCACACCCTTTTAATTCTACTTCCTGGACGTTCGATATGTTTGGCAAATCTAAAGAAGTCACTTGGGGCACTTACTTACGGGAAACATTCGCAATCTCCAGCACGCAATTGCCACTTGTGGGGCCCAAGCGGTTTTTCTGTGAGGTGGTCGAGTCGAGTCGAGTCGAGTCGAGTCGAGTCGAGTCGAGCCGATTTGACTCGATTCCATTCGATTCTAGTCTTCTCGAGTCGAGTCGAGTCGAGTCGAATCAAGCGAGCGAGTTCTTGAGCGATTTCATATTGACGGCGTACAGCATGAGTTCGGATTTTGATGGTGTACACAGACGCTGACGGACTACGTTCCCGTCGAACCAGCCAGCGTATACCAGAACAGACGTGGGCTGGCGAAGATGAGAAATTCGAAAGATTCAATGTTTGTGCACGTGATACGCCGCCCGGAAGTTTGTCAAAACCAGGCGTTTTTGAGCGAATTTGAAACAATAACCAGCGAATTTGAAACATCTTCTTTGATTTTTTGTGTTTATTTTTTATGTTCTATTTGCCTTTTGATACGAAATGCAGGAGATTCTTCATGGGGGGGGGGGGGTATTGTGAGAACGCCCTTTTCCCTTTTAGTTTTCGAAATCATTGACTTTGTAAAGAAGTGCTGAATCTGCGTGTCGCTCCTTGGATTGTAAATGGTGATGTGGTGAGAATGAGTATTTTCACACCCCAGCGCGTGGCTGAGTAATCAAATCTATTCACTAGCTCCGAAATCATATTTGTATTCAGCTCGATATCCGTGGTGTTCCTTGCTCAGAATCCTCGATTTTCACATCATTTGCGACTTAAAAGATATTGTTTGAGGCCTCTAGTGGGTAACTGCGGTTTCGCTTGAGCATGTTTCTACGCCGATGACTTGTTTGAGTCTGAAACGAACAGTATGGAATCCTTTTTCATATACTAAGTTTGCAATGATTTAGTTTTTTGGATGGCGGGAGGGGTGCGTATCATATCCTAACTGAGGCAGGGAAGGACTAAGTGAACACTTATCATGTTCCTTAAAGGCTAAGGCTTATGATTCTAATATTGGAGCATTGCCACAGTGCTTCCGCCGCTTATCCTGAAGCCTGTGCCGAGCTGGGCGACGGCTTGCCGGAATCTGGCAGCATCACTACGGACTAAATTTTTTTATCCTCGCTGCGGAATCTTGGGTCCATAGTAAAACGTTTCCAGACACGGTCGCTCAGAACAACCTTAGCCAAAAGATGGCAGATGATAAAACGTCAATCACCTCAAAACGGTACCTCCAGTCGCCTCGATCTTCGCAG
The DNA here is from genome assembly GCF_011947565.3 of Pollicipes pollicipes. Lineage (NCBI taxonomy): Eukaryota > Metazoa > Arthropoda > Thecostraca > Pollicipedomorpha > Pollicipedidae > Pollicipes > Pollicipes pollicipes. The sequence goes on from NW_023595962.1 coordinate 20,740,720, forward strand.
AGTTGTGTTCAGAGCTCGCGAAAACCATGTCCAAATTTCCTCGAAATTCCAGATTATCGAGCGTCAAAAGTGACCCTTCACTGGCTGAGCCGACATGGAGTCACTCTTATGTATGCTGCAATACGATGTGTGGACAAAACTGGCGTAAAAGGGTCTTAATCCACCTTCACTGCACGCCTGCGACATCCTTGGATACGCTGCCGTTGCGCACACAGCGGCGCGGTCAATGCACCGGACCGGTTTTCGCGTCACCATGGTCGGCCTCTGGTTCGCAGTGCCAGTGCTTGGCGTCGCGAAGCTCAATAATCACGCGGCGCATGCTTAACTTGAAGCCACGGTGCCGAGGGTTCCAGCTCGGCCACTGCTCGTCAGGTCTGGGCACGTGCAGGACGCTCCCGTAAAGGTGCCAAGCCGCGTACCGCGCCCCAGGGTTTCAAGGTGGGCTGATCCCACTCAGATACCGGTAGATTTCAAGGTCAGATACCGGAGATACAAAGTCCGGACACAACGGATATCAAGCCCAGATACGAGCAGGTACAACAGTCACGGAAGCTTATCATCAAAGTCAGGTATGGTCAGATCACGGTAACGACGAACTACGGAAGAACAACGAACTGAGGTGCAGTCAGATATCGGAATCGACAGATACCAGGGCCATATACATTAAAGTATCTAACTACAGTGTGGTCAGATACCAAGATTGGATCAAACAGATATCAAGGTCATATAGATAAATGCCCAGAAGAGGTCCGGGGTGAAACGAAGATCAGAAGCGCTCAGAACTGTCAGGTACAGACTGCGAAATGTCTCCTACCACCGCAATGTTACTGTCCTTCGTGCTTTGCGCTAATTCCTGCGCCGGTGTCCTGTACAGGCACCGTCATGCTGTCCGAGCCTCCACGAACATCCTGTCGACCTCCTGCACCTTGGCGCACCACCTGTGCTCTGCTGTGCGACCGCCACGAGGAATGTACCCACTGGAGCTACGACGAGGTCTCCCACAACTGCACCCTCTACCCCGCACTCCGCACCGAGGCCAGCCCGCCAAGCATCGAACAGGAAATATACATCTCTGAAGACGTCCCCGATGGCTTCCGTAGGGTCCCGGGCACCACGAAGGCCTTCCGACTCCACCCAGAGACAACGATCATGGGCGGTAACTTCCAGCAATACTGCTTCGGGGACGGACCAGGTGTGGAGCCAGCATTCCCCGAGACGAACAAGGAGGTCAGCTTCCTCAAGAGCATGATGGGGTACAGCAGTCGCTTCTTCTACATCGGTATGTTAAAGGCGAGTACCAACGGCGTTTACAAGAACGTTCGCAGCAGGCGCATCACGCTGAAGCCTGAGTGGTTCAACAGTGGGCAGACAGCCAACGGGCCCTGGCACGGCTGCATAAGGATGGACAAGACCGGCATGGAATCAATCTCATGCTCACCAAGTTATGCCTTCGTGTGTCAGTATGAGCTGTACTGAACACCGCTCGGTGGTTCCCCGGGCCGAAGCAGGGCTGTAGAACCGTGATCAGCTTCAGAGGACAACACTGGAGCTTGTGGCTGTATTAATATATGTGGTAAGTTGGAACTCAGCTGTATTTCGACATCACCATGCTGCAAAAACCTAGAGCTGCAAAAACCTAGAAAACCTATGCTGCAAAAACCTAGAGCCGACAAATTCAGTAAAACTGGTATGGTCTTTGTTTATCACAACATACAATGACTCGTTATAAGGTTTCACATTGCAAAATGCAACAGAAGCCAGCCTCAAAGAGCGTCGAACTCCCACTAGTTCTGAAAAAGTGCTATACTAGCGTGGGTAGCTTTAGCGCGCGCCTGTCTTCGTTGGTTACTCCATTTGAATGACGGAGAGGCCAAAAGATCACGATGAAGCGATTTGTCTTCGTCCAGTGTGCTCCGACGATGAGATTAAAAAACTGGCGGAAGCTTTACTAGACGTTATCAAGTGGCGGACGCACGTGTGGCCGAAGGTTCAGAAAGCCGGCGGCGGCACACCGATGTCACATAGGCACCTGCTGGTATGCGACCTAAGCTATCTCCACTGCTTGAATTAATTGAACGATTATAGTTTTGTTTGTCGTCGAAGTCAGGATTTTTCCGGTGCTACATTTCTTTTTCAGAAGGAAAACCCTAGAAGTCATTGGAAAGAAAACATATACGATCAGCCGTTTGGAACAGCAAATGGGATGGGATAAAGCGTGGACGGAACATCTTACGTTTGTCTTTCTATCCGTGTCACAATGGATGCAGCTCCGAGATTTTGTCGTGAACAGTGTTGCTTTTGTTGGCATTATAAGGGGCGAAATGTTGCCCTGGTTATAGCATAAGCCGCGAATAAGTGTGAAATAGCAGTACGCAAAAACGAACATTCAAAATGAAGTTGTCTGGACCGATTAGTTTTTTCTCAAAATATTGTGTGCGGCGTAGATTACCCAGTACTGCAGTACGACCGCGTCAGTGAGTTGACCCTACAGAAGTATGAGAAGCACACTAATACAGAGGTGATGCGACCTGTTGGCCTGATTATTAACAGAAGTTACCCATTTTCGGCAGCCACACTCAATGATATTGCTAACAAGCATCTTTTTGATGAAATGCTGGAAATCGGCTTTCACCGCCGTACGAGATGCATACTCAGTGCCAGTTGGCGTGCACAGATGCAGCATTTGAGGTTTATTTTCTGTACATCGCAAAATAGCATGCCAGAGCATAGCCGCAATCGAAAGGCTATTCAGGAAAGCTTCTAGAAAGTCAAATATTTTATGACTGGAGCTCAAAGCATCAGAAGTACTTGAAAAGAGGTCGAGAAGCATGCCATTCGAGAACATTCGAGCAACAACATAACTGGGAAAGCAAAACGAAGACAGACAACCCGGAAAATTTCCTTGCAACCTGTGACGCAGATACTTCTAAGCCACAAACTGTTGAGCAATTTCAGTGCCTACATGCGGCGAGAGAGAACACAAATTACGATATTGTTGATAACATAATTCTGCGCATAACTGGAAAAATACGGGAAAAGTCGCACAAACATACCCCGTCATTGTCACAGTATTAGGATATTAATTTGCACGCAGTCACATCACGATGAAATAAAAAGTCTTGAAATATATCCAAAAAGGTTCGCAGATATTATTTGGCAACTCACTGAATTTTACACAGGGCAAGTCATTCCTTACTCATCTATGCTCGCTCCATAAACAGCGGCCCGCGTTTGTTATCTGAAGAGCAAGCACATGTCTAAACCAAACACATATTTGAGAAGCACATGGAGAGTGTTTTTCAAATTTCACAGCGTTGAAAGCCTTTTCCGCCATTTGCGATATTTTTGGTAGTTTTCACAGCTGATATGACGACATTAGAGAAACGGGGGGATGTTATGTGTCTCGTGTTGTGATGGCGCGCATGAGATACCGCTTGGATAGCGTATCGGCTTTTGTTTGTGCGCATATCCATTATTGTGATGCAGCCATATGCCTGTTTAATTCCAGTGAATTTTGGAGGAGCAATCAGGCAGACCTCCATGCAAAGCTATAGTCATATCGATCTGATTCGCGTGTCAATTCAAACGCGGATATCATGTAGTGCCTGCGTGATGTTTTTTTTTTTCTCGAAAAGGTAGCTATGAGTGTCAACAACAGCCAAACAACAAAATGCTTACAACAGCATACGTCAACCGGCCGAAGTCTGTTGAAGGGAAGCGTTGACTCTACAGAGTTACTAGATTTATGACACTGCGTGACACTGTGTGTAAGATATGTTCCTTCTAAGCGTCTGTCGTGAGCACTCTTGCCTTTGTCATTTTGTTGTCAAATACAGGACTCGTGTTCAGTTTTGACTTTGAGATGCAGAAGTGCTGTCAGGTGGACACAAAATTAACATCTTTATCTTTCTCGTATTTGGCGTGTGGGGTGGGTGTGTTTATTTCGCTGTGGCGCTGGCTGCCAACCCCTGGCTGGGATGGCTGCGGCCGGTGACATCGGGCGCAGATTCTGCTGTTGAGCTGAAATTCCACGATCGGATAGTGGGGTCAGGGGTCAGGGCCCACACAGCAAGCTCTGCTGGCCTTTGGCTTTGATTCAAGACGCACCCAATCAAATCCGGACGAGCTACAGCCAACCCGACGTTCAGGGAAGTCATTAAAGGCAGGTACGACTGCATAATGATGAGGGGGCAATCAAAACGTCCAAGGGCGCAACGTCCAGCGTTCGTATCATCCAAGACCGCAGCGTTCAGCGTTAATAACATCCAAAATGCGTCCGATTCCGTGCCCCCTTGGGGGCGTTCATAGAATCCACGATCGCAGCATCCAAAATTGTGGCATCCAGTGTTCATAGCATCCAGAGATCATGACACTCAGAATAGTTTACTTCCTGACGCTAGATGACACTACAGTAGCATACTTCTTTCGACTTCTGCCGCTAGATCACTCAACAATGTAATATTTCCCTTTTTGTCGGCAGAGGGCATAGTCAACCTGGCATTCCACTGATGATCACGTGATGCAATTCCTGGCGGCCGTGTCCGGCCAGGACCGCTGCGTCCGCGGGACCGACACCGCCGTTGCCCCTGCCGCCGACCCTGGCTTCATGCAAAAGCATGTTGGCGTGACGGGTGAGGCTGGCGGCGCCGCCGAGGCATGCAAGTCGAGCGGCGAGGGGCTCATGTTCAAACGGTTCGGAGTGTGAGGGAGGCGGTGCGCTGACGCTCGCCGGCAGCGACTCAGGTGCGGCGGCTGCGGCGGCTGACTGCTGGCGGTATCGTCTCCTCCGGCTCGCTGCGATGGCCGTCGGTGCTGGCCGGCCGGCCAGTGAGATGAGGCCGTGAGCGCGGTCAGTGAGATCGAACCTTTCTGGAGGAGACTCGCCGCGGCTGGCGGTTGAGACTTGAGAGGAGGGAGGGGGGCACGCGGCCATGGCCTTCCCCACGGGTGACGAGGGAGCCCACAACTGGCAGAAAAGACATAGGTTTTTTATCACAAAACGCAACAAACCTGGACGCTTTTGGGCTTCCACGCGACCAAGAGCAGTCAGAAGTGAAAGTGAAGGCTCGCGAGCAGACAGAAATAAATATTCGCTGGTTGAGAGGGTGGCGATTGATACATTTCAAGAATCATCACGCTGCCTAGAGGTCCTACGCTGTTCCTGGGGCTCTATCTGTTCAATTGCAGGGCAAATCCGATCGCTAAGGAGCCCTCCGCATTGCCCTTTATTTCTTTACATTTGCTCGGAGGGCCTCGCGCTGTTTTCAGGACGCTTTCTGCTGGCGTGCCGGGACACCCTTGTCGATCAGGGACCTTCTACGGATTCTTCCCTTCGCTCGAAAGTCTCTACACGCTGGAGGTGGGGCCCCATGTGGTTCACTGCCGGGATATTCTAGATCGTTCAGGGGACCCTTCACGTTGATCTCGGTTAGCCCACTGACACACTCGCGATATGCACATGGGCCCTCTACATTGGTCTAGGGCGCTCCCAATTCAAATTCGCTTAAACACATTACCATTTTTAAAAACCGTTGATACCATGGAACGTTCTTTGTTGTGTAGTGTTGTGATTTGTTGCGACAGTGTCAAAAGTTCGTCGTATCGTCGCTTGTGGCTCTTCTTCGTGCTCTACGTGCCGTTACGTAAACAAATAAAGACCAGGCAAATGATGCGGTGAACTACCATCTTGGTTTGGTCGTAGAAAGGCAACTGATCTTAGGCGCCCAGGCGTCACGCTGCAGGCGTCAGCCACGGGTGTGCAAAGAGACCTCCTCAAGGGGTTCCCCGACCGGATGTCTGACACACACATACTGGGGACTCTTGTGCAGGCTAAAGCTCAGCGGTTGCCCCCCCCCCCCCCCCCCCCAGGCACATGTGATCCTGCTCCACCGTTATCTATTATCTTACATCCCATAGTTCTGAAGTGATCGTTTCTGGCCGAAAGGTCTTTTTTCCAAACAACCAAACCAAAAGAATCGTGTTTAAAGCTCGCAGGAAACCATCACCTTATTCAACTGACCGTGTATGTACGTTGATGTAAGTGACTGCTTTCCTTCACGCGAAAAAGCTCTATGATCACGGTTTCTCGTGGCCTTGAACAATACGCTGCCATTGAGATGGGTAAATAGTTGGCATGGTCTTCGATACATCATTGCCTGATTACGTCATGGTACCTTGCACAACATTCGTAGAGAGCCAACTGATGACCGTTTTGTCTGTAAATGGTGGTAACGAACGTCAGATATGAAGAACTCGACCACTATATGTTGTCATTTTCATGCAGCGTAATATTAGATTATTGAGATGTTTTGTATAAGACCTGCCAATCCTACGGCAAGTAAGTCTACAGCAATTAAGTAAGTGTGTTAAGTTCGAATTCCCACCTGAATAAGTATTTCTGTGCGGTATGTTTAGGATGTGAAGTGGATGCTTGAAAGGTGTATGCCAGTGCCAGGTAAATCATGGTATTCTCCGGAGACGCCTGTCCGGTACGATACAGGCGTGTGGATTTCTGTTCTGTCGTGATTGCTCTGCCTTGCCCTGTGTTACTTTGGGCCGACAGTAATTGCTGAGGGTCAGGAATACTTTTAAGTGAATTTCTTTTTAAATAAGGAGTGCTGAAATATCACGACGCGCCCTCTTCAAACATCGCCTGTTGACAATGGCAACCTAGGTTTATTGTAGGAACGTTGCTAGTTGAGCTGGCTTCTCAGTGACCATGTTCGTCTTGGAATATCCGACCTGTTTCTCCAAGCCGAGTAGTTAAAAAATTACGTAACATAGCTTTAACAGAACAAGCTCTCAAGCCTTAAAGGAAACACCCGGATGCTCGGCGTTGCAGTCTCCGTCGGCTACACGGCGTTTGCCCTTTTGCTGATATTTAGGTGGTGGCTGGTGAGCGGACCAAAACAGCATCGTTTCTCAAAAGATTGCGTTCGAACACTTCAGGATGCCAATTTAGCCTTGAACAGTTTTTTTTTGCTTGATCACATTTTACCAGTTGCCGACCATCATAACGTTTATATTTCTACTTGTTTGGAATTCAAAACACCACACAATCACGTACACACCATCTTGTGTCGCGACAACGTCACCCACGCCGCGTGCGCCGCCCCGTGAGCTACGGCAACAACTACCGCAGAGTAACATACGCCGTCCGCCGGCCGCGCGAGCGCGCTAGCCGGCCAACTGTAGACTCCGCCTGGCGGCACGGCGGCACAGTCACACCCCCAGCCGGCAGCCCAGTCCCACAGCTCCCTCTGAAGGGCCGCGGCTCTCAGCATTTAGTGTGGGCCCAACATAACACGGAGCACGGTAGGGAAGTCACGGCACAACAGAAATCCACGCCCCTGTGTCATACCACGCAAGTGTCACACGGGAATTCATAGTTTACCGGGCGCTTGCTTACATTTTTTTGAAGAATCCACTTCGTACCTAGACATACCGCACGGAAATAATTAAACAGGCGGGTATTCAAACTCCACACGAATATCTTGCGTCAGCAGAGTGGGAGTGAGTGTGAATGTGACACATGAGCGTGCAGCAAGCAATATAGTACAAATCAAAGCAATGTAGTACAAATAAATCCACACGAATATCCTGCGTCAGCAGAGTGGGAGTGAGTGTGAATATGACACATGAGCGTGTAGCAAGCAATATAGTACATGCACGTTGGAAACAAAACAATGCAAATGAAGTATATTGCTTGCATAGTGTTGAGCAGCGAGTCAAATGTGATTTCTTCTACAGAGTTCACTGCTGAAATCAAACTTCTAAGTTATTTTAAAGAACTTTGAAGAGACTGGTATAATTGATCAAGTCGTTTCGGTCTGACTTAGCGATAAAACGTAACTAAATAAGCAGTAGTAAAAAGTACAAAAAAGTGGAATACTCCATTTAATCTTCTTACACAAACTTCATCCTCTTTTCAAAAGGTGAATACCTTGATGTACGATTGGCAAGCTTTGTACAACCAAAGTCTAAATAATCCGGTTAAACGCTGCCAGCAAATCTAACAAAAATACGTTTCCCATCAATTTGTCGTGGTTATTAGGCTATTAATCTAGGTTAAGAATATTTGACTTACGCCGCTCTTCCACTGGATGGTGGATCGGAATCGATTACAGACACCGCCGCAAACCGGCACCACGAAATCCGCTGCAGTTTGTATAAGCTGCTTTGCTTGACCTTTTCATAAGAATATGTAACGAGCCGGCATACCTTGGGATTGCTATGAACTGAATTTAGGATCAATGCGATCAGATCTGGATCATGTGTTCCTGCTGCCCATAGGAAATCTCGACACGCCTAGGAAGCATATCCGTATCTGCTGTACATCCACTATAGTTTGATGAGGCTGCGTGTTAGCACTGTGGCTCACAGGCATTGTCTGCTTTACTTTATCCATCCCTTTCATTTTCCTGACAGCGCTAAGACAATATTGTTTGTTTACGACCTATTCTGATACTCTAGGAACGCACTGCCTCCTTTGTCCTAATGAACGTTATCAAAATGCGGGCAAGAATTTGTGTTGTGTTGGGCTAGCGACGACGCGAAATAAACCATAGTTAGGTAAAGGTTTTTTCACCTGAATATTTCTGTCAGAGTGCAGGAGGAGTGGGCAGTGTGAGCTTGCAGCATGGTTTACAAAAAATTAGCATTCGTCCTATAGTCAGACTTGCTATTTCAAAACATGACCTAAATAAAACGAAACCTAATCCAAAACGTTGAAAAGGCGCTCCCCCGAAATTTGAAGTCGTCTTCACGCATGCGTACTACGGAACTTTCACCTTTTGCCACCTGGGCTCAAAAACACACATCAGGATGTTTCTGAAATACATCTCGAACCATTCAAGGGAGGCTGAAACTGCGATTGTCCGCCAACTGGTTTGGCGACCGTTTTTAAATATTCTGGTGGCAAACTAAGATGAATGCAATAGACGGTATTTGTTCCATGATTCCGGCTAGAATTTCAGGCGACAACTCTATCCTGCCGTGTAGCGTTGGTCGGCATGTAGCACATTCGCAAAAAGATGCTAGAGAGTAAAGGATGGATGGCTGGCATGATTCATGAATTTGCATTACATGAACTTCTTTGTAAAAAGGGTTGGTAAGAAAAGTCACATATGCATCGGAGGAGAAAAGAGGCAGCAGAAATGCCCAGGAAACAGGGTAAGGTTGTTAGAATTTGCCAGGAACTGCAACTGGAAACGATCGAAAACTAATATAACTTCAAAAGATTTTAATTCAGGTTCAAACTCTTACCGAAGTAACCATATTATAGGGCTCCTATTCCACAGATATCTTCGTTGCAATTATGAAAAAATGGAGGCATCCAAGATGGGTGACGTGAACATGTCACTGAGTATGATTTTCCGCACGAAGTGTCTGCTAACTAATGATCACCTAATATATTGGACATGTCATTGTTATCGGAGCTGCTAAAAATAACGAGGCATCGATTTGACATTCACTTTTTGAATACTTAGAGGGAATGTTCAACATTTGACGATATTGAGATCAGCATCAGATATGATTGGTGAAGCTGAGTTGTAACTATTGGTAAGACTTCAAGGCTCAAAAACGACTCATTTAGGAAAATTTTGAAGCTTTAAAAATGCGCCCCACTACGTCATCATTGATGACGTCGTGGAATGGTTTTGTGACAACAGTAGTGCCAGGCAGCATCTGGCAGCCAGACCTAAAAAATGCCTCAAAACACGCTTAATTTTTCGCCAGCCAGCCGGAAGGCCGGTCAGCGAACGACGTGTTTGTGGATTTTTGTCTTGACACTGGTCAAAAAAACTGATGTAGAAAAGCTTTGGTGGACTGTTTGACTTACGCAACGTAGCGATCGCCTGCTTGTGTGGCAGATTATTCAGAATCTGTACGATAAAAAACACGATTTGCTGTGAAACAATCATATAGTGTCGTTAGTCTCTTACCGACACCTGTCACGGGCTGTTGAGGACGCCAATACTGAACTGTCGACCTGTCCTTACCCGCAGTGCTGTAGTCGTGACATTGATATCTTGTGATGTACGCAGCATTTGTTTTTTTTTTGTTATTTGTAACTGGAAGTACAGTCACATGCCAAATGTAACAATGAATCTGTGGCATTGTTATGAACTGATCAACAAATCGTTGTTATTGGTATGTTTTAGATGGTAAGGCTGAGCCACCAAGAATGCTTTTCTTGCACGGTATTGTTTTATGCAATCGCTAGTTAGCCCTGACATAATAATTGTGGTGCTATGGCATTCCGGCTCGCAATAGTCCTTTGGCACCATTACATCAGCTGTTACCAGGCATCCATAAACTATAAGCTGTTTACTCATAGGCTTGACATAGAGCAGTCAACCAATGTGGTACATTGCGAAATGGTCCAAGTCAACAGCGTCATTGTGGCCTACGTCAGTGCTGAAATGTGGCATGGCATAATGAACAATGATATGGTTTTTGTACTGCAATACCCTGCTGCATTCATAATAAATGCCATCATGAGAAGATGGGTTAAGCATGCATTCTTGTAGTAACTCTGCATTTGACTGGCCAAACACCATGACATGATATGACTGGCCAAAAAACACAGGGTACGACATACAAATCAATTTCAGCAAGGCAAGCAGCGAGTAAGTGGCTTCACTTGTTCAGCCTGTTTTGTGAATCCACAAAACGTGGGTAACTCAGACGTAAACACATCTTTGGGAAGGCACATTCTGCATCCAACGATAATGAAAACTAGCATTTCACTCCCCAACAAATATCAAATGATATTCCACCAGGAGCTGCGCTCCTCAATGGACAATGCCTAACGCCCACCAGGACAAGCAAAGCAGGGCTAGCTGGTCATGACGAATGCAAACTACTGGGATCGGAGTGTCAGGTGCGGCTGTTCGCCAGGCTCTCTTTCGCCAATCTCCAGTCTCGTCCGGCAGATGTCAGCGGTGCAAAATTGGGTATGCCACACCGGAGTGCCCCGACGGACCAGTGATGGTGACCTGCATACGCTTGTCCACGATCCGCCGATCAGATCAGCCCATTTAAACGAGGCAATTTTCTAAGCTTGATACATGTTACTCCCAAGTGTGTTTCCGTCAAGTTCTAAATCTACCGCGACGCCGAAATGGCACAAATAGGATGCACGCATGAGCGGTTCAAATTATGTGTCAGTGCGGTGGGTGGGCGCGGCGCAGCGTTCGCGCCGGCGCACACGCTGCCCGGAGAGAGCGACGGCCCGATGCGGGCAGCGCGGCGGCAGCTGGGCACGGCTCACCCCAGGCACAGAGTCAACGTCAGCAGCACGTCGAGTCCCCACTTCTCGCCGTCACTTTCCGACTTGTAGATTCGGGCGGACACGTAACCGGCGGGTGTACCCAGACAGACGCACAGCATGAGGCCACAGGTCATCAGCGAGCCGCGGTTGACCGGCGACAGGAAGCCCAGACACGCGAACACTGCAGGGGCCGGTCAGAGGCCAACACAAGACGCTGATATGGACGGTCGGAGGTCAGCGTCGATACTGGTGCAGACTGTCAGAAGCCAACACTGGTGCTGGTACAGGTCAGCGACGCAACACAGGCAGGACAAAAAGCAGTTAATTGAGTGAATTAGGCATTATATGTTAACTTCCTGAATTAATTCTCAGTTTACGATGAGCGCTATGTGTTCATGTCATTACAATATGCATCCACTTTCCCAAAAATTAAAACGGCCTTAACAGCAAAAAACAACAAAAAACCCCTAGGCCCCTGATCTTCCCACTGCGCGGACCACCAAGTCACAGTAATCCCCTTCAAACGACGGACGTCGCACAGTCCCGGTAATTATATCACATCTTAAAAGAGGGCCAGGTGTGAGGACAGTGTAATTGCTGGGTTAAGCATGGCACGGACAACCATCACCGCAGGGCCGGCCCGAACACGGCTGAGGCACGAGGGCCACCATAGCGGCCGCGAGTCACCCATCGAGTGTGGTGAGCGTCATGGAGAACACCTGGACACCGGAGCCGATCAGCACGGAGAGCAGCTGCCGTGCCGAGGCGGTCGAAACATGTCGCCGTACATCAGCTTCTAGCCAAACCCCTCCTGAGAGTCGTCGCCCGACTCGATCTGACGGGCAGCCCGCCGACTGCCACTCCCCAGCCCCGGCCGGGGACGGCTACCACTCCCTAGCCACGGTCAGGGACAGCTGTCATTTCCCAGCCACGGTCAGGGACGGCTGTTACTCTTGGCTGTCACTCGGCTGTCACCACGGACGACTGTCACTCCGGATTCTGGTCCCGCCGGCCTACGCACATGAAACCAGCTACCAAGCTGCAAGACCCGTGATGCCCGACAGCTCTGCTACACTCGGCCAACAAGCGGATTCGGGGCCTAGCTACCCAGCTGCCAGACCCGTGACCGAAGCCGCAGAGCCGGCTAGGCCGGCTCCGCGGCTTCCGGGCGGAGTCGGCCGAGCCGGCGGCGCCGCGGGTCGACCTGAGCTCCGGCGCACCGCGCGGGCCCCGCACCGTCGGCCGGCCGGCGCACCTGGTTGTAGCGAGCGATGTCCTGCAGTGAGCGCAGCATGATCATGGCCACCGCGCCGGAGTGGAAAAGAGCGATCACCAGCAAGTGCAGGATGGAGAACCACTGGATGTTTGCGTTCGGCAGCGAGTTCAGCAAGTAGTCCGAGCGCGACGATCACTTTTGAGATCGTGCGTCTCCTGAGAGCGATAGCAAACTGGCGCGGTCAGCGGTGCGGCCTACCAACGGACAACGGATAAGCACCGCCCAATGGAGCGCAACAGACGGGTACGGTCAGTCGAGTCATGTGGAAGATAACGGTGCGAGTGTACTGGATTATGACCTGGCGGCCAACTCAAGTGGGAGACGACGGAGTGGTTGTCTGATGAGGGGCCTGGTCCTTAATGAGGGGCCCGGTCCTCGTCGAAAGTGGTGGAGCACGAGTGCTGGACTCTAAAGGAGGGTCCGACTCACATTGGGGACAACACGGAAGGTATGCTGGACCTTGACATGGGCCCTTCAGACGCAAAAGGTGTTTGGGCAAGTACGCTGGACCTTGGCGAGGGTCCCAGCACACGAGGCAGGTCCTGAAGCGTGCGGACGGCGAGCCCCACTCACGTGGAATGTGACGGAGTAGGTGTACTGGACGCGGACGGCGCCGGCGGCCGACCGGTCGCGACCGCTGATCTCCACAGCCGGCTGCGAGCCGTCGCAGCGGACGCCGTCAGCGGCCCGAGCCGACGCCAGACACGCTACGTGCCGTCAGCGGCCCGAGCCGACGCCAGACACGCTACGCGCCGTCAGCGGCCCGAGCTGACGCCAGGCACGCTACGCGCCGTCAGCGGCCCGAGCCGACGCCAGACACGCTACGCGCAGCCAGCGGCCCGAGCCGACGCCAGACACGCTACGTGTAGTCAGGGGTGCCGCACAACCCAACGGCCGGCCCACCACTGCTGCTTCGATTTCTGGTCCGGATGTTTCGCGACTGCACGCGGATGAGTCGCGGGAGAGAAAAACATAAGCTCAGAACACTTAAATGATCGACTGAACCCTAGTAAATATCGTCAATAGATTGATTGTGTAGCTAAGTTTGACATAAAAACCCTGATGAACACACCGATACAGCTACAAAGCATACCACTGCCTTGGAAGGAGCTGCCCCAGGTCTCGTTGACGCGACTGTGGTGGGTTATGTTGAAGTCCAGGTGGTTGTACACGTAATACACGCGATACGAAACAGCCGCGGCCATTTCGCGGCGGAGCGCCACTAGCGCTACCACCGGTGACAGTTGGGATTCAATAAATTAGTATTTTTACTGAATAAAGAAGGAAGCGATGTCTTACGCAGTACCGTGCAGCCTCCAAAAATTCATGGATAAAATATGTTCTTACTTTATTAAGTTCAAGCATGCATACAACATTGGTAAGCTGGAAATTTATGGCTTCAATGGCATGTAGCAACCCAAATTAGCCAGCATGATCCAATATAATAATCAAATTAAGTAAAGGTACAAGAAGATGCCCAAGTAACAAGTGAAGATGCCCCACTGGAATGTGAAGCAGAATAAAACAAGCTTTCTGCTGAACTAATTGGATAGGAGCAGAGTAATGGGTTAGTCTGCTTTTTGAGTCGTTAGTTCGCTCAGCGGCCAGCACTTCATTGCGCTTATTGGCCTGAATGTCCAGCATTACAGAACAGGACGTTGAATTGATAATGCCCCACCAAAATGAAAAAAAACATTCAATTTGTAACCTGTTGGTACCAAACGCACACCAAAAAGCTTTCATATAAGCTGCTTTCGGGGCCCATGCCTTTTACATCGTTATTCAGTATCGTGGCAGCCGTTGTGCAGCATAAGCCTAAGCATAAGCATAAGAAGGGACTGATAATTACAAACACCGCCACCTAAATAGCAAAACACGTTTCATTTTAGACACTTTTTCAATGGTGCCTCGGGCTCGTCGACTGCAATGGTCATTTTGCGCCCATAACGATTATTTGAGACATTTTAACACAAATGGCTTAGGAAAGCATTGGCTTAAGATGACTAGTGGCGTAAGCAATACATTTTACTTAGCGCAAGGAAAAGCTCATCATCAATCAATGAAGGAAACTATCCAGGTCCTTAAGCGTGAATATACAGTAAAAGTGTCCCACTTGAATACTTAAACACGTCTTACAGGTTACTGATACCAAATTATCTCACTGAAATCCGGCTTATCAGCTTTTAGGCAATGCCTATGGTTATGTATTGTTTAGGTCCGAGATCGATTGATTCTCCAAACGATGGGTAAAAATCATGCATGCCCAAAACATGCCAGACTGCTAACAAATGTGGCCGTCTGGATACATTTCATTAAACATCTGTTCTTTTTGGGTACCTACCACATATTGACAGGCCAACGGACTGTCAATACGTGGTACATGTGAATCAAGCGGACTTTGATCCCGCACACTTGCGGAACATAAACATGCGGTTTTTGGAGCTTGTTATAAAAAACATTCAGCAACTCATCAGTGACATGCAGAGCCAAAACTATGTCCAGAAATCCAGAACATATATTTTTTGCTTACCACACAGTCATCGTGGCATGGCACGTGCATATGCATACGCATGCATACACACACGATCATACATCACTTCAGATTATCAGTGGCAGCTAGCAGCCGACGGCCGCGCTGCAGCAGGACTCGCATCATCCCGTCCTTCAAGTTGGCCGCGTGAAAGTAAAAATTGGTGACCGAATGATTTAGTTTTTCAACCTGCTGTCGAGTGAAACATTGCAACGAACCAACTCGCCCAATGATTTCCGAAGCATAAAAAGTCTGCCAAGCACGACGACGAAGATAAACACGCAATGACTTTCTGGCGATCCGCTTTATCTAAATTACTGAACTCTACCTTTCCATCTCGAACGGTAATTTCACCTCGGCACGTGATTTTACTTTGAAGTGCGCTGACAAACCGCTGAACTCTTTTCTCCGGAATTTCGCGTCGGACGGATGAAAGCGATAATAATCCTACCCAGCGGGATCGCATGCAACAAGTTATCACGCGCCACACCAGGCTGACCTGGAGACAGAGCATTACGCGCCTTACCCGTCTTGTAATATTGGCACTTTTTGGCATCACAGAAAACACAGGCATAACTACTGTTCGCGGCCTGCATGCCACACACAAGAAGGGTAAACTTGCAGTCTGCGCCTAAATAAAAGGTGAATT
Organism: Pollicipes pollicipes; assembly: GCF_011947565.3. Classification (NCBI taxonomy): domain Eukaryota; kingdom Metazoa; phylum Arthropoda; class Thecostraca; order Pollicipedomorpha; family Pollicipedidae; genus Pollicipes; species Pollicipes pollicipes. The sequence continues at coordinate 20,756,450 of NW_023595962.1, forward strand.
TTCGGGGAGTGCCCTCGATATCAAGACCTTCATTTTGGAGAAATTCGATTCCAGCATTGATATCTCTTAGAGTCGCTTCTAGAGCTTCGCATTTTTCTGGCGCTAAGCTGATGCCGAGCAGCTGTGGTCGGCACAGTGCTGGAGTTGGCTCGTCAACGAGGCTCACGGAAAGGTTTAGGACGTTCCCATACTTCCCCACCGGAGCACCATCCCCTGTAACGAGATATTCGTTTGATCAAGGTTTAGCGGAACTTCTTTGCTAGATACTTAGAAGGCAAGGTTACATGCCATACAAAATATGGCCATATTAGCCACGTTAAAAAACTACAGCCTAAAGCAGCGGAAGCAACAAGGTACGAAATGGCCAGATGTGTCATAAAAATTGGCTCTGTGACATAAACCTATTAAACGACACTGTAAATCGATATGCCTTCACTTACTGTCAGCATGACCTCACCTGACAATTTCACCCGAACCGTACCGTCCGGGCCATTCTTCACTGACGGCGATAGCAAAGATAAACGTCGTTAAATTTCCGTCGAACTCCCTGATTTTCCATCTCCTCCACCTCAATTTCACGATTCAGCCTGGGGAAGCGAAACCATGTAGAGTGAGTCACCATACACCCGACAAAACTTGTAGGCAGCCAATCAACGGTGAAAATACAGGAAGAATGGCTCACCGCAGCATAGACACACGTTTGGACACCCCACACCCGACTTGAATAAAATGGGAAAATGTCGTTAAACTCGCTCGCGCAAAAAGACCCGCACAATTTAAGGCAACAAAACGTTCGGGAAATTATCCGATCATCTGACCTGTTGCGCCTCGCCTTGATTTGGTGTAAGCGTGGCAGTCTGGGAGCAACGGACGCTAACCGACGGTACTTAGGGAAATGCTTGCGTCATCCAAAATTGGGGGCCAAGTCAACATTGGGGAGGGGGCCCAACTCAGCTTTGGGGTGAGGGTCCTCATAAAAGGATACAAATCGACATCCGTGCTCAAACACAACCAAACACACATCTGCAAGGTGCGAAAACTCAGAACGCTTGCAATGCACGCACAAATATTGTCGCGAAAACGGGCTTGTTCGTTGCATCGAAATTACACACCCGTTCCATTTAGCGGCACAGTTTAAGGCGCGCAGATATGGAGTTACCACGATTACAGCAATATCAACGCCAGCTAGCCAACATCATCCATGCTGAAGGAAGATTTGCAGATTCACGACCCATGCATGACATACAAAACACAAGCATACCTTAAAATGGTCATATGTGATCCTACCAAGGTGCTACTGTGCGTTGTAACATAACTCTATTTGAAAAGTCTAACATCTTACCCATGTATCTCCGCAGCACAACGAAGAAGCAGTTTGGGAAGCTCTCGCTGGCAAACTTGAAATGCTTATCATATGTTCTTTAGAAGTCAACGCTCCGCCGAAATTTCATCACCGCGTCTATAATATCGGGGTATTAGTAGTGCTTTTGAATCAAGTAGTGATCCATGGGCCTGACTAGCCCCTGTCATTCATGTGTATCACCAACGGTTCATTTGTGCTAAGTGCCAAATGCGTGGCGCGGAAAATACTAAATAATTTCACCATCCTTGACTCGCGTCTCAGCGTTTCTTTTGCTTTTGCTCAGTTAAACATATTGATGTTGGGGCGGTGCTTGTTGGATTTCATTATGATGTGTTTAAATATTTTGTGTATTATGAACGAAAGCTAAAGAAGTGTGTTGTGCACGATGCTGTTTGTGTTGTGCTGATGCTGTAATATGTGAACCAACAGGTTCACATATTGCTGGTAGCAATATGTGAACCTGTTGGTAATGTTAAAGGCCCAAGTTCTTCTCTTTTCATGATTCTGGTGTAGTGTGGCATTGGGCCGCCAGTTGCAGCAAGCTGTGAGTGCTTTGGATGCTGTCTTGCACTTTGCTTGTGCGTTTGTATGTTTCTTTAACTGCATTTGCAAAGACATGTATGGTCCTGGTGGTGCAAGATATACCATATTGTTGTTATATGGTGACGCCGATGCATCTCTTCAATTAATCCTGGTACTGCTCCGATAACTTGACTCTATTTTGATTTTTGCTTGAAAGCATTCTGAGGTATGACATATTAGCATGACATTAATGACAGCCAGCAAACCGTATAATGCTGCGAATATTTATGGACATAGCTGAGTTGCTATTCCATCTGATAACATATCATGTTGTTAGGGACTGAATCCCAAGTCACGCCAATTTTTTATTCTCACATCATCTTACTTAGGTATTAAAGTGCACAGAAGCAGCATTATGTGATGGAGGAGAAATAATTTCCATGTAAGTGATCAGATGCGGAACTTTTGCAGCTGTCCCGTTACATGCTTCAAAGTCAAGCCTAATTACTTGCTGTATGAGTCCAATTATGTCAAAGGTACCATAAAGGGTGACTCTGCCCTTGAAAGCTGATGATGACTATAGCACCCAACTTCGTTTGCTTAGATATGCCAGGGACCTGCGGTGAAATTGTCAGACAGGTGCCTAAGATGGAGGCATGGAAAAGGGGCATCTTAGGTCTTTACATTGATAACAAATGTCAGAAGACTGTATTGCCGTTCAAAGACACTGGACAAGCATCTGTGCCACAAGCCACCAATAGTGAGAACTGTACATGCTGTATAGAAAAGGGATGCTGTGACCAGACCTTTTACTTATGCCCCATTGCTGTTGATGCTTAGAATAAGGACATTGTATGGCTGCTCTTGGTATTGAGAAAATCATGCTAGAGTGTGTTATTCATGCATAAATAAAAGTGATCTGCACATGGGCCTTGTCTTGTTGTCACGAAAGTTTGCTGTCATTAATTCCCGGCAAAATAAAACTTCTACCACTTTGAAAATGATGAAATCTGCATTTTAAACAGGACATGGGCAAGTGGTAGCTATTTACGGAGCAGGCTCAAAATCAATTTACCTTACCTTCCCGTGGCTATTGCATGTCTTTCAAAGGTCGGAGTAGGTTGTGACAAACAACAGGTTTTGATCTCTTCAGGCAGAGATGACCTGATGCAAGATTAAAAATGATTGTATTGGATTCCTGTGGCATAAGCAATCCGTAGGCATATATAACATGACTAGCTTACTGCGTGTCATGTTGACGGTGTGTGACCCATTTTAGCATCCTACCTACATCTGACTATGTGCTGACCAGAACAAAATTGTAGCTGACGTTTAAGCTGCATAGCGCAAGTAAAATGGACGTAAAAATATTTCAAATCATTGGTCGCGTGAACGCACCAAATTATCAGGCTAATGTATGGAACGACCTTGACCTGACCCCGCTGCAGCATTTTCAAATTCGTAACACAGCATCTTCAATTAGCCAAGCAGCACATACTTTTTGAAGTAATGAAATGCCTCAATCGACCCAGCCCCTGCAAACATGTAACGGGTGGTGTGCAGGCCTTTGCCCTGACCTTCACCTTTCATGTCAGTATGATTTCTAGTTGCTGATTCTTTGAGATGCCCCCGTTAACTTTTCCCTTTGCATATATATTTCCAGCTTAGGCAACACATTCCTGAAAAAAGTGTTGTGAGAGTTTTGTCTATGTCTTTACAGCCCGAGGCGTTCGGTTGGGACGCCAGCCAATTAATGATTAATAAATCTTGCAGCTGATGTTATGGCCTGTTCGGAAAATAAGCAGTCTTGTTATGCTCCAGCCAAAGCTATTTAATGGCTTCCAGTCTTAGAACCGTTTCAAAAAGCCGAAGGAACTGCAGTAGGCATGTATACGCCGTTGACCATTACGTGCCGATTACACTTGTGACGTCATCAGTCAAAGCAGCAGAATTTGGCCGGACGGTTATGCCTTCTGTTCTAAGGACTTGGGCCTGACATAGCGGCTCTTTTTATACTGGCTGGACGGGCGCATGTCGGCGTTGTCAGGGTTGCAAATACAAGACAAATTCGCGTGCGCGAACGTGACGTCATGGACCTGGCTGGATGTACACAGAAGTGTAGGCGTGTGTAAATCGGCTCGGATATGACGTCATCCACACAGGAAAGCCCTTGTCAGAAAATCGACTGATCGAGTCGATATACATGCTCCCTTTCGCTGTATGAGCAAGTTCAGCCGCAAGGTCTTGCCAAACATAACGGCTTTTGATCAGGATCGTGTTTTGCACGTGGCAGAAATATACTACAAACTATACTATGCCTGATAATAGCGTGAAAAGGCCCTGGCAGTCTAGGAAGCTTGTTGTTTGTGGATAGCCCAACTGCGGGTTCAGAGCTCAACGGAGGACCTTGGAGCGACACAAATCAAGGATTCATCCGGTGCCTCCTGGTGCTGAGAGGAACAGCGGCTTTGAAGTAAGATGTCGAGCATTGCTGGTGTAGGCCTCTCACGCTGCCCGATGCACCTCAAACTTAGCGTTATAACCAGTGGTAAGCGTGAGATGAGACGCTTTCAACTTCGTTTGCAACTGCCGACACCAATAACGGGTGGCTTTTGCACTAAGTAATCAGGATCATGTTAGGAATTGCGAAGCCTACACCTGTAATACCAATGATGCTGCGCAAATCGTGAAGGTCGCCAACTTTTCCAGCTCATTGTACGATGACGTCACAAAACGAAAAGTGATTTTGTTTCCTGGTGCTTGTAAAGCCATTTTATCGTGCAATGTAGGGCTGCAGGAATGCAGCTTTGCCGAGATCGTAGTCGTAAGGGAGGCGAGCGACAGGAAGAAAAATGTCTGAACTGGCCTCCAAAATGCAGGTGACACAATTTTCTTCCTTGGCACCAGACCTGTGCCGGGTTCCGAAGATTTCTTTCCGGGAACCAGTTCCTGGTTTCTAGTTCCGGAACCAGGAATAGCCCAGAAACCGGTCTGGCGATAAGTCGCAATATCCAGCGAGAACCAGGACCCAGCTTGACAATAAGCTGAAAGATCCAGCAAGAACCAGGATCTAGCTTGACAATAAGCCAAAAGATCCAGCAAGAACCAGGATCCAGCTTGCAATAAGCCAACAAAATTCAACAAGAGCCATGATCCAGCCTGACATGAAGACGAAAGATTCAGCAGGAACCATGATCCAACCTGACACTTAACTGAAAGAGCAAGCTAGAACCAAGATCCAGCCTGGCATTATGTTGAGGGATCCAGCAAGTACCAAGACCCAGCCTGGAATATGCATAGTGATCCAGCAAGAACCGAATTCCAGCTCAGGCTTAAGATGGGGATTCAATTTTAGCAAGAACCAAGTTCCAGCCCAGGCTAAAGATGGGGATTCAATATCAGCAAGAACCCAGATCCATTCTAAAATTATCTTCAGGAACCAGCAAGAACCAAAATGTTACCAGGAGTTCTTCACAGCAGTTGCTGCTCACACTCCCCACTTTTTCAGATCCAGCAATGTGTGCTGCTCCTAATGTAAATTAATGCAATTAAGTCTATGAACATTGCTGGTTATCTGCTTAGGCTGTTCCTCACATACCATAAAACACATCTGCTATCCTTCAATTTTAATAACACTACAACTTCAGAGGAACAGTCAGTGACTTGTCACCATACAGATATGATGCAGACCTGCTAGATCTGCAACTAGCCTGTTAGCTGCCTAATGTTGTCCTGAAAGTAATGGTTCGCTCTTGCGTAGATCACAACAATAGTGAATACTATATATATATATATATATATATATATATATATATATATATATATATGTCAGCATGTATCAGAATAGCACAAAATGATAACCAACCAATTCGCGCAAGAACCGCCCACATCGCCTCGCACACCAAAGTGGCGTCACCGCGCGTCACTCATTGAGGCCCCAGATCAGGAAATTAGTATTGTTTATCTAAAGCCTGAAGGGTTTATGACGTCACGGAACTACGGCTGCTAGTGGTGAGGTTACTTCATGTGAGAATGCGGGACAGCATTTCTGTTTTATTGACTCCTTATTGCTCACACCAAAACACACCATCTAGCGTGTAATAATCAATTCAAATCACCCACAACAATATCAGACACAAGCAAGGTTCGCATTTGTTGAAATGCAGCTTCTGATGGTAAGGGTGACATTTACGCAGGAGCTGATGCCAGTGCTTACAAAATAAATAATGGGAACCAACATAGAAGTCTTGTGTTGTTGGAAGAAACAGTGGGAACCAAGATCCAGGGTTTTGCTTCGTACAAGAACCAATGGGAACCAGGATGCAGCATAATGCTTTGTCAAAAGGATCCATTGGGGACCAGGATGTAGGGTTTTGAGTTGTCGAAAGAACCAGTGAGAACCAGGATCCAGGGTCTTGTTTTGTTGAACGAACTAGTGAGAACCAAGATCCAGCGTCTTGTTTTGCCGAAAGAACCAACGGGAACCAAGATCCAGGGTTTTACTTTGTCGAAAGATCGAGTGGGAACCAGGATTCAGGGTCTTGTTTTATCAAAAGAACCAGTGGGAATCACGATCCAGCATATTGTTTTGTCGAAGGATCCAGAGGGGACCAGGATCCAGCATCTTGTTTTGTCAAAAGAGCCAGTGATAACCAGGATTCAGCATCTTGTTTTGTCGAAAGAACCAGTGGGAACCAGGAACCAGTGTTAGGAACCACGCACATGTCTAGTTTAAACTAAGGCTCATGATCTAGATTTGCGCTTCGAAATGCGAGCTTTTAATCTTTCGAAAGTTGGAGATGAAGACATTGCGGTGGTCGAAAGCATCTCCTGTGGATCATCAGCTGTTCCTTATTTGAGTGATCGGAGACAGGTTTCTGCGTGGAGGACTGACGACCGTACCGGTAACCCACAGAGCGCCCCAGGAATCCATAGTAGGTCAGCTTTCATTTACCCTATTCATGAACGACTTGCCCATTCACCTGTCACATGGGCGCCTCATCTCAAATGCAGATGACCGAGAGATGATGACCAGCAGTTCTCACTGGTTCCTTCTCACTGGAACTTTTGCTTTTGTCTCTTGTCTACCTCCTAGATACGCCAATGATTTCCGGGCGTTCAAATATCGTCCTGGCATGCAATCTCTAGTTATAAGCTATCTATGTGAGTTTGATGGGTCGCAATACATCGCTGAATATGGTAAACGTGATGGACCAACCATACCGAGTTAACCTTTTTGTTTGTTTTCTTTCCTTCCTATGGTCACCAATGAAAGATATTTGAGCCTTCTTTTTCACCGTTTTTAGCTTTGGTAAGGAGGAATTACACGCCGTTTGGTTTTCAGCAATCGGACAAGCAGCCTTCGAGACCTCAGTCTTATCCACCTCATCCAAAGATGGATGTGTGACAAAATTTATAAATACCTATTGAATAAACTAGCAAATAATTTTTGGATTTATGAATTCATGAATAAGGATTTATGAATACCTATTAAGTAAACTAGTAAATAGTTTTAAAACAGGGAGTGGTTAAGAATGAGAGGGGAAAAAGTCCTTGGAGCAAAGAACGGTATTACAAAGCACTTCCCAGCATGTTGCATGTATGTAGCTTTTATACACGGGGTGGATAATCGCTATCACAGACAGTTTAATCGAAACAACTAAGTGCTCGCCTTACTATCTCAGAGCACCGTTTTCTCGGCCGCAAATCGCGTCGAAATGTTGCCGATATCGAAATTATCTTCGATGCGGGGCCCAATGCGTTGACTACTAACAAGAAATCCACTCGGTAATTACTACCTGATGGAGGCTCTTCAGAGATAAGTGCATTTATACCAGATATCTGCCTCTAATACCTCTGTTGTTCAGCTAATCTACGCTCTTTACACGCAATTTAGAACAGTCATGATGTCTTTCCTTCAATACGCGATAGAAAGCTCTTCAACCAGTACTCATCGACCATGCCGCGAGATGTCAAGTCAAAGTGGTCCACCGCTGCCGCTTACCGTCAGTGTGTCTCCAGAGCTAGGCCAGAAAAGGTCGTAGACCACCCATCAGGACCCAGAGCGTCAGCGTGATGGTACCGTGGCTCAAAGTGGCAGTCGGCTCTGCACTCGCCCTCAATTTCTCCATACCGCTGTTGGTGATCGGTCGGACCAAGACACTGCATGACGAGCGGATGGCGCTGCTCGTGGCGAACCTGGCGCTCGGCGGCCTACTGTTTGCACTGAATCTGGTGCTGGTCGGTTGTCTGGATCTCATTTTTAACCACGTCCTGTATGCAGCCTGCCAGTCCGTTCAGATCGCTGCCACGTGTTTCGGAATCGCTCTGAAGATGACGCAGATGCTGGTCGCCCTCGACCAGTTCATCGCCGTCGTCTATCCGCTGCATTACCGCGACATCATGGACCGCTGGATGAAGTGGCTGCTTGTTCTGCCTTGGCTGGCTTTCCTGTTTGCGGCTGTGGTGGGGGCCGCCTGCTCTGCCCTCCAGTTGGAGACCGTCTACCAGTTCGGACAGCGCGTCGGAGAATTGACTGAAGTTGGACAGGACTGTCGCTGGGAAAAATTGCCGAGCGTTTTTATGCTTTTTGTTGAAGCCTTTCTTCTCTTCGCTTCGGTAGCCACCGGATTTTTGTTCGTCCTCGCTGGAATTACAGGACTTCGACGGAATCAGGTGGAGGTGATCTCGGCGGGAATCACTGACGGCACTGCAAACATCTTTGCTCTGACTCGTACTAAATCTTTCAAGAAAATTGTCAAAGCTTTGTCGCTCTTCGTCATTCTCGACATCATCGGTGGTGGTCTCAGGATCGGCACCCGCTGGATCAGCATGCCCACACTGGTATCAATACTCCACCTTACTCGTCTCGGCTGCTTGACTGCCGAAGCGTGGGTCTACAGCATGAGCCACGTGCTTATCCGCAAGGCGTTCAGCAGCAGCCTCCAGCCCCTTCGAAGCCTGTTTCGTCGTGGGGAATCCGGCATCTCTGCCCAACCATCAGGCTAAACGCAAGATGGCGTGCAGCTCCTCCGCTGTTGAAACATCTAGGTACAACGCTGTTGAATGACGAATGTCTACGCCCGGTTTTCACTCGTTCATTGGTTGTCCCTAGCTGTTTAATGTTTCGAAGCCTCGACTCCTCGGGTGACTCCGTGGTTCTCACTCCATCTGAGATAGAGACTTCTCAGTTGTTTCCTCGGCCTTGACCCCTTTGCAGGGTAATACTCTTCGGGTGCTCGTCCTTTCACTGTTGTCTCTGGTCGTGACGCGCGCGACGAAAGCCACGGAGCGGCTCGGTGATGGCCACGAGTTCTGCATATGGCTTAGTCAATGTAATCTGTGCACCCACGATGTAACACTATTGCACGCAATGCAACATTTATGTGCGTTATCTGCGTTGGAGCGCTCAACGGACTGCATCAATCACCGGATGTCGGATGGATCTGCAATCGCATTGCACTGCGCCAGAAAAGCTGGGCAACGCAGGAAACAGTGATAGTGTTATAACACAACTGGATCTACATCTTGACCGGATAAAAACTACTTGACCTTCCACACATGTTAATTCAGGCTAAAACTACAACCGAAATAATCATATCATAGGGCTCCTGATCCACAAATATCTTCGTTGCAATGATGAATATATCTTGAATCCTTATACCCCTCTTGAATCAATTTTTTTTCATGTTTGTGACGTTCAGCTAGCTTACGCTTGGCACACATACTTTGGAAAGAGCTCTAATGCGTTCGTTGAAATACGCGTCAGTAAATCCCGAAATAATTGGTCATTTACCATACCGCGAGATGTCAGGTCAAAGTAGATCACCGCTGTCGCTTACCGTCAGTGCGGCTTGAGAGCTAGGCCAGGGGAGGTCGTAGGCCGCCCAACAAGACCCAGAGCGTCAGCGTGATGGTACCGTGGCTCAAAGTGGCCGTCGGCTCTGCACTCGCCCTCAATTTCTCCATACCGCTGTTGGTGATCGGCCGGACCAACACACTGCATGACGAGCCGATGGCACTGCTCGTGGCGAACCTGGCGCTCGCCGACCTACTGTTTGCACTGAATTTGGTGCTGATCGGTTGTCTGGACCTCATTTTTAACCACGTCCTGTATGTCGTCTGCCAGTCGGTTCAGATAGCTGGCGTCTTTCTTGCAATCTCTTTGAAGATGGCGCAGATGCTGGTCGCCCTCGACCAGTTTATTGCCGTCATCTTTCCGCTGCATTACCGCGACGTCATGGACCGCTGGACAAAGTGGCTTCTTGTTCTGCCATGGCTGACCGTCCCGTTTACGGCTATGGTGGGGGCCGCCTGTTCTGCACTCCAGTTGGAAAACTTCTACCAGTTCGGACAGCGCATCGGAGAACCGACTGAAGTTGCACAAGACTGTCGCTGGGAAAAATTGCCGAGGGTTTTTATGTTTTTTGCTGAAGCCTTTCTACTGCTCGTTTCGGTAGCCACCGGAATCTTGTTCGTCATCGCTGGAATCACAGGACTTCGGCAAAATCAGGTGGAGGCGATTTCGGTAGGAATCACAGACGGTACTGCAAACAACTTTGCTTTGACTCGTACCAAATCTTTCAGGAAAATTGTCAAAGTTTTGTCGCTCTTCGTCATTCTGGACATCGTCGCTTTTGGTCTCAGGATCGGCACCCGCTGGGTCAGCATGCCCACACTGGCATCTATACTCCACCTTGCTCGTCTCGGCTGCTTGGCTGCCGAAGCGTGGGTCTACAGCATGAGCCACGTGTTCATCCGCAAGGCGTTCAGCAGCAGCCTTCCGCTCCTTCGAAACCTCTTTCGTCGTGGGGAATCCGGCAACTCTGTCCAACCATCAGGCTAAACGCAAGATGGCGTGCAGCTCCTCCGCTGTTGGAACATCTATATACAGCGCTGCTGAAAGACGAACGTCTACGCGCAGTTTTCGCTCGTTCATTGGTTGTCCTTAGCTGTATAACGTTTCGAAACTTCGACTACCCGAGAGACTCCGTGGTTCTCACTCCATCTGAGATAGAGACTCCTCGGATGCATCCGCGGTCTCGACTCATTTGCGGGCTTATACTCTTCGGGTGCCCGTCCTTTCACTGTTGTCCTTGCTCGTGACGCGCGCGACGAAAGTCAGCGAGCGGCTCGGATGATGTCCACGAGCTCTGTAGCTGGCTAAGTCAGTATGACATGTGCACCGACGTGTAACATCATTGCATGCAGTGCAACATTTATGTGTATAATGTGCGTTAGAGCGCTCAACGGACTACATCATGCGCCGGATGTCTGATGGATCTGCAAGCGGATTGAACCGCACCGCAAAAGCTGGGCAACGCAGGAAACAGAGTGAGAGTGTTATAACACAACGGAAACTGCAACTTCACCAGATAAAATCTAATGTAAATTCCAAACATGGTAATTCCGGCCCAAACCACTACCAAAATAACCATATCATAGGGCTCATAGTCGCAAATATTTTCGTTGCAATTATGGCTAAATGGTATTTTAGGTGAACTTGTCATTGAGTGTGATATTCAATAAAAAGTGTCTGCTAACCAATAATGATTTGATAGTTTTGGACATGTCATTATTATCACAACTCGCTATGTAGTCACACACTGATTTTTCACTCACCTCAATCAATTATAAACTGTGTTGATATTAGGAAATATGTACTTCAAAGCATCGCTACGTGTTTCAGAAGGATTTCATTTCGTCCCGATTGTGATTGTCCGTTTCAGTGACCCTAGTTTGTGTTTAAGAATTTGGCTTCTTAGCAAAGAATAGGGGATTATGCTGGTCATTTTGCATGTCATGTGTGCGAGATGTATGCTCAGAGCTACTTCCATGCACGCCAGATAAATAAATAAGGGCCTTTGGTAATGGTAGCTTGTTCTGGCAAACATTCAGAATACTTTAAACCAGCTCATGATTGCTATTCTTGAGTCGGTCACAACATTTTGATTTAAGCTGTTTCAGAGCAAGCCAAACATAGGCTGATGTATGACATCTTTTACCCTTTATAATGATATCAGCAAACGACCTTGATGCGCATTAATACGAATTATTATGAGCACAACTTAGCTAAGCAAGCTCATGATTGATTTGGAAAATAAATTTGCAAAAACCCGCATTTGCGGTCGCATTGGGTTCTGGAGTGGCGTACCGGTCTAAGTCAGATAATTTTTTAAGTGATAATTTATAAGTGATAATTAATTAAGTGACTATTAAGTAATTTAATTTAAGTGATAATTAATTTAAGAGATAATTAATTTATTTAATTTAAGTGATAATTAATTTAAGATAAGTGCTCTACTGTGCGTGCTGAAGGTAAAAATTCGCTTAAACACATCACCATTTTTAAAAACCGTTGATACCATGGAACGTTCTTTGTTGTGTAGTGTTGTGATTTGTTGCGACAGTGTCAAAAGTTCGTCGTATCGTCGCTTGTGTCTCTTCTTCGTGCTCTACGTGCCGTTACGTAAACAAATAAAGACCAGGCAAATGATGCGGTGAACTACCATCTTGGTTTGGTCGTAGAAAGGCAACTGATCTTAGGCGCCCAGGCGTCACGCTGCAGGCGTCAGCCACGGGTGTGCAAAGAGACCTCCTCAAGGGGTTCCCGACCGGATGTCTGACACACACATACTGGGGACTCTTGTGCAGGCTAAAGCTCAGCGGCTGCCCCCCCCCCCCCCCCCAGGCACATGTGATCCTGCTCCACCGTTATCTATTATCTTACATCCCATAGTTCTGAAGTGATCGTTTCTGGCCGAAAGGTCTTTTTTCCAAACAACCAAACCAAAAGAATCCTGTTTAAAGCTCGCAGGAAACCATCACCTTATTCAACTGACCGTGTATGTACGTTGATGTAAGTGACTGCTTTCCTTCACGCGAAAAAGCTCTATGATCACGGTTTCTCGTGGCCTTGAACAATACACTGTCAATGAGATGGGTAAATAGTTGGCATGGTCTTCGATACATCATTGTCTGATTACGTCATGGTACCTTGCACAACATTCGTAGAGAGCCAACTGATGACCGTTTTGTCTGTAAATGGTGGTAACGAACGTCAGATATGAAGAACTCGACCACTATATGTTGTCATTTTCATGCAGCGTAATATTAGATTATTGAGATGTTTTGTATAAGACCTGCCAATCCTACGGCAAGTAAGTCTACAGCAATTAAGTAAGTGTGTTAAGTTCGAATTCCCACCTGAATAAGTATTTCTGTGCGGTATGTTTAGGATGTGAAGTGGATGCTTGAAAGGTGTATGCCAGTGCCAGGTAAATCATGGTATTCTCCGGAGACGCCTGTCCGGTACGATACAGGCGTGTGGATTTCTGTTCTGTCGTGATTGCTCTGCCTTGCCCTGTGTTACTTTGGGCCGACAGTAATTGCTGAGGGTCAGGAATACTGTTAAGTGAATTTCTTTTTAAATAAGGAGTGCTGAATTATCACGACGCGCCCTCTTCAAACATCGCCTGTTGACAATGGCAACCTAGGTTTATTGTAGGAACGTTGCTAGTTGAGCTGGCTTCTCAGTGACCATGTTCGTCTTGGAATATCCGACCTGTTTCTCCAAGCCGAGTAGTTAAAAAATTACGTAGCATAGCTTTAACAGAACAAGCTCTCAAGCCTTAAAGGAAACACCCGGATGCTCGACGTTGCAGTCTCCGTCGGCTACACGGCGTTTGCCCTTTTGCTGATATTTAGGTGGTGGCTGGTGAGCGCACCAAAACAGCATCGTTTCTCAAAAGATTGCATTCGAACACTTCAGGATGCCAATTTATCCTTGAACAGTTTTTTTTTTTGCTTGATCACATTTTACCAGATGCCGACCATCATAACGTTTATATTTCTACTTGTTTGGAATTCAAAACACCACACAATCACGTACACACCATCTTGTGTCGCGACAACGTCACCCACGCCGCGTGCGCCGCCCCGTGAGCTACGGCAACAACTACCGCAGAGTAACATACGCCGTCCGCCGGCCGCGCGAGCGCGCTAGCCGGCCAACTGTAGACTCCGCCTGGCGGCACGGCGGCACAGTCACACCCCCAGCCGGCAGCCCAGTCCCACAGCTCCCTCTGAAGGGCCGCGGCTCTCAGCATTTAGTGTGGGCCCAACATAACACGGAGCACGGTAGGGAAGTCACGGCACAACAGAAATCCACGCCCCTGTGTCATACCACGCAAGTGTCACACGGGAATTCATAGTTTACCGGGCGCTTACTTACATTTTTTTGAAGAATCCACTTCGTACCTAGACATACCGCACGGAAATAATTAAACAGGCGGGTATTCAAACTCCACACGAATGTCTTGCGTCAGCAGAGTGGGAGTGAGTGTGGATGTGACACATGAGCGTGCAGCAAGCAATATAGTACAAATCAAAGCAATGTAGTACAAATAAATCCTCACGAATATCCTGCGTCAGCAGAGTGGGAGTGAGTGTGAATATGACACATGAGCGTGTAGCAAGCAATATAGTACATACACGTTGGAAACAAAACGATGCAAATGAAGTATATTGCTTGCATAGTGTTGAGCAGCGAGTCAAATGCGATTTCTTCTACAGAGTTCACTGCTGAAATCAAACTTCTAAGATATTTTAAAGAACTTTGAAGAGACTGGTATAATTGATCATGTCGTCTAGGTCTGACTTAGCAATAAAACATACCTAAATAAGCAGTAGTAAAAAGTACAAAAAGTGGAATACTCCATTTAATCTTCTTACACAAACTTCATCCTCTTTTCAAAAGGTGAATACCTTGATGTACGATTGGCAAGCTTTGTACAACCAAAGTCTAAATAATCCGGTTAAACGCTGCCAGCAAATCTAACAAAAATACGTTTCCCATCAATTGGTCGTGGTTATTAGGCTATTAATCTAGGTTAAGAATATTTGACTTACGCCTCTCTTCCACTGGATGGTGGCTCGGAATTGATTACAGACACCGCCGCAAACCGGCACCACGAAATCCGCTGCGGTTTGTATAAGCTGCTTTGCTTGACCTTTTCATAAGAATATGTAACGAGCCGGCATACCATCAAAGCCCAGCAACATTTTTTTATACATGCCCAGCCCACCTGTGGAGCAAAGTTAGTCCCACATTGATACTGCTTTATCATGCACGTGAGGAATGTATATCTGCCTTTGCCCTGTGCTCAGGTTTCTGGAAAAGCTGTATTGTTGTTACAGAGTCAGGGCATGCTGTTTATTTTGCATTGTCTGTAATGTGCTTACCTGCTTTTTTAGAGCAAAATATTTGGGTTGTGCAGGGTGACATTTTTAGGTCAATTTTCCAAGGTCCTAAGACTGTCAGAGTACTTCACATTCTGACCTCGGGAGTCTAGTGCTGGTAAAATAACTAGTGTGAACTGTGAGACATGGTATTTACTATTCATGGCATGTTGACATTTCCGTTGCTTTTCTCATGACTTATGGCAACCCGGGGCTGATATTGACAGGAAAACAAGGGAAACCAGGGGCTGAAGCCAGTGCTTTAAAAATAACTAGTGGGAACCAAGATGCAGGGTCTTGTGTCGTTGAAAGAAACAGTGGAAACCAAGATCCAGGGTTTTGTTTTGTATAAAAGCCATTGGAAACCAGGATGCAACATAATGCTTTGTCAAAAGATCCGTTGGGAACCAGGATCCAGGATTTTGTTTTGTTGAAAGAACCAGTGAGAACTAAGATTCGGGGTCTTTTTTGGTTGAAAGAATCAATGAGAACCAAGATCCAGGGTCTTGTTTTGTCGAAAAAACAGTGGGAACCAGCATTCAGAGTCTTGTGTTGTTGAAAGAGACAGCAGGAAACAAGAACCCATGTTAGTAACCAGGGACATGTCTGCTTGACACACTCTCTTTTTAGATTTGATGGCTAGTTTCTCAATGTAAGTTTTTTGGGGAAAGGTTCTGAACCCTAAACAATTATGATTAATGTAGAATAATGATGACCAAGAAATGACACATAAAATAGGAAACTGCATTTCTGGTTAGGAGGCACAACTCTCCCCAACTGAAAAGGAAACTAACACTTTTAGACTGGTAATGTTAGATATGCCTTTTTCTGATAGTTGATAAGCATAGTCTGAGCCATCATTTAGTGTTTGATGGTCAGCACATGGTACTTAAGCAAAATAAACTCCCGAAGCTGAAATTCTGATGATTATTCACATTACATTTCATTTGTCTTTGATTTCTGTGGTTTGTTGCATTTAGAGTCATATGACAATGGTTTCTGATGGTTTGGGCTTCAGATGACAATTTAGACAGTTCCGAATTTCGTCGGCGACGGAAGAGGCCCTTTTTCACCCCTACCGCTTCACCATGAGGTTTTGGTGCTTCTTCGGCCCAAGAGAGCCATGGCCCCTCCCTCTGAGTCCGCCTCTGGTGAGCATTGGTAGACTATGCAGTGACTATCCCGACGCAAGTGCAAACAAGCAGCGTCTGTCTGCCGATAGGAGAACACGTGAAACCACTGCGAGGTTGCAAAACCTTTGCGTGTACAGCTGCCAGTGTATGCAGCCGATGCGTGAATCCACCGCACTGCTTCACGGCCTATTTGGAAAGCTTTTCTTCCACTTAGATGGCACTAATCACCACTGCGGTCTCCCTAGTTAGTGAGGTTTACATGCGAGCGTATCTCTGTAGGGACTCATGTTTCCGAGAGCCTCTCGAAAATTCCTGTTTCAAGAATTTCTTATCAAAACGAGCGGTAGTTTGCCCTAACACCGCTCATCCCAGGCTACCTGTTATAAAACCTTGGCGGCCTCAAGGAATGGCTAATTTGAGTGTTCCCGATTCCATGCTCTACAAATTGGTGGAAGACGCTCTTGATCCTTATTAGGAAGGATCATAAAGGAAGGAAAATCAGGCGTGTCATCGATCGGGAAGGCATTGATCAGCATTCTTCCGTCGTCATGGGAACGTACCAGTCTCTCGGAGCTCCCATCTTTGGCGCAACGGTGCGCCTGCTTCCTTCTATTTATATCATATATATTATATGTAGGTATATATATATATATATATATATATATATATATATATATATATTCGGCATCGTGTCGCCCTGTCGCCGCCGAGGTGGAAGGACAAGGACCAACCCTTGATTTTCACTCCCACCCTAGCTCAAAAGTGATTCTAGCTCAATGCATGGCAGACAACAATGTTTGCTTCCTTCCATATTTGCTTGCTCTGCATGACCTCACGCTGAGCCCGCCTCCAAAGACCGACCCACGCGGCGAGCCGTGATCTGCTCGAGGTCCTGGGCCGAACTCTGCTCGAGGTCCTCGGCCGAACTCTGTTCTGTTCTGAACTGAACTCTGCTCTGTTCGGCCGAACAGCCGCGACGCTTGTGAAACCTCTCCCACCCGACCAATGAAAACATTTGTATCCACACGCCAAACCGCACGCGCTTGGCGACGGACCGGTTGGCGCGAACGAAAATGGCGCGAACGATCAGATCATCGGCCAAGGCCACCGATCGTCGTAACCGTGCAAGGCAGATTGCAGCGAACCCGACTTCTTGCATGGCCGAGGGGAAATAACGATGACAAAGACATGTTCGATATGGACGTGATAAGTTTTGTATGTGGAAAGTTCGCTTCATCGTTTTGCTAAGTCTTTAGTTATCGAGGTAGGGACACTGTTTGCTCAGGTCAATGGTAACAGAGAGTGCAATGGGCAGTGCTTATTACACATGTTCTCGACATCGTAACCGCGTTAGGCTCGGGCGGATGTAGCAACACAGCGGACCGCATGTAGCAACACCGCGGCAAATGCCGGAGTATCATGATGCTGTCGGCATTTAGCGTGATGCGTTATGAGGAGGGAGCTAGTGGTGCGTGCCGTTGACTTTGAGCAAGCGGACGGTTAGAGAATGGGTGAGGAGAGGGCAGAGACACCATGGGCTTCTGCACACAAATGTCGTGTTAAGGACATCAGTTGTATAACACGTAGAAACAATGCTTTGCGGAACGTACAGTAGAGATTTCCAGCCACAGTCACAGAATGGTACGCAATCAAATCCACGCGGAAAAAGTGGCATACATGGAGGCAGATGATGACTTACAAAAATCACTATTTGTGCATTGAGGCGGTGAGGCGTCCATTCTTACCCGGCCTTAACAGCAATTCTTAGCCTGTGCCTGGCCAGGGGTCCGAGACAACCGCGCCCGGCCAGGGGAGGTTGACTTACCGGGATCTTCAACTTCCAGACGCTGTATGACGTAAAAAAACATACTGTTGGAAGGTTTGGTTAAAGCATGAAGAATGCATACTAAATTGTTGACCCTAAGCCAAATTGGAGGTCGCCAGAGGTCATGATAGGTTAAACACGGTCGTTCTGATAGATGCAATTAAACCATTTGGTAACACGTCGAGGCGGATATTGAGTGTACAGAAGAAAGCGTTAAACGCGCTCGGGTGATGGCCAATTTGACCGCCCTCCTCGAGGGTTTTCCAGAATGGTCTCCGAATGGAGTGACGAAGCCGCGCCAAATTTTGCACAACTGTAGACGATTGAATACATAATCATCTGGTTTCCAAATTTGAGTGTTGAGTGTTGAGTGACCTACGGCAGGTCAAAGCAGTGTCCTAGAATTGCCGACTTTGGGTGTAAAGCAACATCCTATGATGAGGAATTTTTCACTCCTTTTCCCCATATTTTATGCGAATTTTTCACTCCTGCCTGACACTGTCTAATCGCAATGCCAAACCCATATTTCCACTCCTGAGGCCTTCAAAGCCGCTGTTCCTCTCAGCACCAGGAGGCACCGGATGAATCCTTGATTTGTGTCGCTCCAAGGTCCTCCGTTGAGCTCTGAACCTGCAGTTGGGCTATCCACAAACAACAAGCTTCCTAGACTGCCAGGGCCTTTTCACGCTATTATCAGGCATAGTATAGTTTGTAGTATATTTCTGCCACGTGCAAAACACGATCCTGATCAAAAGCCGTTATGTTTGGCAAGACCTTACGGCTGAACTTGCCCATACAGCGAAAGGGAGCATGTATATCGACTCGATCAGTCAATTTTCTGACAAGGGCTTTCCTGTGTGGATGACGTCATACCCGAGCCGATTTACACACGCCTACACTTCTGTGTACATCCAGCCAGGTCCATGACGTCACGTTTGCGCACGCGAATTTGTCTTGTATTTGCAACCCTGACAACGCCGACATGCGCCCGTCCAGCCAGTATAAAAAGAGCCGCTATGTCAGGCCCAAGTCCTTAGAACAGAAGGCATAACCGTCCGGCCAAATTCTGCTGCTTTGACTGATGACGTCACAAGTGTAATCGGCACGTAGTGGTCAACGGCGTATACATGCCTACTGCAGTTCCTTCGGCTTTTTGAAACGGTTCTAAGACTGGAAGCCATTAAATAGCTTTGGCTGGAGCATAACCAGACTGCCTTTTTTCCGAACAGGCCATAACATCAGCTGCAAGATTTATTAATCATTAATTGGCTGGCGTCCCAACCGAACGCATCGGGCTGTAAAGACATAGACAAAACTCTCACAACACTTTTTTCAGGAATGTGTTGCCTAAGCTGGAAATATATATGCAAAGGGAAAAGTTAACGGGGGCATCTCAAAGAATCAGCAACTAGAAATCATACTGACATGAAAGGTGAAGGTCAGGGCAAAGGCCTGCACACCACCCGTTACATGTTTGCAGGGGCTGGGTCGATTGAGGCATTTCATTACTTCAAAAAGTATGTGCTGCTTGGCTAATTGAAGATGCTGTGTTACGAATTTGAAAATGCTGCAGCGGGGTCAGGTCAAGGTCGTTCCATACATTAGCCTGATAATTTGGTGCGTTCACGCGACCAATGATTTGAAATATTTTTACGTCCATTTTACTTGCGCTATGCAGCTTAAACGTCAGCTACAATTTTGTTCTGGTCAGCACATAGTCAGATGTAGGTAGGATGCTAAAATGGGTCACACACCGTCAACATGACACGTGCTGACCATGTGCTGACCATCAAACACTAAATGATGGGTCAGACTATGCTTATCAACTATCAGAAAAAGGCATATCTAACATTACCAGTCTAAAAGTGTTAGTTTCCTTTTCAGTTGGGGAGAGTTGTGCCTCCTAACCAGAAATGCAGCTTCCTATTTTATGTGTCATTTCTTGGTCATCATTATTCTACATTAATCATAATTGTTTAGGGTTCAGAAACTTTCCCCCAAAAAACTTACATTGAGAAACTAGCCATCAAATCTAAAAAGAGAGTGTGTCAAGCAGACATGTCCCTGGCTACTAACATGGGTTCTTGTTTCCTACTGTCTCTTTCAACAACACAAGACTCTGAATGCTGGTTCCCACCGTTTTTTCGACAAAACAAGACCCTGGATCTTGGTTCTCATTGATTCTTTCAACCAAAAAAGACCCCGAATCTTAGTTCTCACTGGTTCTTTAAACAAAACAAAATCCTGGATCCTGGTTCCCAACGGATCTTTTGACAAAGCATTATGTTGCATCCTGGTTTCCAATGGCTTTTATACAAAACAAAACCCTGGATCTTGGTTTCCACTGTTTCTTTCAACAACACAAGACCCTGCATCTTGGTTCCCACTAGTTATTTTTAAAGCACTGGCTTCAGCCCCTGGTTTCCCTTGTTTTCCTGTCAATATCAGCCCCAGGTTGCCATAAGTCATGAGAAAAGCAACGGAAATGTCAACATGCCATGAATAGTAAATACCATGTCTCACAGTTCACACTAGTTATTTTACCAGCACTAGACTCCCGAGGTCAGAATGTGAAGTACTCTGACAGTCTTAGGACCTTGGAAAATTGACCTAAAAATGTCACCCTGCACAACCCAAATACTTTGCTCCAAAAAGGCAGGTAAGCACATTACAGACAATGCAAAATAAACAGCATGCCCTGACTCTGTAACAACAATACAGCTTTTCCAGAAACCTGAGCACAGGGCAAAGGCAGATATACATTCCTTACGTGCATGATAAAGCAGTATCAATGTGGGACTAACTTTGCTCCACAGGTGGGCTGGGCATGTATAAAAAAATGTTGCTGGGCTTTGATGGTATGCCGGCTCGTTACATATTCTTATGAAAAAGTCAAGCAAAGCAGCTTATACAAACCGCAGCGGATTTCGTGATGCCGGTTTGCGGCGGTGTCTGTAATCGATTCCGATCCACCATCCAGTGGAAGAGAGGCGTAAGTCAAATATTCTTAACCTAGATTAATAGCCTAATAACCACGACAAATTGATGGGAAACGTATTTTGTTAGATTTGCTGGCAGCGTTTAACCGGATTATTTAGACTTTGGTTGTACAAAGCTTGCCAATCGTACATCAAGGTATTCACCTTTTGAAAAGAGGATGAAGTTTGTGTAAGAAGATTAAATGGAGTATTCCACTTTTTGTACTTTTTACTACTGCTTATTTTGGTACGTTTTATTGCTAAGTCAGACCGAGACGACATGATCAATTATACCAGTCTCTTCAAAGTTCTTTAAAATAACTTAGAAGTTTGATTTCAGCAGTGAACTCTGTAGAAGAAATCGCATTTGACTCGCTGCTCAACACTATGCAAGCAATATACTTCATTTGCATTGTTTTGTTTCCAACGTGTATGTACTATATTGCTTGCTACACGCTCATGTGTCATATTCACACTCACTCCCACTCTGCTGACGCAGGATATTCGTGAGGATTTATTTGTACTACATTGCTTTGATTTGTACTATATTGCTTGCTGCACGCTCATGTGTCACATCCACACTCACTCCCACTCTGCTGACGCAAGATATTCGTGTGGAGTTTGAATACCCGCCTGTTTAATTATTTCCGTGCGGTATGTCTAGGTACGAAGTGGATTCTTCAAAAAAAATGTAAGCAAGCGCCCGGTAAACTATGAATTCCCGTGTGACACTTGCGTGGTATGACACAGGGGCGTGGATTTCTGTTGTGCCGTGACTTCCCTACCGTGCTCCGTGTTATGCTGGGCCTACACTACACGTCTAACACGTCTTGTGTTAACCTCTGACCGGCCCCTGCAGTGTTCGCGTGTCTGGGCTTCCTGTCGCCGGTCAACCGCGACTCGCTGATGACCTGTGGCCTCGTGCTGTGCGTCTGTCTGGGTACACCCGGCGGTTACGTGTCCGCCCGAATCTACAAGTTGGAAAGTGACGGCGAGAAGTGGGGACTCGACGTGCTGCTGACGTTGACTCTGTGCCTGGGGTGAGCCGTGCCCAGCTGCCGACGCGCTGCCCGCATCGGGCCGTCGCTCTCTCCGGGCAACGTGTGCGCCGGCGCGAACGCTGCGCCGCGCCCACCCACCGCACTGACACATAATTTGAACCGCTCATGCGTGCATCCTATTTGTGCCATTTCGGCATCACGGTAGATTTAGAACTTGACGGAAACACACTTGGGAGTAACATGTGTCAAGCTTAGAAAATTGCCTCGTTTAAATGGGCTGATCTGATCGGCTGATCGTGGACAAGCGTATGCAGGTCACCATCACTGGTCCGTCGGGGCACTCCGGTGTGGCATACCCAATTCTGCACCGCCGACATCTGCCGGACGAGACTGGAGATTGGCGAAAGAGAGCCTGGCGAACAGCCGCACCTGACACCCCGATCCCAGTAGTTTGCATTCGTCATGACCAGCTAGCCCTGCTTTGCTCGTCCTGGTGGGCGTTAGGCATTGTCCATTGAGGAGCGCAGCTCCTGGTGGAATATCATTTGATATTTGTTGGGGAGTGAAATGCTAGTTTTCCTTATCGTTGGATGCAGAATGTGCCTTCCCAAAGATGTGTTTACGTCTGAGTTACCCACGTTTTGTGGATTCACAAAACAGGCTGAACAAGTGAAGCCACTTACTCGCTGCTTGCCTTGCTGAAATTGATTTGTATATTGTACCCTGTGTTTTTTGGCCAGTCATATCACGTCATGGTGTTTGGCCAGTCAAATGCAGAGTTACCACAAGAATGCATGCTTGACCCATCTTCTCATGATGGCATTTATTATGAATGCAGCAGGGTATTGCAGTACAAAAACCATATCATTGTTCATTATGCCATGCCACAGTTCAGCACTGAAGTAGGCCACAATGACACTGTTGACTTGGGCCATTTCGCAATGTACCACATTGGTTGACTGCTCTATGTCAAGCCTATGAGTAAACAGCTTGTAGTTTATGGATGACTGGTAACAGCTGATGTAATGGTGCCAAAGGACTATTGCGAGCCGGAATGCCATAGCACCACAATTATTATATCAGGGCTAACTAGCGATTGCATAAAACAATACCGTGCAAGAAAAGCATTCTTGGTGGCTCGGCCTTACCATCTAAAACATACCAATAACAACGATTTGTTGATCAGTTCATAACAATGCCACAGATTCATTGTTACATTTGGCATGTGACTGTACTTCCAGTTACAAATAACAAAGAAAACAAATGCTGCGTACATCACAAGATATCAGTGTCACGACTACAGCACTGCGGGCAAGGACAGGTCGACAGTTCAGTATTGGCGTCCTCAACAGCCCGTGACAGGTGTCGGTAAGAGACTAACGACACTATATGGTTGTTTCACAGTAAATCGTGTTTTTTATCGTACAGATTCTGAATAATCTGCCACACAAGCAGGCGATCGCTACGTTGCGTAAGTCAAACAGTCCACCAAAGCTTTTCTACATCAGTTTTCTTGACCAGTGTCAAGACAAAAATCCACAAACACGTCGTTCGCTGACCGGCCTTCCGGCTGGCTGGCGTAAAATTAAGCGTGTTTTGAGGCATTTTTTAGGTCTGGCTGCCAGATGCTGCCTGGCACTACTGTTGTCACAAAACCATTCCACGACGTCATCAATGATGACGTAGTGGGGCGCATTTTTAAAGCTTCAAAATTTTCCTAAATGAGTCGTTTTTGAGCCTTGAAGTCTTACCAATAGTTACAACTCAGCTTCACCAATCATATCTGATGCTGATCTCAATATCGTCAAATGTTGAACATTCCCTCTAAGTATTCAAAAAGTGAATGTCAAATCGATGCCTCGTTATTTTTAGCAGCTCCGATAACAATGACATGTCCAATATATTAGGTGATCATTAGTTAGCAGACACTTCGTGCGGAAAATCATACTCAGTGACATGTTCACATCACCCATCTTGGATGCCTCCATTTTTTCATAATTGCAACGAAGATATCTGTGGAATAGGAGCCCTATAATATGGTTACTTCGGTAAGAGTTTGAACCTGAATTAAAATCTTTTGAAGTTATATTAGTTTTCGATAGTTTCCAGTTGCAGTTCCTGGCAAACTCTAACAATCTTTCCCTGTTTCCTGGGCGTTTCTGCTGCCTCTTTTCTCCTTCTCCAATGCATATATGACTTTTCTTACCAACCCTTTTTACAAAGAAGTTCATGCAATGCAAATTCATGATTCATGCCAGCCATCCATCCTTTACTCTCTAGCATCTTTTTGCGAATGTGCTACATGCCGACCAACGCTACACGGCAGGATAGAGTTGTCGCCTGAAATTCTAGCCGGAATCATGGAACAAATACCGTCTATTGCATTCATCTTAGTTTGCCACCGGAATATTTAAAAACGGTCGCCAAACCAGTTGGCGGACAATCGCAGTTTAAGCCTCTCTTGAATGGTTCGAGATGTATTTCAGAAACACCCTGATGTGTGTTTTTGAGCCCAGGTGGCAAAAGGTGAAAGTTCCGTAGTACGCATTCGTGAAGACGACTTCAAATTTCGGGGGAGCGCCTTTTCAACGTTTTGGATTAGGTTTCATTTTATTTAGGTCATGTTTTGAAATAGCAAGTCTGACTATAGGACGAATGCTAAACTTTTGTAAACCATGCTGCAAGCTCACACTGCCCACTCCCCCTGCACTCTGACAGAAATATTAAGATGAAGAAACCTTTACCTAACTATGGTTCATTTCGCGTCGTCGCTAGCCCAACACAACACAAATTCTTGCCCGCATTTTGGTAACGTTCATTGGGACAAAGGAGGCAGTGCGTTCCTAGAGTATCGGAATAGGTCGTAAACAAACAATATTGTCTTAGCGCTGTCAGGAAAATGAAAGGGATGGATAAAGTGAAGCAGACAATGCCTGTGAGCCACAGTGCTAATACGCAGCCTCATCAAACTATAGTGGATGTATAGCAGATACGGATATGCTTCCTAGGCGTGTCGAGATTTCCAAAGGGCAGCAGGAACACATCATCCAGATCTGATTGCATTGATCCTTAATTCAGTTCATAGCAATCCCAAGGTATGCCGGCTCGTTACATATTCTTATGAAAAGGTCAAGCAAAGCAGCTTATACAAACCGCAGCGGATTTCGTGGTGCCGGTTTGCGGCGGTGTCTGTAATCGATTCCGATCCACCATCCAGTGGAAGAGAGGCGTAAGTCAAATATTCTTAACCTAGATTAATAGCCTAATAACCACGACAAATTGAAGGGAGACGTATTTTTGTTAGATTCGCTGGCAGCGTTTAACCGGATTATTTGGACTTTGGTTGTACAAAGCTTGCCAATCGTACATCAAGGTATTCACCTTTTGAAAAGAGGATGAAGTTTGTGTTAGAAGATTAAATGGAGTATTCCACTTCTTTGTACCTTTTACTACTGCTTATTTAGTTACGTTTTTTTGCTAAGTCAGACCGAAACGACTTGATCAATTATGCCAGTCTCTTCAAAGTTCTTTAAAATTACTTAGAAGTTTGATTTCAGCAGTGAACTCTGTAGAAGAAATCGCATTTGACTCGCTGCTCAACACTACGCAAGCAATATACTTCATTTGCATCGTTTTGTTTCCAACGTGTATGTACTATATTGCTTGCTACACGCTCATGTGTCATATTCACACTCACTCCCACTCTGCTGACGCAGGATATTCGTGTGAATTTATTTGTACTACATTGCTTTGATTTGTACTATATTGCTTGCTGCACGCTCATGTGTCACGTCCACACTCACTACCACTCTGCTGACCCAAGATATTCGTGTGGAGTTTGAACACCCGCCTGTTTAATTATTTCCGCGCGGTATGTCTAGGTACGAAGTGGATTCTTCAAAAAAATGTAAGCAAGCGCCCGGTAAACTATGAATTCCCGTGTGACACTTGCGTGGAATGACACAGGGGCGTGGATTTCTGTTGTGCCGTGATTTCCCTACCGTGCTCCGTGTTATGTTGGGCCCACACTAAATGCTGAGAGCCGCGGCCCTTCAGAGGGAGCTGTGGGACTGGGCTGCCGGCTGGGGGTGTGACTGTGCCGCCGTGCCGCCAGGCGGAGTCTACAGTTGGCCGGCTAGCGCGCTCGCGCGGCCGGCGGACGGCGTATGTTACTCTGCGGTAGTTGTTGCCGTAGCTCACGGGGCGGCGCACGCGGCGTGGGTGACGTTGTCGCGACCCAAGATGGTGTGTACGTGATTGTGTGGTGTTTTGAATTCAAAACAAGTAGAAATATAAACGTTTTGATGGTCGGCAACTGGTAAAATGTGATCAAGACAACAAAAAAAACTGTTCAAGGCTAAATTGGCATCCTGAAGTGTTCAAATGCAATCTTTTGAGAAACGATGCTGTTTTGGTGCGCTCACCAGCCACCACCTAAATATCAGCAAAAGGGCAAACGCCGTGTAGCCGACGGAGACTGCAACGCCGAGCATCCGGGTGTTTCCTTTAAGGCTTGAGAGCATGTTCTGTTAAAGCTATGTTATGTAATTTTTTAACTACTCGGTTTGGAAAAAAGGTCTGATATTCCAAGACGAACATGTTCACCGAGAAGCCAGCTCAACTAGTGACGTTCCTACAATAAACCTAGGTTGCCATTGTCAACAGGCGATGTTTGAAGAGGGCGCGTCGTGATATTTCAGCACTCCTTATTTAAAAAGAAATTCACTTAACAGTATTCCTGACCCTCAGCAATTACTGTCGGCCCAAAGTAACACAGGGCAAGGCAGAGCAATCACGACAGAACAGAAATCCACACGCCTGTATCGTACCGGACAAGCGTCTCCGGAGAATACCATGATTTACCTGGCACTGGCATACACCTTTCAAGCATCCACTTCACATCCTAAACATACCGCACAGAAATACTTATTCAGGTGGGAATTCGAACTTAACACACTTACTTAATTGCTGTGGACTTACTTGCCGTAGGATTGGCAGGTCTTATACAAAAAATCTCAATAATCTAATATTACGCTGCATGAAAATGACAACATATAGTGGTCGAGTTCTTCATATCTGACGTTCATTACCACCATTTCCAGACAAAACGGTCATCAGTTGGCTCTCCACAAATGTTGTGCAAGGTACCATGACGTAATCAGGCAATGACGTATCGAAGACCATAGCAACTAGTTTGCCATCTCATTGGCAGCGTATTGTTCAAGGCCACGAGAAACCAACATCATCGCGCTTTTTCGCGTGAAGGAAAACCATCCTTCGCAATCGTACATACACGGTCAGTTGACTAAGGGAATGGTTTCATACGACGTTTGAACACGATTGTTTTGGTTTGGTTGTTTGGAATAAAGTCCTTTCGGCCAGAAACGATCACTTCAGAATTATGGGATGCAAGATAATTGATAACGGCGGAGCAGGATCACGTGTGCCCGGGGGGGGGGGAGGGGGGGGGGGGGGCAGCCGCTGAGCTTTAGCCTGCGCATGGGTCCGCGGTGTGTGTGTCAGACATCCGGTCGAGGAACTCCTTCAGGATGTCTCTGGGCACACCCGTGGCTGACGCCTGCAGCGTGACGCCTGGGCGCCTAAAATCAGTTGCCTTTCTACGACCAAACCAAGATGGTAGTTCACCGCATCATTTGCCTGGTCTTTATTTGCTTACGTAAAGGCACGTAGAACACGAAGAAGAGCCAAAAGCGACGACACGACGAACTTTTGACACTGTCGCAACAAATCACAACACAACACATCAAAGAACGTTCCATGGTATCAACGGTTTTTAAAAATGGTGATGTGTTTAAGCGAATTTTTACCTTTAGCACGCACAGTAGAGCACTTAAGGGAATTAAAAAAATTATCTGATTATTAAAATCATCACTTAAAATTGTTTATCACTTAAATTAATTATCACTTAAATTTAATTACTTAATTATCACTTAATTAATTATCACTTATTAATTATCACTTAAAAAATTATCTGATTTAGACCGGTACGCCACTCCAGAACCCAATGCGACCGCAAATGCGGCTTTTTGCAACTTTATTTTCCAAATCAATCATGAGCTTGCATAGCTAAGTTGTGCTCATAATAATTCGTATTAATGCGCATCAAGGTCGTTTGCTGATATCATTATAAAGGGCAAAAGATGTCATACATCAGCCTATGTTTGGCTTGCTCTGAAACAGCTTAAATCAAAATGTTGTGACCGACTCAAGAATAGCAATCATGAGCTGGTTTAAAGTATTCTGAATGTTTGCCAGAACAAGCTACCATTACCAAAGGCCCTTTTTTATTTATCTGGCGTGCATGGAAGTAGCTCTGAGCATATGTCTTGCACACATGACATGCAAAATGACCAGCATAATCCCCTATTCTTTGCTAAGAAGCCAAATTCTCAAACACAAACTACGGTCACTGAAACGGACAATCACAATCGGGACGAAATGAAATCCTGAAACACGTAGCGATGCTTTGAAGTACAAATTTCCTAACATCAACACAGTTTAGAATTAATTGAGGTGAGTGAAAAATCAGTGCGTGACTGCATAACGAGTTGTGATAATAATGACATGTCCAAAACTATCAAATCATTATTGGTTAGCAGACACTTTTTATTGAATATCACACTCAATGACAAGTTCACCTAAATTACCATTTAGCCATAATTGCAACGAAAATATTTGCGACTATGAGCCCTATGATATGGTTATTTTGGTAGTGGTTTGAGCCTGAATTGCCATGTTTGGAATTTGCATTAGTTTCTGTCTGGTGGAGTTGCAGTTTCCGTTGTGTTATAACACTCTCACTCTGTTTCCTGCGTTGCCCAGCTTTTGCGGTGCGGTGCAATCCGCTTGCAGATCCATCAGACATCCGGCGCATGATGTAGTCCGTTGGGCGCTCTAACGCACATAATACACATAAATGTTGCACTGCATGCAATGGTGTTACACGTCGGTGCACATGTCATACCGACTTAGCAAGCTACAGAGCTCGTGGACGTCATCCGAACCGCTCGCTGACTTTCGTCGCGCGCGTCACGAGCAAGGACAACAGTGAAAGGACGGGCACCCGAAGAGTATAGGCCCGCAAATGAGTCGAGACCGCGAATGCATCCGAGGAGTCTCTATCTCAGATGGAGTGAGAACCACGGAGTCACCCGAGGAGTCGAAGTTTCGAAGCGTTATACAGCTAAGGACAACCAATGAACGAGTGAAAACTGCGCGTAGACGTTCGTCTTTCAGCAGCGCTGTATATAGATGTTCCAACAGCGGAGGAGCTGCACGCCATCTTGCGTTTAGCCTGATGGTTGGACAGAGTTGCCGGATTCCCCACGACGAAAGAGGTTTTGAAGGAGCTGAAGGCTGCTGCTGAACGCCTTGCGGATGAACAAGTGGCTCATGCTGTAGACCCACGCTTCGGCAGCCAAGCAGCCGAGACGAGCAAGGTGGAGTATAGATGCCAGTGTAGGCATGCTGACCCAGCGGGTGCCGATCCTGAGACCAAAAGCGATGATGTCCAGAATGACGAAGAGCGACAAAACTTTGACAATTTTCCTAAAAGATTTGTTACGAGTCAAAGCAAAGTTGTTTGCAGTACCGTCTGTGATTCCTGCCGGAATCGCCTCCACCTGATTTTGCCGAAGTCCTGTGATTCCAGATATGACGAACAAGATTCCGGTGGCTACCGAAACGAGCAGAAGAAAGGCTTCAGCATAAAACATAAAAACCCTCGGCAATTTTTCCCAGCGACAGTCTTGTCCAACTTCAGTCGGTTCTCCGATGCGCTGTCCGAACTGGTAGAAGTTTTCCAACTGGAGTGCAGAACAGGTGGCCCCCACCATAGCCGTAAACGGGACGGTCAGCCATGGCAGAACAAGAAGCCACTTTGTCCAGCGGTCCATGACGTCGCGGTAATGCAGCGGAAAGATGACGGCAATAAACTGGTCGAGGACGACCAGCATCTGCGCCATCTTCAAGGAGATTGCAAGAAAGATGCCAGCTATCTGAACCGACTGGCAGACGACATACAGGACGTGGTTAAAAATGAGGTCCAGGCAACCGACCAGCACCAAATTCAGTGCAAACAGTAGGTCGGCGAGCGCCAGGTTCGCCACGAGCAGTGCCATCGGCTCGTCATGCAGTGTGTTGGTCCGGCCGATCACCAACAGCGGTATGGAGAAATTAAGGGCGAGAGCAGAGCCCATGGCCACTTTGAGATACGGTACCATCACGCTGACGCTCTGGGTCTTGTTGGGCGGCCTACGACCTCCCCTGGCCTAGCTCTCAAGCCGCACTGACGGTAAGCGACAGCGGTGATCTACTTTGACCTGACATCTCGCGGTATGGTAAATGACCAATTATTTCGGGATTTACTGACGCGTATTTCAACGAACGCATTAGAGCTCTTTCCAAAGTATGTGTGCCAAGCGTAAGCTAGCTGAACGTCACAAACAAGAAAAAATAAAATTGATTCAAGAGGGGTATATGGATTCAAGATGCATCAAAATAATCATGCACAAAAGGCATTTGATATTACTTACCGAGTGACTTCTATTACTACCATCATACCAGGCCGGACACCGAAGATGACGTCACCAACCTCGAAGGTTTCCATGCGCTTTGCCACAGAGCTGAAACGTTCTTCTGAATTAGAAACGTGAGCGTTCATTTTGTTTCATAACGCTATGGTTAACATGATGTTTCCCCTTCCTCCGTAAAACCATGTATTTCCCAGAGTCGGTATGAGCGATGTCAGATCACTTCCATGCCCTTCTCCTGGCCCTTTCCTCATTCTCCAATGACTCCTTATTTTAAAGTGAAATTCACAGAACGGGGTTCCGGATCCTCACCAATTATTGTGGGCCCAAAATGACACGGGGAAGGTAGAGCAATCACCCGAGAACAGAAATACACACGCTTATATTATACTGCACAAGAGTCCGCCGGGCAATGCCATGATATTCCTGGCGCTGGCGTACACCTTTCAATCATGCACTTCGTAGGCTAGACGCACCGTACAGGAAAACGTATTTAGGTATGATTTCAAAGTCCAAACACATACACTGCATCAGCGGAGTGCGGCTTTCATACCAATGTGACTTTCTGGAATTCTCTTTTCTAAATTCATCATGATCCGGCTGAGCTATGTTATGCTCATGCTAATCCATATCCGTGCGCATTAATGTTGTTTGCTACTAACATCATTAACTTTTAAATATGTCACACATCAGCCTATTTTAGGCTTGCTTTGTAACAACTTTCATCAGAATTTTGTGACCGACGGAAAAATAACAACCATCAGCTGGGTTTAATTATTCCGAATGACTGCCAGAATAAGCTCTTAGTAACAAATGACCTTATTTATTGACCTGGCGTGAATTGAAGTACCTCTGAGCACGTATCTCGCACACATGACGTCGAAAATAACCAGCAGAAGCCTCTATTGTTTGCTAAGGAGCTGAACCCTCAAACAAAAACCAGGCTTTCTTAAAGGGGGAATTAAATTCTGGACGAAAGAAATCCTTCCAAAATACGTAGCTAAGTTTTTAACCTCAAATTTCCTAATATCAACACAATTTATAATTAACAGAGCGGAATGAAAAATCAACGCGACCTTACATTACGAGTTCTGATAATAATGACATGTTCAAAATATCAAATCAGTGTTGGTTAGCAGACACTTTCTACTGAATATCATTACTCAATGACATGTTTATCTAAACCTCCATTTAGTCATAATTTGAGCGTGAATTAACATGTCTGGAAGTTAAATTCGATTTTGTCCGGTCAAGTTGTAGTTCCTGGCGTATTATGACACCCTCACCCCGCTTCCTGCGTTGCCCAACTTTTCTGGTGCAGTACAATCCGCTTGCAGATCCATCCGACATCCGGTGATTGATCCAGTCCGTGGAGTGCTCTAACGCACATTACACACATGCGTGTTCCATTGCGTGCAATGATGTTACATCATGTGTACACAGGTTACATTGATATAGCCAACTACAAAGCTCGTGGACGTCATCCGAGCCGCTCGCTGACTTTCGTCGCGCGCGTCACGAACAAGGGCAGCAATGAAAGGACAGGCACCCGAAGAGCATTAGCCTGCAAAGGAGTCGAGACCGGAGAAAACATCCTAGGGGCCTCCGTCTCAAATAGAGTGGGAACCACGGAGTCACCCGAGGGGTCGAAACGTTAAACAGCTAAGGACGACCGCTGAACGAGTGAAAACTGCGTGTAGACGTTAGTCTTTCAACGCGCTGCGCCTAAGAGATGTTCCAACAGCTAAAGAGCCGCACGACATTTTGCGTTTAGCCTGATGGATGGACGGAGTTTCCGGATTCCCCACGAACAAACAGGCCTCGAGGGGGCTGGAGGCTGTTGCTGAACGCCTTCCGCACGAGCACGTGGCTCATGCTATAGACTCACGCTTCGGCAGTCAAGCAGCCGAGACGATTAAGGTGGAGTATAGATGCCAGTGTGGGCATGCTGATCCAGCGGGTGCCGATCCTGAGATCACCTCCGATGGTGTCCAGAATGTCGAAAAGGCACAGAACTTTGACAATTTTCATGGAAGTTTTGGTACAAGTCAGGGCAAAGTTGTTTGCAGTGCCGTCAGTGATTCCTGCCGAAATCGCCTCCGCCTGATTGTGCCGAAGTCCCGTAATTCCAGCGAAGACGAACAAAAATCCGGTGGCTACCGAAACGAACATAAGGAATGCTTCAACAAAAAACATATAAACGCTCGGCAGATTTTCCCAGCGACAGTTCTGTCCAACTTCAGTCAATTCTCCGACGCGCTGTCCGAACTGGTGGACTGTTTCCAAATGGAGGGCAGAACAGGCGGCCCCAACCACAGCCGTAAACAGGACAGGCAGCCAAGGCAAATCAAGCAACCACTTCATCCAACAGTCCATGATGTCGCGGTAATGCAGCAGATAGACGACGGCGATGAACTGGTCGAGGGCGACCAACATCTGCGTCATCTTCAGAGCAATTGCGAAACAGGCGGCTGCGATCTGAACGAAGCGACAGCCTACGTACAGCACGCGGTTAAAAATGAGGTCCACGATACCAATCAGCAGCACACTCATGACACACAGTAGGTCGGCGAGCGCCAGGTTCGCCACGAGCGGCGCCGTCGGCTCGTCATGCAGTGTGTTGGTCCGGCCGATCACCAACAGCTGTATGGAGACATTCAGGGCGAGCTTAGAGCCGATGGCCACTTCGAGCCAAGGTACCATCACGCTGACGCTCTGGGTTGTGATGGGCGGCCTGCGGCCTTCCCTGATATAGATCTAGACCCGCACTGACGGTTAGCGACAGCGAGGATCAACTTTGACCTGGCGTCTTTGTGAATGAGTAATTATTTCGGGATTTACTGACGCCGATTCCAACGAACGCCTTAGAGCTGTTTTCAAAACGTGTTCTAAGCGTAAGCTGGCTGAACGTCACAAATACGAAAAAATAAATATGTCATGTAGAAAGGGCATTTGATGCTACATACCGAGTGACTTCTATTACTACCATCGTATGAGGTCGGACACCGAATATTACGTCACTAACCTCGAAGGTTACCCTGCGATTTGCCACGGAACCGAAGGGTGCTTGCGCCTAAGCTGGTGCACATTTGGTGAGTTTGGCGGCGGAACTCAAAGATTAGGGGTTAGTTGGCGGAAAGGTAAGAAGAAGGAGACGAGAAAGCAAAAAGGGTGGCATAGATGACAGGACAACTCCCAAACACCAAATTGATATATGTTCCAGTTCACAAAGTCATCTGCATTACCTTGGTTTCGCTGTTTAAATCGCGTGTATGTCTGGCAGGTATCGGACCCCATCGCGCCCGGCGATTTCAACTAAGTTCCCCCCCCCCCCCCCACAGGCTACTAACTGAATTCGAGTTTGTTTCTTGTTCGCGAGTGGGTACAGGGGCGGGCTTTGTAGTTGCTGTCGGCCGCAGGCATGTGATACTGCGTCGGGAACAGAGAAACTCGACCGCAGGGCGAGTCTGCGGCGACACAATCCTATGCAAGCGAGACGATGCTGGTAGTCCTGCCCTTCGACCATTGCAATGAACGCTCTTGTCGTTGCCGCGGTTGCATATACGACCACACACCAACCCTGCACACGATTCATTTACAGGTTAGGCAGTTAGCCATAGCTCCCAACGCAGTTGTAACTGAAGTCGACCTGCCGTTGTGGCATGACTTTGGTCTAGACTGATCTTAGTGACCGGACAGAATATTTACATTACGTTTAAGCTGTTATGTAGAGAGTATGCCGCCATCATTATCGACATGATGGCAGCGCTTCGCAAATTGTAAGGTGCACTTGTGAGGAACACTATGCGTATAGATAAAACAGCAATGATAGCTTTATTTTTCAAAAAAGAAAGAGGAAAATGGAGGGATGAATGTGATATGTTGGCTATATGCGTTTATCGAAACGAATATCGGTTGCAAATTAAAATTTGTCTGCAGATTTTACTCGACGCCTCAGTTTTTTTCCTTCAGAAACAGCTAGCCACAGTTTTTACAGACCACCAACATGCAGGGGATTAAACAAAAGCAATTGCCGGTCATTTCTGCGATACAG